>NC_090440.1:982562334-982863584 GCF_031143425.1 Pleurodeles waltl
TGCCCGGAGTTTTGAATAACGCTGCTGATGCATTAGGTTGTCTCAAGTTGCAGGACTTTGGGCACTTGCATCCACAGGCAGATGCCGAACTCTCACACTCCCTGACTCAACTTTGAAACTTTGCAACACAACTATCCCTGGTCTAATTTCAGACAGCCTAGCACCTACGCCCATGAGAGCCTACAAAAGGCTTTTTATCACTACATTTATTACAGCGCAGGCAATACTCAAGCGCAGCTCTTTGGTTAGAATAACTGGCTGGGTTTCTTGGAACATATTTGGGTACAGGGCAGTTCTGTAGCTTCTGCTATGCAGCACATAACAGCATTGGCTTTCTTTGTAAAACTGGGGGGAGACGTGGACCATTACAATCCTTTTTGATTAAACAAACCTTGAATGGATGGGAAAAGTTGGAAGGGTACACCCCGGACCAAGGATGCCCCATAGATATAAATAAACTTGAAAGATCATAGGGGTCTCAGACAGGGTATGAGGTCTGGCTATGAGGCAACGCTGTTTATAGCAGCCTTTGCTCTCTCATTTGATGGGGCTGTTAGGTTCTCTGAAATTGTCGAAAGATCTAATCAAGACACCCCTTGTGGAAGTTTACTCAGCCATATATCTTGGCCAGGGAACAATTTAATTGCCACAATACCACACCCCAAACCAGACAACTGGGGAAAGGGGATCAAGTGATCTTGAGAAGAGCAGGTAGTTTTTCAGGGTGTTCAGTAGCAGCAGTGTATGCATTCTCGCAGATACATCCTATGGTGACATCTGCTTCGCTATTGGTCCATGATACGGGTGTCCCACTCACGATATCACGCCGGTTCTGTGCAAAGTTCTTTAGGCAGAAGACATCCAGAGTACTTTCGGCACACATTCTTTCAGGATGGATGCAGCAACATCAGCTGTAGGAATTGGTCTTAACATGGAAGTGGTCAATAGAATTGGCAGGTGGAATTGGGCCTGCTATAAATGCATAAATATGTGCGTCTCAACAGGAGATAGACACAAAGGTATTCAATGGACTTGTTAAGTAATGACAATGCTTTTATCCTCTGTATCTTTGCATTAGGACACATGGCTATCACCAGTGTGTGGGTTCCTGGTTATTCCTTGGCACGCCCTGCAAAGTTAACTCTCACCCAGAGTCATTTATGCATATGCACAACCGACACTGGTATTCAGTTCCACTGGACTGGTAGTGGTGGTCTTTGTTAGGATGGCCTATGCCTGCTCGTTGAGGAAGTTACAACCTGGGAGCTAGAGCCCCTGTCACTCATCATTCTTCATATTGGTGGCAATGATTTGTCTGTGGTGGGCAGAAGGTCCATATTTGAGACCTGATTGGTTGAAATTGCATGGTTGGCGAGGAGATATCCTTGCTCAGTCATAACATGGTCCCATTTCATCTCAAGGAGAGTCTCAAAGCTAGAAAGGTCTTCCAAGAGCATCAACAAATGAGTTGGGCATTTGAACAGCAGATTAAAATGAGTGATCAACACAGAGTGGCTAAAGACAATTTCCTGTGGTTGCTTCACGGAGGCACTATTTCACAAGGATGGGGTCCATCTGTTCACTCACTGTAATATGCTTTTGTGGAGTACTTGGTGACTGAACCGGGGGAGTAATGGTTGCTCGAGGAACCAAGCATTTCTGTGGCAGTAAGGAGTCATCTTTGTCGACAAAACAGGTGGACAGTGTTGGGCATCACAGATCTAAGTGCGGGCAAATTCAAGATGCAATTGATTCTTCAAGTTTTTTAGCTTAACCCATAGTAAGGGTGTCAAGTTACCAAGTAAAGGGCTGGTGACATCACTACAGTGATTGTCCATAGCCCTATATGGTACTCCATTATATGGCCCTAGGGAAGTGGGGGGATGGTTGCTGCTCCAGGGGACCAAGGAATGGTTCTTTTTGGGGGCTGCTGCTATGCTAACCCTAACTCCCTTTATCCTGAATGAATGCAGTTTGCCTTGTAAAAGACACTTTGTTGAGGGACCCACAAATGCTACATAGGCCCAAGTCAATTGAGCGATATAATGCCACAAGGATCTGAAAGTTGTTCAATGACTCTTGTATTAGTGAAAAGGTAAGACCATATGGATTTTGTATATAGTGTAAAAATTGCTCTCAGTGAAGAAAGATAACAGTAGAAGTTTGATGTGTTTATGAAGTGCAATAAATATGGTGGGAGAATTTGAACATTCTCTAGCGCACAAATGGTGGCTATTATTGCCTTATTTAGTGGGATACCACTTTTGTTTATGGAATACAATCTTCGTCTTCATTCCCAACTGACTCATCTCACTACAGTCTCTCACCTGTGGACAAGGGGCCGCATTGCACCATCAAAAGACCCGGAACACAGGTGCAGGCCAGATTGGACCAGTTAAGGTTGGAGGCCCAACAGTGGCCGCGTCATTTAAATTTTCACAGGTTTCCTGCAGACAGCAACAGTTGGTTGCCCGGGGGCAGCAGGGTCACCTGTGCAGTCAGCTGTGGCAGCAGATCAGGTTAAAAGGGGGGCAAACCTACCCTACCAGACACCATAGCCCGGACAGTCTATATGTGGGAGAGCAGGTAAGGAGTCATGCTTGTCCACAAAATAGGTAGACATCGTTGGGCATCACAGATCTAAGTGCACGCGAATCCCAGATACAATTGGTTCTGTACGTTTTTTAGATTAACCTGGCACAGGGTCACTAGTGAAGGGCTGGTGACATCAGCTACAGCGATTGTCCATAGCCTTATAGGGAACTTCATCATACAGCCCCGGTATGTGGGGGGATAGTGGCTGCACCAGGGACCAAGGTTTTGCCCCATTGCTCAGCCTCATCCCCGATTGGGTGCCAGTGGGGGATCCCTTTACTGGGTTGATCTGACATGATTCTTTTGGGGGGTCAGTTGCTATGCTGGCCCTAGCACCTACTATCCTGCGTGAGTGGTGAGTTTGACTTGTAAATAATAGTCTGTTGAGCGACCTGCAAAAATTAACGGGGCCCAAGTCTATTGAATTATGCAGTGCCACAAGGATTTGAGAGTAGGTCAGTCATGACTCCTGATAGAATGTGAGAATATGTTGGTAGAAGATTTTTTTTATATTAGTAGAAAATTAAGACCATATGAATTTTTTATATACTGTAAAAATGAGTAGGAATGAAGATAACAGTAGAATTTTGATGTTGTATTTATGAAGTGTAATAAATACAGCCAGAGATTTTCAACATTCTCTAAAGCAAAAACAGTGGCTGTTATTGCATCATGTAGTTGAATACTCCTTTTGTATATGGAGTACAATCTTTGTATTCGTTCCCAGCTGACTGGTCTCACTATGGTCTCTCACTCACTATGGGGTTCCTAATTCAACAAGGCTCCTTTTCTCCCAGTTATTTTCTTAATATCGCCCATGATGTCGTAATTTCAGCAGTTGTAATATTGTTTATACCTTAATCAAGATGGTAGAAACTTTGACTGGCGAAATGGCATATCAAGGTGTGTCACAGATGTGTCTGCAAACATAAATTAATTTTGTATTACTCATTATTCCTTCTTATAATGTTGTACAGATTTAATCACGCTCTCCCAACCATATCTTAATCCTCAATGAGTTGTTGCAGTAAACTATCTTCTCTGTATTATTTCTAGACAGGTCAAAGAGATATACATTACATGTCCGTTAATATTATTATGTTGCTGCCATTGCATTTTCACATGCAGAAATACAAAGCTCCCTAGTTCCCTACTTAATCACGGCTCAAAGTTACATTCTTAAATATGTGATGTCCCCTATCATCTATTCACAAAAATATACAGAGAAGGGCTAAGCTACCCCCCCCACCCAAAGCATCCCTTGAGTTGTAGTTTAGCTCCACGCACAAGCATTACACTTGCATGGGGCCATAACTGTTAAGCCACGAGGGCTGCACACTTCAGATTCGGGATCTTTATGAACTACGTCAGTTCTCTCTGCTGAAATGCAGTCGCGGCTCGTGAGCCGCGGATGCGGCGGGGAGGAGGTGGGGGGACACCTAAAATTAAATAAATTTTTTTAAAAACAACACTTACCATTTTTGGCACAGTCCCGTGCTGCTCCTATCTGCTCCTACCCGCTCCTCTTCCTTTCTGGCTGCACAGGAACAGGCTCCCAGCCTGCCCTGCGGCCAATCCTGACGCTGCCCGAAGCAGCGTCAGGATTGGCTGGGAGCGCCAGCGCTCCCAGACAGACTGGGACCCTGTGCAGGCTCTATCCAGCCCGGCAAAACAGTTGCGGGCTGGAGACAGCCTACAGCGCATGTGTTTGGCCGGCCCAAGACAGTCGGCCAAACACACATGCGCTCTGATAAACATAGTTTATTATTGTTTTGTTTAAAGTGTTTGCAGCTGCCGCTACTGGCGGGGAGGCGACGCTCCTCTGCCCATTCGGAGGAGCTGCCACTAGTGAAATGACTGTGTTCTGTAACAGAGAAGTGTCTCTGAGGGAGGAACCTGCCAGAGGAAAGCTTGACTGCTTCCCGACAACCAGTGCAGTGTGAGCCTTGACTGCACCCCCACAACCAGTAGGAGCTTTGACTGTATCTCAACTGGCAGTTTAGTGTGAGCCTTAATCCCTCCCCCAAAACCAATACAGTTTGAGGCTTGACTTCTCCCCACTACCTTTTAAACGCAGTGAGGTGAAACCACAGTGCCAGACACTGATAACACCAGTGACGTAGCTAGTATGTCATGGGCTCTAGTGCAGTGAACGAAATGGGCTTCCTGGCTGCTGTTCGAACTGTAAAATACAGCCATAATCGGGGTTCAGTGGAGTCTCTGGGTCCCGGTGCCACTGCATCTGCAGCACCATTCGAAGCTACGCCCTTGAATACCACCAAGAACTCCCCATCTTCACCTGGGCACATCTTCCAACTATTTGTATTTATTTACGAAATACTCTGTTCATTGCTAAACTCATCGTTAATGCTTTCTGCTGACGTGCTATGGTTTCTATGCACTGTGAAGAACAGCTGCCATTACTGCCCAGTTAACAAAACGTATTCTATCGACTGCACTATGATGACAGGCCCAGCTAGGGATTCGCATCGGTTAGCCATGTTTTCACACAGATCTGCACAAACTCAATGAGCGAGCTCAGCACGCACGATTCTGTCCAAAAAGTAATAACACCCGTGGACTCCTGCAGATTCTCCTGATGCTCCCAACGCCTCTTGTCTCTTCAGAGTAGGATATTCAGGTATTCTGTTGGCGAAGGCGTGTGGGGAAGGTCTGTTAGATACACACTGACATGATTTCATGTATTACAGAAATTACATAAAGGCTGGGCCCTCTCATTACCTGGCGGTTCTTTCTCCTCGGTAACCTTGTTATGCGTAGGCAGACGGCGCCTCGCAGGCTGGAAGGAGCGGAGACTGCCGCCACGTGAATGCCTTCCCCTCCCGCGAGCTGGGCAGGGGGCGAGGCACGCGGCAATCTTCACAGCTACCGGGAGGCCTGTGGGCAGAGGAGTGGGGACAGTTATGGACTCTGGACAGCTTAATGTCAATAGCCCGCTGCTGTGTGCCTTACAATGCAGGGCGAGCTCTGTAACGACAAGGGGCAAAGCACATATCATGCGCATCGTGCATTCGGCTCTAGTCACCGAGCAGCCTCCCTGCCCTCACTTTCAAGCGATCGTCGGGGGGCATTAAAAAACGGTTGGCAGTGGTACTGTCTGCGAGCCCTGGCATGCCCTTTGGTTAACTGCCATTGCCATCTGCTATTCACTGGCGCATGGCCAAAACATGCATTGGCAAAGCTAGTAGGTCTTGCATTTTCACTCTTGCCTTAGCTGACGGTGTTTGCTGTTGCTGTGCAGCATCAACAAAAAGAAACAAGCATTTGCAATGCAATGGGTCTCACATTTGCTAGACTTAGAGCTATTAGCGTTGTAAAGTCCTAACTGGACTTTTATTGCCACATAAAATGAAAATGAAAAGTAATAGTTTTACATAAGTAAGCCGATTTAAAGCGCCACGCCAAGAGCGTGAAGGAGCACACAAAATGAAACAGAAGTTCGCTCGCAGTCAAACATATCAGCGAATGTGCAGCAAGATTGCGCCTCGTAGGAAGTAAAAGGAAAAGGTAGTCCAGAAACCATGCTGAAAACATGGAGCATTGTACGTTTTCAGTAGTTGGCCAGTGCGCTCGAGGAGGGCTAAACACCGGAAAAGGAATGACGTATGCCTTTCACAAATAAAATCAAGCAAATTTTAAAAAGCAAGCCCACAAACCAACAAAACTGATGGGCATGTGGTGGGCGTGGTTAGAAGCCCACAGAAAGATTACAGCAGGCGAGAGCTCTTGCACTTGACCCTGAAAGAAAACAGTGAATGTGCATGCATGCATTACAATGTGATGGTGGCAGCCCACCGTGTATGCACAAGTATGCCTCACCACACATGAACATGTATATGACCTGATGCAGCCATTTTTACGTCTCACCAACACAGCATATGCGCTGTGCTGCAAGACATATTGTTTAAAATTCAGTGGGCCTACAACTCTCCCACAGCATATCATTAGTTGTGTTCATTGTCACTCTCACTTGCAATTTTCCATTGCTTATCTCCCACAGGCCTCCCTACCTTTCTTGTGTTAGCTCGTCCCTGGAGCATGGACCAAGTGCATGTGTTCTCCCTCATCTTTTTCCAACACACTTTTTTTTATATTTTATAAGTGTTTTGGTATTATTACTGGATGTAAAATGTGCTTTACTACTTTTTACTTAGGCATAGAGCTTCTTATTTATATTGCTTTCCCCTGTCTGTTGTCTCTATTGATGCTTTAGATCCTTAAACCCACAACTGTACTATTCGATGCCTCTTTGCTGCTCTACACTACTACACTCTACTCTAAGTCACTCTATTCTATGCCTCTCCACACTACACCACTCTACTGTAACCACTCTACTCCATGCCACTCTACTACACTCCACCTCATTCGATGCCACTCTGCTTTACGCCATTCTACTCTACACCACTCTACTACTCTCGAAACCACTCTGTGACACTTCACTCTATGCAACTCTACTCTATGCCACTCTACTCCACGTCACTCCACTCTATGTCACTCTATGACACTCTACACCACTCCACTTTACGTCACTCCACTCTATGCCAGTCTGTGCCATTCTATTTCACTCTACTCTATGCCACTCCACTGTAAGCGACTCTACACTATGCCACTCCATTCTATTCCACACCACTGTATGCCACTTCAACCTACACCACTCAATGCCACAAAACCCCACCCCCCCTACCCCACCACTCTGTGTCCCTCCCAGCTCGATGCCACTCTGCTCTATGCCACTCTTTTCTACACCACTCTAGGCTGCTCAAATCTACGCATGGCACTTTACGCCACTCAACTCTATGCCGCTGTTCTCTACACCTCTCCACTTTATGCCACTTCATGCCACTCCATGCTACTCTACTTTGCTACTCTTTGCTACTTCCCCTTATTTCCAATCTACTTTACGCCACTCTACTCTACGTCATTCTATGCCACTCAACTCTACGCCACTCCACCCCATGCCATGCTACTGTATGCCACTCTCTTCTACACCACTCTGCTCTACGCCACTCAACTCTATGCCAGTTCACTCTAGGCTACTCCACTGTACACCACTGTACTCTATGCCACTCCATTCCACTCCACACTACTGTAATGTGCACCACTCTACTTTAGGCCACTCTCCTCTATGCCAGTTCACTCTATACCACTCTACTGTATGCTACTCTACACCATTCTACTGTAAGCCACTCCACTCTATGCAACCACACTGTACTCTGCCCCACTCTACCCTAAGCCACTCTACGCTACTCCTCCCTGCACCACTCTACTTTATGCCACTCCAAGCCACCCCACTTCACTCTACTCTTCTCTATGCCACTCGTTACTGTGCCTCTCTACTCTACGTCATGCCACTAATTTTAGCCATGCTGCTGTACAACATGGCTAAAAGAAATTGGCAAAGCCAACAGCGCTTACATAGGTGAGAGCTATTGGCTTTTCCAATGCTTGTTTTTATGTACCTTCCCAAAATGGCAGATACCATTTCGAGTGGGAAATAAAAATAAAAAAATGAATTTAAATGTGTGAAAATGCTTTGCAAAACTATATTGTCTTGACAGCAATTGGCATCTGCTGGGTAAACCAAATAAATGGAAAAAGAAATATTGGACAGCAACTTTAGGGTAAGAGGACAATAGAGGAGCGGTTTGTGGTCGTGTGGGGGATAAATTAAAGAGGGGAAGAAGCGATGTGGAATGGTTGGGGGAGCAAAAGAGGAGAAGGAAATGAAAAAAAGCTCATTTTCGGAAAACAATAGATGAGCTAGTAGGGTCGGAGGAGAACATTTCATTTCACTGAATGTGAGCAATGGTAAGATGCAAGTCATCCAAACAAAATGTTCGGAAACAAATTATGATCCATTAGAGGGACAAACACAAGAAGAGGAAAGCAAACCATCAAATAAAAAGAAATCAAATGAAAGTGATAAAAAAGACAACACATTTTAAGCAGTGGGCTGACTATAAGACCATTGTAAGCTTTGGTATCGTTCACAGGAGGTCTTTTGACAACAGACAGTTAAAAACTGTCTCTAGGGAAGACCTAAAAATGTCAGTAGAAGCCTCAAAGCCATGCTTATTTTGTGTAGTTTTCACTTTTACTACCTAACCCTAATCCATCAGCAGTAAAGAGGAGGCTGTTCAGTGACTCGAAGTGGGCAATGGTGTCATCATGGCAAATTCGCCGTGACATTGCTTCAACTACCCTGGACAGTTTTGTGAATCGACAACCATGGGCACACCACCACACTTGTAAGCTGGCCTCATTCTTTATCTCTAACATTCAGAACATTCTTAATTCTTAAAAGGCGTATACAAGAAAATCTGATCTCTGCTGTGGACATTTATTTGGGTTATTTGGCGTTGCCCTGACATCCCAATCCTGCGTACCATGATCAATCTTGAGGAAATTGTTACAACACTTTCTTTGTTTCAATTGAAGGACCTTTGAGAATTGTGCCTAATCCTTCTGTGAAATCGTCAGCGCTGTTGTGCCCTCTTTGCTTCAAAAAGCTGTTGTCCTACCGTTTGTTGAGGAGCTAGATCCTACAGACTCTGACAATTATCGTCCTATCTCTTTCCGCTGGGCATTGGCCAAAATGTAAACTAATATTACAATGCAACATTGCTCTTTCTTGGATAGCATGGTCATATCGAATGATCCTCAGCTTGCTTCAGTACTGGTTTGGATTACCAAGTCTTCAGTGCTGATGTTGTGCACCATCTCAAGAGAGCCGCAAATGTTAGCACTGTCAGAACTTGATGTTATTAGACCTGATTGTGGCATTTGAGACTGTTAATGAGGCCCATTTTTCTTTGGATTTCAGGAAGCTGGGGTAGTCAGCGCCACCACCTTGTGGTTTGACTCCTATATATTAGGTTAAACTCAAAATGTCTTATGCTACTATTGTGGTTCGCTGCCTTCTCTACCCCATGTGAAGGTATTCAAGGCTTGGCGCCATGTACTTACCTGACTGTATTTTAGTTCTATGGCCTAGCTCAGCTGATCCATGGGTCTTCAATTCAATACCCACGCCATCGACAAGCAAGTGATCTTCCACCTAAGGAGCAAACTGTCATTGGCAGACAGTTTTCAACAAAACCTCTGGAAAACCAAGGACTGGAAGGACAAAACTGACTACATCTTCACTGGTCCAAGGTAAAGACTTTGGTATTTGGCAGAAGCCAGAAGTTTTTGAGTACTGGATCCTGGCACGATGTGATTGGCCCTATCCTGTAGCGCGTGGCAAGGCGCTGGCGCAGTTAGAATAATGAGGACACAATACTGCCAGTGTACTGCTACTGAGCTACTGCCAGGGTCAGCAGCGTTCACTTTATTTACCACCTCGGCAGTAAGCCCGGCCCCTTCGCCCTCAAACTGCAACATGTTACAGGAGAGCCCGGGTGGCTCTCTACATAGCCCACTCTTGGTACAGATGATGAAGAATGTCTGGGTGCTGGTCTGCAGCTAAGCATCAGGTAGTGACTTTTGCGCTTCGCAAGAGATTTATGAAATAGCACACCTGCAGGAAGACTCGTGCTGCAGCTGAAGGCTTTGCCGTGCATACATTCAACAAGTAATGCTCACCCCTTGCATCTTTGCAGAAGCTCGTGGAGTTCTAACTTCAGGTCAGTGAGGCGCACCTCTACTTTTAGCTCTAGTGAATCCAGCTTTCTAATTTAAATCTCTACTTGCCTAGCAAAGGCCGACATTTCTCAACGATGTTCAACGATCATAGAGCGTTTTTGCCCTGTTCAGGGCTTATCCGACTTTTGCAGCTGAAATGCACCTCCGATACCCCCCAGGCTCCCTCCAGCCCGACTCTCCAGCGCAGCTCATCACGTCTGACAGTCCAAACTGGGCACTCACTCTCTGCTACAATCCCACTGCTACCGTAATTGCCGGTGACTGAAACAAGAAGCGAGGCACTGCCAACAGGTAATTGGATGCAGTTACTTCTGAGCCGCAACAGGACAGTCGCATTATATTTCTAACACGGCCGCTCTGAAAAACAACACTTCTCACTCAAGGAGGTCCTCGCGCCTGCATCGCCGCCCCTCCTGGGACCTGTCTGAGCCCCTCGCAGCATCCCCAGTGAGTCATGTTCCAGCAAGGAAGCTGTAAACTAATCTTTTGCTCGGATTTGACTGTCCTTCGGGCGGGGCTGCTTGTCTTGCGGCGATGGAAGAGGCCAGACTCTCACTAAACTTCTCAGCTCGACGTATTATTGGCCCATCTTTAAGAACAAGCATTTGCAAGGCAATGGGTCTCGCAGTGCTAAATTAGAGCTACTGCCTTGTAAATTCATAACTGGACTTTTCTTGCCACATAAATTGTTCAGCCCTGCCTCATGCTGTTTTTTTCCTGTCACATAATTCCAGTGGTCCTGCATATAACTAAAGTGCACAGATATAAATGTATGCTTCTGAAGTTTATTGCGAGGCGCACCTTCACAGGAATAAACACTTTAAAAGGATTAAAGACTTTTTTTTAGGCATTAGTGGCCTCACAGATACAAGAGTTCATGTTAGTTGGTGCTAGTTCATAACAACCCTGAGGCCCAGCTTCCAGTGCCCCTAAACATTTCCAAGGACATGCGACCTTTAAATGTTCAGAATCGTCCCTGAACTGCTTACCTAATTTTTGCCACAGGGACATTGAGCAGTGACAGAAGAGACAGGGGCAAAGATCTCCTGAGATTTGCAGAAATCTGGCGGGCTCTTCCCAAGCTGCACAAGGTGGGCTGCTGCTTTCTGGCGATTAAGGCCTCACTGCCCCTGTCTTTCAATTGGAATGTGATACGCAATATGCAACTGGGGCAAGAGTTCTGTGGAATTTAAAAAGAATGTTTGGAAATAGTCTCTTCCAGGTATAGTTCTTAAAATATTTTAAAAAATGGATTGGTTACATGGACTATCCCAACAAACATGTCCTCGGCAACTGACTGTATTTTACTGTTGCGAGGCTCCTTCAGAGAGGGATGAGGAATCATCAGTAATAAATTTGTGGTGCATGAGAGAGGCCAAATTGCAAGTTTTATTAGATGGTAAAGATAACATGGTGGATTGTGCAGCTGCTGCGTGAAAGACCAAGCAAAGGCTAGAGGAACATTTGCGTGGAGGCAGTAGGAAATCTCTTACATGCTCCAGCCTCTCAATTAAAGCACAATTTTCATTATATATTACGGATAGGTAAGACTGTTTCTGAGGAATAGTGTAGGAATAAGAAAACATGTTCAGCACGCTTACTGGGAGACATAAAGTCCACCGAACTAAGATATCATTTGTACAAGGTAGAACATTTATTGAAGATGGCCAAAGTGCGTTTGTTTTGCAGGATAGGGAAAACACATGATGATAGATCCAAATGCCTTTTATTTTTGGACAGCGCTGTAGCCTCCCCTACTGTGGACTCGGTCGCAACCTTGCTGACACTGGAGCATGCTGTGGGACCTGCAAACTGCAGCCACATTAATCCCGCCATGATGTGGAACGAGGGTGACGGTTCTATTGCCTGACTTCCAGGTTATGACTCCCGACATCCGTGATGCATTCAGAGAAAGCCCACGTGAGACAATAAAGTGGCATGGTCTTGGTGCACACAACAGCGATCGCAGCTTACTTTCTGGACTCTACATTTACAAGGTACCTCGCATGACATAGCTTATTTAGAGCGTCGACCCACAAATGTGTACAGCCATAAAACACCCATTAATACATTTCAGCAACTACACTGTAACCCCGGACGCAGATCACAGTAGAATCAAACAAGGTGCTCCCAGAGTAGCCACGCCATGTGAATAAAAAAAACATGTGCGCGATTGTTAGGTCTCGTCTCAATCTCCATTCATTAACAGTTGGCACTTCAAAGTGCCATGGCTGCCATGGAGCGCCCAGGGGAGAGACAAATGAATAAAGAAGTTCCACATACTGAAGTATATCAGCAATGGTGCAATTATCCATGTCACAGGGTTGGTCCCCAACGCTGTACAAAACCGCCCCAAGGCAGGACAAGCGTATAGCATCCAAGTGATGGGCATGAGGTGGGCGTAGTTAAAGACCACAGATAGATAACATGTTGAAAATCAGCGATTGCGTGCTGCTACGCTCAACCTAAAAAGTGGAGCATCAGCTATGATGTGCCACTTGTCTTGCGCTACCTACCAGCACCTAACGACACCATGGTTGTGCTTTATTAATAATACAGCACACCATGGCAGTCGTTAGCAAAGTAGCGGAAACATTGTTTATTCTAATGAGACGCTTTGCTAAACTGCCTTCAAAGATTTTGACGGTAGAGCAGCAAAGTGCAAGGAGGCCAATAGGTTACTATGGAGCGTCATTTTAACGACTGCTCTTAGCAGGAGTTAAAAATTATGCCAAAAATGGTGCAGTGAAATCTTTTAAATTTTACTGCACCGCTTTTGCTGGCCTCCTAGCACCGGAACGCCCCCCCCTTGCATACATTATGCATTGCTCAGACATAGTGTGGCGCAAGGAGTTACAAAGTGGAGCAAAGCATGCATTGGGCCACTTTATGGCGTGGCAGAAAAGCCACTTTAGTCCCGTCTTACCTTAAGAAAAGGACGCTATCGCAGCGCTAAGGGATTTTAAATATGCCCCTATGTTATCACCTTCCCTCACACGATAACAACACATTGGTGATCATCGAGCACAATATGGAAACACTTCCCAAATAGGATCAAAAAGCACTTTTAACAAGCAGTTGCTTCTTGTATCTTGTAACATGAAGGCGCACAGGTCGAGAGAGGCGAGCAAGGGTCTGTCTTAGCATCAAGTCAAAGCTAGAGCCTAGCCTTTGTAATAATTGATATGTAAACAGAATGGAAAACATTGTCAAAAATAATGAAAAAAAACGTTCAACATTGAGCCTAATCCCTATTAAACCACCGAGGAGTGGCCTTTTTGTAGTGTTCATCCTGAGCTAAATTAATTAATGGTGATCTCAAATTGGTTGCACAGGGAAAATAGGTCACTGAATAGAGAATTATGTGGCCCTGGAACACTAGGCCCTTTACCTTATTTATATTCCCAAATATGAGGTCTTTACTGTGGACATTTTCCACCTTCTCTAAGCTGGTGGAAAATGGCATTGGCCTCTTGGGTGGTTATACCATGTGTGGAACTGCACAGAGTAAAATAGGGCATAACATCTCACACCTGGTAATGACGGGTGCAGGAATGCTGAGCCTTACTGAGTCAACAAGGTGGGATTCCCCTAGGGAAAAGTCTATGGCTACTTGTGATGAGGGCAAGTGTTCAGTTCTTTCATAGAAGTAATGTGTGCACTTTGTTCAGTAACTCCAAATATCACATTAAACCAGTTTGACGATACATTTATGTTACAAAGTCTTTCTAATAAAAATACAATTGGAAAGGTAGGACAAATCATTTTTATGTTAATTTAATTGGTGCCTTCCTACAAAACAATCTGTTTTTATGTGTTGCTCAACACTTCAATGACTGCAATTAGGCAGATTAACAATATGGATTGGTGAAGTATTCTGCTCTGCTGGCAGAGTTCGTGGATTATTGGCCACTCTGTGGAGTTCAGGCCAAATTCTGCACTCTGACATGTGGTAGAGTTTTTCTCATGTGCAGCTTATCATCGGTAAGTTGGTGAGCGAGAATTTGCATGCCGCAGTGTGATTTTTAGGGGCTAGGAGGGCACCTGGCAAGATTTTCCCAACGTGGACTGTCACAACCGTTTAAGATGGAAAAGCTGCCACTTGAGTAGAAAATCAACTCAAGTGGAAACAAAACCAACTCGAGCAGCAGCGCCCTCTACCGTGCCATGTAGTGTCATTCGCTCTGATTTCTCAGTGCGGAACAAGCTCCTGGTGCCAAAAATCAGTGTAGGCAGTGCAAGGTACCTTTTTCTACCCACTCGTGGAACTCTGGGAAATCACACTGAGATTTTAGGTAACACCACTGATTTCCACAGAGTGAAACTCCATGAGTTCAGCCCACCCCTAATTAACAAAACAAATCAGATCAAATATAGGGTTTAAAGTTTTACAAATATTCTTAGGACACATCTGAAGTGCAACTGGCTACCAAGAGTATGTACATGTTCGGGCCTTAGTTCAAGCAGTAATGCAGATTTTATATATCCCTCATTTGTCCTGAATTTAATACTTTTTGTGAAATTAGGTAGAGATAATGGCAATGTCTTGGGTGCTTATCCCGGCTGTATTTTGGAGCAAGTCCCCAGGGATAATGTCTCAGAAGCCAGAGTCTGACATTTGGCTTCCACCTTGCTTGGCTTACTCCCCTCTGCTCATAGAAGTAGTTTCAAAATTCTCCACTTAGGAGAAGCTATGTTTTGGGAGTAACGCCACAACCTCTCGTGTTAGATGGTATTGCAACCTGTTCGGTCTCATTTCCATGATTTGGTCAGAACTCGTGGACTCCAACAAAGTATTGTTTTTTTAATTGTATTTGTAAGAATTTTTAAGTGCAACTATCACCAACAGGTATCTTGGTGCTAAACATTTATGTGAAAGATGGTAAAAAGGAGGAAGATAAAAAACAGTGGTGCAAAAAACTGTTTTAATTGTATTTAAGAAAGAACCACTTTTTCAAAGCTTTCTGGAAACTAAGAATTTCAGTGATGCCTCTCATCATTGCTGGTAAGGCATTCCATCAGTTTGGAGCAGCTATGGAAAAGACTCTTTCACTAATAGTCACACGTTTAAAATTAGGGACCACGACGCAAAAGGTATGCATGAACCATACCATCTGTCTAAGCTGAGATGATATGACTGACATTTCATATGGCTGATTGCTGAACACAGACTTGTGATGTAGGCAAAGTTATTTAAAAAAAAAAATAAGTGACTTTACTGGTAGCTAGTGGAGCTATGAAGCTGCTGAGAAAATAGAATCAGTATTTTTAAGATAAAGAACAAGTCCTGCTGCTGAGTTTTTGACTAATTGCAATTTGTTATTGCTGTCTAAGGGAGATTCAGATATAATACATTGCACTACTCCAATCCAGAAGATATAAAAGCATTCAAAATTGAAAATTTATGGATAAGGAAAACGCAAAGCTGAAAAAAACAAATTGGCTACTGTATTGATCTAATCAGAGCAAGTAATGCCAACATCAAGCTTAACGCCAAGATTTTTCACACACATAACTGGTGTTAGAAATGTGGTCCCTAGTTGGCAGTGGTTTGCACCTTCACCAAGTATGGACCCTTACTCTAGAAAGGGTAAGGGAGTCACACAGCTAAGATACCTTCTGCTGACCCCCTTGGTAGGCTGGCACGAGCAGTCAGGCTTATCTCAGAGGCAATGTGTAAAGTATTTGTACATATAAACACACACAGTAGCACAGAGAAAACACCACAAAAGTACCCCACACCAGTTTAGACCAGAAGCCAATATTTATCTGAGTAAAATGAGACCAAAACGACAAAAATCCAACCTATACAAGCAAAGATACACATTTTCAAAGATTAAATCTTAGTATGGTGCTTAGAAACACCATAATTCCAACTGAGGCTATCATGATGTCTTGATGGAGTAGTTCCCAATAGTCCGATGCCACTCACGAGGGAGTGCAAGCTGGTCACAGAGTTGCACGGACCCCAGGTACAGTAACTCGGAAAATGAGGAAACAGACATTGCATGGAGTCGAGGGGTGAGGCGTCACTGGAGTCGGTGCAGGGTTGGTTCCTTAGCACTACCGGGGAAGTGAGGCATCAGTTTCTTACTGCTAGGCAGGGGAGGTGAGGTGTCAGTTCCTTATGGTTGCATGGGAGGTGATGCAGCATTGGTGGCGAGGCATTGGTCCCTTATGACAACATGGGGTTGGTGAATCTGCCTAGGTCAAGACGCGAGGTGTCGACTTTATGGTGTCATGATCGCACCACAAGGCCACAGGTGGTGCGGCAGATTCAGAGTTGTGTGTCACAGACATCGGTAACATGGCACTTGGGGACTCATGGTATGGCGCAACTTCAGAGGTACTGAAGCGGCATCGGGCCTGTGGCGACGGTTCCAGTTGCGCACTCAGCGGGGACCACGGCTTTGGTGCAGGCAGCAGCATGGAGTCAGATAGCAGTGCCGGTTCCGAAGTCGTTCTGGAGTCGATGTGCCTATTTCTTCTTGGTTACATCAGAACTCACTTCCAAGGCCCAGAATTGTATTTGCCACCACTTGACAAGTCAGGACTCTCAGCAAGAGAACCCAGGCGTTGGCATATCAAGTCTTTGATGTCCCTGAGACTTCTTAGCAGGAGGCAAGCTCAGTCTAAACCCTTGGAGAACCTTTGGAAGCAAGACGGGGAAAGCAAAGTCCAGTCTTTTCACTCCCAGGACAGAAGCAGCAAGCAGCAGGCCAGCAGAGCAAAGCAACAGGCAGAGTGTCAGTCCCTCCTGTAGCATCCAGCTGTTCTTCCTGGCAGAATGTTCTCTGTCCAGAAGGATTCTAACTATGTGGGATCAGAAGTCTAGTACTTATATCAATTTCTGTCTTTGAAGTAGGCAAACTTCAAAGAGAAGTCTTTGCAGTGCACAAGACCTTGCCTTTCCCTGCCCTGGCCCCAGACACACTACAGGGTGTCAGAGACTGCTTTTTATAAGGACACACACAGCCCTATTCAGGTGCAAGTGTCAGCTCCTCCCACCACTCCAGCTCAGGAAGACCCATCAGGATATGCAGGTCACACCTCAGCTCCCTTTGTGTGACTGTCTAGAGTGAATTCACATACAGCCCAACTGTCATCCTGACCTGTATTCACAGACGGGCTGATGCACAGAATGGTTAAGCAAGAAAATGCCCACTTTCTAAAAGTGGCATTTTCAAACATACAATTTAAAAACCACCTTCATGAAAAGATGTATTTTAAGATTGTGAGTTCAGAGATCCCAAACTCCGTATCTCTATTGGCTCCCAATGGGAAATTATACTGAAATATATTTAAGGCAATCCCCAAGTTACCCTATAGGAGAGATAGTGCTGGCAGTAATGAAAACTGAATTTAGCAGTATTTCACAATCAGGACATGTAAAACACACCAGTACATGTCCTACCTTTTAAATACACTGCACCCTGCCCATGGCTCTGCCTTTGGACTGCCTTAGGGTTGGCTTAAATGTAGTAAAAGGGATGGTTTGGGCCTTGCAAGTAGGTACACTTGCCAGTGAGAACTGGCAATTCAAAACTGCACACACAGACACTGCAGTGGCAGGTGCGAGCCATGTTTACAAGGCTATTCATATGGGTAGCACAATCAGCGCTGCAGGCCCACTAGTAGCATTTGATTTACAGGCTCTGGGCACACATGGTGCACTATACTAGGGACTTACTAGTAAATCAGATATGCCAGTCATGGATAAACCAATCACCAATACAATTTAGACAGAGAGCACTTGCAATTTAGCCCAGGTCAGCAGTGTTAAAGTGCCCAGAGTCCTAAAGCCAGCAAAAACGAAGTTCTGCACAGAGTCAAAAACAGGAGGTCAGAAGAAAAAAGACAGGCTGACCACTGCAAAAAAGGCAATTTCCAACAACTGGTATGAATTTATCACCTAGTCAAAGAGGTCATGAAGGAGGGTTCCACATTTTATTAGATCTGAAAGGAAGTAGTGTCTCAGTTTTCCCACCATTTTGTTTTATCTGATGGGAACATACTAAGCGTTGGCTTGCTGTAAGCAAATTCATAGTGTGTCAGCATGTGCTTATGTTTCCAAGAATCATAACCAGAATTTGTGTATCAGCACAGATAGAAAAGGAAACACTAAATAACTGAACAAGAAATGCTAGAGGAACTGTATAAATATTGAGCAGTAATAGTGAAAGCATGGATCCCCATGCAACTCCAAATTTGAAAGGTTTATTTCTGATACAAAAGGAGCCAAGGAGACCTGAACTTTTGTATTTAGTAGAAAATTGCCAAATCGTTCGAACACTGTATCTTTGATTCCAAAGATTTGCAAACGATTTAGAAAGAGCTGATGATCTACTGTGTTGAAAGCAGGGGAGATGTCTAAAAGAATAACACTCTATGGATGTTTTCAATCCGCTGAACTTCATAGGTTCGTCCTTTACAGCTGTAACGACCTCTTCTGCACTGGGCACATATGACAGACTGCTTGCAGAGGATTTAGAAGACCGTTTAATCCCACGTAGTTGGACAGCTGATTTTAAACAGCACCCTCAAACAACTTTCACAGGTAAGGGAGTTGTGAGATTGGCTGATACTTTTCCAGTAGTTTAGGACCTAGAATGGATTCTTCAAAAGTAGAATAATCTGAGCCAGTTCAGCATTTTAAAAGTGCTTTATTCTTTTTTAATTTAGTGTAAGTAAGGCTCAGTTTTGTGTTCTTTTTTTATGTTGTATGTGCATTGTGAGGTTTGGGAGGTTTTGTTGCTGGCTCCTTCAATGAATTATTACCTACACTTCAATGTAGTATTACGTGAATTACGAGATCTGGATCTTGTGGTCTCTAATGATAGGTGCATCATGAAATTAGGGTGCTGGGGCATCCAATAAATTATTTTGTATTCTATGGGGTTCTGGTTTAGAGGCCTCCACTGACATGAATGACAAGGGTCGAAACTTGTGGTCTCTAGCGAAGCGGTTTGTGCTTTGTGTACGCTGGGTGCTGTAGTAACAGATGAACTATTATGGGCACCATGCTGTCCAGTTGCTGTGGCCTCCATTAACAACGTTTATTGTAACAATTAGGGCTTCTGGTGTTGTGGTATTCAATGAAGTATTAAGGCCTGTAAGGTTTGGGGTTTATATATTATGACTTCCTATAAATTATTGTATGCATTGTGAGATTCGGATGTTGTGGCCTTTGATGTCACTTGTTGCGTTATTTTACCTAGCATTCCTTACTACTGTGCCACTGTAACACTCAAACTGCATTGAATGACTACAAACCTACCTGAATGTTTGATTGAAGATGATGTACTGTAGAATGTCTTACGTGGGAAGAGTTGGATGTGGATGTGGTGCATGAGGTCATGAGATTGGGTCTGGTTGTATAACCACAGACATGCTGCTGTTGTGTGTGCCTCTGTTTATTGGGTTTGTGAAAAGCGATAGGGAGCACTTCTCACAGCATCCATGCAAAATGCCCGATGAGAGTGCTACCCTGTTATTTCTATGGAGACTTTACCAGTATTTTTGTATATATCCCACCAAGACAATTTTGAGTGGTTTGCACCTTGAGGTTTGGGTGTTAATGCCTCAGATGAAGTATTGCATGCACCAGGTGTTTAGGGTATTGTGGCCACAGATTAATTAATATCTGGACTAGGAATTTGAGACTCTGAGAGTTCCCTTTAATTATGAAATACTCCAAGGTGTCCATGGTTGTGGCTGCTGGTAAAGTGTTATGTACATTGGGCCAGATGTACGAAGGTTGTTTGCTTTTCTTAACGGCCCGAATCGGTATTTTGGGCCATTAAGAAATGCAAACTGGGCTTTTCTAATGTACAACACCCTTTAAGGAAGTGCAAATTGCTTTTTTTACCCTGTAGAAATTGCAATTTGCGATTCCTGGGATAGGAAATGCAAAGAAAGATTTCCTATTCTGATGTACCATGCATCCCCAAGGTGCTTTTTTTTCAAATGTAATAGAGCACACGTATGCCCCTTAGGCATACGGGTGTAACAAGGGGGGCTTTCCCCATTGCCGTCCCTGGTTTTGCATTGCCTAAATAGTGATTTCTTAATAAGAAATCGCTATTTAGGAAATGCAAAACCGGTCCATTGACTCAAATGCAATGGGATTTCCTAATAGCGATTCCTACTTCGCCATTAGGAAATTGGTATCTTTGTACATAGCATTTTGCATTTCTTAAATAGCGATGTCTATGAAATTGCTATTTAAGAAATGCCAAATTGCATTTTCATACATCTGGCCCATTATGGGGTTTAGGTGGGGTTTCCTTCGATGAACACTTATGTTCTTGTTGTTTGAGTGTTGTGACCTCCAGTGAAGTACTGCGTGCATTGTGAGACTTGTTGGATGTTGTAGCCAAAACAGAGTCTTGAGCACTTGAAAATGTTGGTATTTTGTATTCCCGGAGTCTCATGTAAATAATGAGTGTGAGGTGCTGACGTCTTAGTGTTAAGCACCTCAAGACCGTTGACAGTTCTATTACTGGATTATTATTTCTCTAGAAATAAGCCAAAGCCCTAGTCTCCAATTTGTGCTGATGAGACTTCCAACAGCACCATAAATGACTAACTCTCAGCTACTTGCAAACATCACATAAAAAACAATCATGTGCTGTGCTCAAAGGACAATTACCCTTTAGCCATCAAGACATTGCATTGAAACAGTGGGGCTTATTTACAAGCCCCTAGCGCCACCGGAGCTTCACTTTTAGCGACACTCTGGTTGCGCTGTGCCCATTTCCATATTTACAAGGTGGTGTTAAGCCACTTTGCATGGCTAACCGTCGCCTTGTAAATATGGGCTCCCAGACGCTGTTTCTACGGCAGAGGGGCATGCAATGCGTGTTGCTGTGGGGCGGTTCCATGCACCACCCATTGCTTTTGACACTGCCCCAGATTTACAAGAAATCGTAAATCTGAGGCACCGCCAAAAACTAACACCGCCCCAACAATGGCGTTAGAGTGCCGCAACAAGGAGAAATATTTTTATTTCTCCTCGTTTTTGCTTTTTCTATGTGTGCTGCATTCTGCAGTACACATAGAAAAAGCAAAACACTATTAATGATTGTTTATGTGCAGGAAGGTGTCCCTTTCTGCACATAAACAATCATTAAATAATGACGATTTGCTACTTCTATGTGTGCTGCATTATGCAGCACACATAAAAATAACAGATGGCCATTATTGATTATTTATGTGCAGGAAGGGGCACCTTCTAGACCCAAACTCTCCAGTATCTATTAAAAAAAAAAAATGAGTAACCTGTTAACCTGTTCACCATCAAGGTTTCCTCTGCCATGCTTTAAGTCCTTCACTTAGGATGAGCTACACCTACATCTATTCCAATAGCAACTAGTGGCAAAATGAAAGTACGGCTTCTCCCAGGTGCAAACTATGACTAAGTGTGTGTGAAATTAGCATAATCTGCTTTTGTGTAATTACTCAAAATGTCAGAAAAATTAGTTCTAATTACATATAATTATGAAAAATGGAAATGTGTTATTTACCACTCTATTTTAGTGCAAAACATGTCCTCACATAAATTTTGGCCGTAAGGACGCATTTTGTGCTAAAACAGCGCAAAAAAAAAAAAAAATCACAACAAACAACAGATGCTCATGTTTTATTTTTTCTGTGTACTCACGGTACATTTTTACAGTGAATGGAGTATTCCTAGTAAACTTTTACTTCAATGGCATACTTTAGCGAATTACACATAACAAGCGTAATGTCATAGTCCCAAAATTATACAAATTATGCTGGTGTAATGTACATTTTGCCTATGCCTATTCCAGATGTTTCTGGGTGGTTAATATTTGTGGTGCCTCTTCAGCTGTATTTGTATTAATTTCTACCCGTCTGATCTGAGTGAATTTCACCAGTAACTTGCACCTTTTTAATGCTTCTATCAAGCACCAACGCAGCGAGTGGCTAGCACGATTGAAGATCAATCAATGATTTGGACAGTTTCAACATTCTACATTGTTCTTTCTTGCCACCATAGATAATCACAAGAGAAAATAACAGTCATTGCAGCATGTTAAATTTTTTCAGATTCATTTCAACACATATTGAAACATTTCATCCGAGGTGCAGAAAGTAACGCCTCCTCCACTATTTTTACAAGATCCTGATGGTGTTGATATTGTGTTTTGGTTTGACTGATGTGATGAGCTGTCTGTGTGTACCACAGGGGGTGGGGAAACCTCAGTATCATGAAGTCATTCGGATTTCTGATTGTCTTCCATTTTCTATTCTGTCCGTGGATGGAGCACTTATTAGCAGTGAGGTCTCTGTATTAGCAAGGTACTGAATGTTTGACTCACACTTGTGTGTTTTAGTTGGATGGAGGATGTTCACATAGCTTCTCCAAAATGTGTTGAAGCCAATTTGAAGAGTGTTGGCATTGGAAGTGGAGTATGCAGGGTGAGACATATGTCCATGTTTTAGGTTGTCAATAGACAAGAATCTGAATGATCTAAAGGTTTAGTCGTCTCTTTTGGTTTGACCTCAGTTTGTTGGTAGGATGCTGACCAGTAAGATTGGATTTCTGTTGATGATTGAAAAGACCAGGTCGAAAATGTGGCCTTTGGAGTGTGGTGACTAGGTGAAGTGCTGTAAGACGTTGAGTGAGTTGATCAGGCTGAGGAGGGTGTCTCTTCATTTGATATTTTGTTGTTTGTGAGGTTGAAATCACACAAGGGGATGGTGTGGATGTGTTGGATGGATGAGGTGGCAAAGAGATCTGAGAATTTACCAGTGAAGTCCTGTAGTTGAAATTGAAGGTGGAGGTCGAAGTTGCAGAGAATGGGAAGTGGTCTGTCAGTAGCTACAGGTGCCCGAGCGTCACTTGCTTATCTAGGATGCAGGACCAGGAGAACTTATGAATGACAGTGACACCTTCTCCCTTCTTATCTGCACCTTCCACATGATGGATGCTGTAACCTAGGGGAAGAAGGATGTCTGTGGATGTGTGAGGACGTTGGGTGAATTGTTTCTGTAATGAAGCGGGCATCAAGCTTGTGGGACATGATAATGTCTGTGATATCTAGGGGTTGAAGGAAAGCAGAGTGAGCGTTAATGACTATGAGCTGGAATTTGTACTGTAGTTTGGGCATGTGGTGTAGTTAGGGGAATATGTATAAAGTTGAATCTATATGTTGTGAGGATGCTGTGTGTTTGTACCATCTTATTCTGTTTGTGATTGTGGGGTTGGGCAGTATGGGGTGCTGGGTGGGACATATAATTATATCTTCTCTTGTAAATTTCAGTGGAGTAGGATTTCTGGTCCCTCCTAACCCTAAAGGGCCCAAATAGGCAGTGCTGCTTTCTGTGTCCATCTTTGGCTGAGGGGCCAGGTGGTGGGATGCCCTGAGAAGTTGACTGAAGTAAGGAAAAGGTAGGAAGTGATGTCATACTGGGCATATGTATGATGTGAAATCCAGTGATGTCACTTCTTGTGAAAATGGATGAAGGGAAATAAAGCCTTCTTGTCTCACGTCTTCTTTTAATGATGGTTTATTCCTGTGCAGATGGATAATTGGAAATGCAGTGATGTCACTTCTTGTGCAGATGAGTGATAGGAAATGGCAACCTCTTGTCTTACTTCTTTTAAAGATAGTTTTTAAGAGAAACCTGTGATGTTATTACCTATGCAGATGGATGGTGGGAAATGCAGTGATGCTGCTTCCTCTGCAGATGAGTAATAGGAAATAAAGTCCACTTGCCTGGCAAGAAGATATACCTTTCCCATATTATGGGGCCCCACCAAGTTGCTTTGCAGTGAGTCTCACCAAAGCCTGTGACAACACTGTTGCTATAATTATAAATTGGGAGGTTTGTGGAGAGAGGTCCATTCTCTGTGACACAAACATTGCAATCTTCCTGTAGGTGCACCTAGTCTTTCCCACAGAGAAAAGAGATGCCATTGCGTTGTCTTCCTCCCTCTGTCTGAATGTACTGAGGTTGGCTACACTCAATGGTATCCTCCAGACGGACTAATAATTCTGCCCCGCTCTGACCATTTTTGCATCATTGTCTGTATGGTTGATTTTCCTGGTACCCAGTTTAAGGATGTGGGTACCACCATGTTCTTTCTGTGGTGTAGCCTCCAGTTATTCCTAATTTGTAGCCCTTTCCATTAGAGAGTGGGATTCTATGATCCATCTGATTATCTTCTTGAGCCTTTTATTCAAAGATTATTGCTCCAATGAGAACACTATTATCCCATTAGGGCAAAGGGTTGTCAACATTACATCATATGTACTGAAATGATTGCATCCATGCCTGTTTTATAATCAGTAGTCTTATGATTTTTCGTCGTCCATTTTAACAAAGGCAATTCAATAAACATTTTTATTTTTATTTTTTAATACATTTTTATTCAAGATTTTCAATGTAGTGTTACAACAATACATTTTTGCTGGTTTCTTGTATTATGCATAATTGGCAATTTATGTTCTTACCATGTAGGGTAATTGTTATACTTCATAGCATCCATTTTGCTGTGGTGTAGTAAATGCCTCCGGCATTTATTGTCATTTTTCGTGTCTGCATCTAAATTGCAAGAACTTCTCTTTAGTTTACCTTACTGCCCCAGGATCCTACTGTATCCCTTGGGCATTTCTTTGTTATCATTACACATTTCAAAAGCACATACTAATGCACTCAAAATCCACTATGTCACCCTTACTTGTTGTAATGCAAACACTTAGATGCAAGCGCAGAAAAGGTATTTATTATTGATTGTTCAAGTTTTCCATCACATTCGCACCCAAATGTACCAAGTGTACCAAGATGGGTAAACAGTGGTGCTGCTTAGTGCAGCATTTCAACACCTCCCTCGCCCTCAGCATTGGCATACAGCATGGCAGGCAGTGTGTCGCTCTATTTATCAAGTAATGTGTATGCCTCCGTTTACAAGATCAGACACCTGCATAGGACACTATGAGAAAGTGCATTTACAATAAGGTTGTCCAACATACGTCCAAGAGGACGATATGCTTCTCAGATTTTCAGGACAAATACTGACTACGTAAGTTAGCTCCATTTTAAATTAATTCAATGCACATTTATGTTATGTAGTTATCCCGAACATCTGACCTGGAGCTGGGCATATGTTGGACACCCTTTATTGAGATGTGAAAGAGGACAGAAAAAACGTTTAGCCATATTTATAACAATCGGGATGGCTTTCTTTAGTGCTACAAGCAGAATGAGTGAATAAGGATGAGGGTGTCCAGTGTTGGTCAAGAAGTGCCGATTGATTAAAGAGTGCCGATTTTCAGGATGCTTTAATTAACTAGATGTACATTTTTATATTTTAGATTTGAGCGTTCCTTGGGCACCCCTTGGACACCCCCATTCCAGACCTCCAAACTACACAACCCAAGAAGAGAGTGGAAAGACAGCTTGATGGCCACAACACTGAACCTTGGTCTTCCAGATATCACTGGAAGAGATTTACGTAATTTGAACATGATGAACATGTTTCTAGTGGAGGCACACAATGGTGTAATGCTTCAACCTGGATTCCCTTTTTGAAATGGGCTCCCTCAAACCTTCAGCCGACCCTATATGTGGAATTGTACTGAGGGAGGCTGTTCGATGGCTCTGGCAGACATGGAATGTACACAGAAAAATGCAGTGTGGCCTGTTCATGGCTGTGGCTCATAATACTGCACACGCAAGTGCCATGAATAAAGAATTACGAGGGATACAGCACACAAAGTATTACAGGAAGGTGTGCAGAAGGGAGCGTTCTAGGACACTGACACTCATAAGATGGCAGTGTGACTATAACAGCTATGGTAGATTTCGGACATAAAATAAGTATACAGCAATGTGCAAAATTATGCTGTTCTAGGACTCTGGCACGGATAACATGTTTAATATGTGACAGGGAGTGTGCACAGTGAGTCTGTTCTAAGGCTTTGACACCTGGTATAACTATTGCTGTGTATGAAGTGGGGATGATCTGGGGTTTCAAACACTTGCAAATAGTCTAACCACCGGCAATCACTTGGGGTAACATTCCAATCCATAATTCTTTTCCCACCGTGCCTCCTTAGATTATACCCAGCTATATGCAAATCAGCCTTGGTCCTGGTCCAATAGGAACAATTCAACCCAAACTGCCACGCAAGGTCTAGTGGCACAGAGAGCTCAGGACCTACCTCTGGGCAAACGCTTGGCTACTTAGGGAGTTCGATCTCTAGGACTTTGACACTTAATATAAGTCTGACTATACAGAATGAGGCACTTCTAATGCTCTGCCATATGCAGCATTTAAAGGGGAGAGTGCTGGCTGTTCCAAGGCAGGCATCTTCAATGTCCAACGAGTAGATTGTGAACTACTGGGAGTTCTCCAGTTACAGATAGGTAGCTCCCCAATGTGCTGCCCAGCCCACTAAAATAAAAGCAAAATTAATGTTTGTATACAAAAATTGAACTGTGTGTATTTTCAGAGCCTGTAAGCTGAAAATGGTTGAAATTATTTTTAAAATAGCTTTAAAGATGATATTTGAGTGATAACTCCTGCGGCGTTGGGGAGATCTGTTGCTAATATTATTGCGTTGGTATCCAAGGTGTTGTAGCTGTGACTTTTTTGTGTGTATTACCCATGTAGAGATATTCCACATTAACAAAGTTTTTATTGTTACTGCTGGACATCATGCCTGATGAGTTGAGGTAATCACTGTTTGTATCCTGTTCATGGTTGCCACTATTGTAATCTTGTCTGATGTGGTCACTGTTAGAAACACAATTAGTACTAGTAACTCAGGGTGATTGTCAGTCAACAGAAGTAGCTTTTATTTTAGGAAAGGTTGGAGTCCCTAGGGGGACTGGCACACACAGTTCTGTATGGGGAAGTGTGTGGGGCGAGACCAGTCTGGTGATATTATAGCCTGATGTGTGCAGATTCACACAGAGCAGAAACCATCCCAACCAGCTGGAGCACTAAGGAGTTTTAAAGACGTGAGACTGCTAACGAAAGCATCTGGCCATACTTCAGTTGCTGCATTGCATGCGACCAGCTTCCTCTTTACGGTGCCAGAGATGTACTGATCCCTCATGCCACGAAGAGACAGATTGCAGGTTGGCACATTTTCGACACTTCTGTCAACTTCCAATGCAGCGCGGCATTAGAAGTGCAGATCAATAAACGATTTGCACCGTTTAAACATGTGACATTGTTCTTCATTACCAATTATAAATATTCACTACAGAGAATAACAGCCGCTGCAACACGTTAGATTATTTCAGATTCATTTCGACAGATATCCGAACATTTCATCCAAGGTGCAGAAAGAAACGCCTCATCCATCAGATCCTCCCAGGAACTGGGGTAATTGGATAAGATCTCTCATGGCATGCTTAGGTGCTATTTCCTTCTAAAATTCCGGACTGACAGGAAAAAGAACCTGCTATTTTACTATTTGGGAGATGAGTAAAGTATATTTGAGCACCTGCCACCTTCTCCAGCAGGTGATGGTGAGGGAGGCGTGGATGGATTCCAGATCGCAATCAAACAAGATGAGAAGTGCCTTGAGCAAAAGAAGTAAAAGTCTTGTAGTTAATCAACTACACTTTCTCAGAAGAGTTCAAGGCCCAAATGAATGCATGGATGAATTTTCGGCAGCACGCACGGTTTGAGCTAGTAGCTGTGAGTTTGAAGGTTTCACTTCTAAGTTTAAAAGGGATCAGTCAGCTGCAAGATGCCGTTTTAGAAGGTGCAGTAGAGGGTGTTAGCTCGTAAACATCCATATGTAGACAAAGCACTCGCTATAGCCAGCAGGCATTTGAATTGACGAGGGGAAGGGCAACGTCTCTTGAGTTCAACCCACTATGGATGGTTTGTAGTCTCTGATGAAATCTCATGGACATATCTGTTAGTGTTGAAGTCTCATTGCATGTGATGATTGAGTTGGAAAGAGTGTGGTGTCACACATTTGAAGATACTGTTGTATCGATCACCAAGGAACATCATGGTCGAAAGCCTTAACAGAGATCAAGTAGATTGGATGCAGAGTGGGCATAGAAGTGAGGTGATGGAGGTGAGCTGATGAGGATAATAATACAGGCATATTGCAGAACCCCACATGTACCAATTGGCAAACGACATTGGAAAGGATGAGAGGAAGGAAAACCTCTGAGTTGAATCCCCTGCGGATAGTTTCCATGCAAAAACAGACAGACAGACAGTTACGGGATGAGGCCAAGAGCAATTCAAATTACAAAGCTAACAGGTTGAGTGGTTGTGTCTGGTCGGGCGGAAAGACTTTGTTGAAGATTAAGGAACCCCTTATATTGAGGAAGGGTTTGTCTAAGTACGGTAGTCCTGTACCAGTCAAGGAGGCTAGAGGTGATGCTGTAATGTTTGACAAGGGACAACGTTTGAACATGGCAAGATTACCTAAATCAGATGGGAGGGCACGAGAAGGAGTTAACGTGGGTCACCCCTAGCTGCACTGCAATCAGTTCATCAATGAAGGGAGATGCGACCCCCATGGCAGGAAGATTATATAATAGATGTTGCAATATATCTGGCTCCATCCCCAATGGTTACCCTTAACTCTCTAACTGGGCTCCCATCAGGTATCTTTACTGACTCTCATCCTCTGTTAGAGGTAAGCTTCATCATGGAGTCTTTGTGCTGGGACCTATTGTCCCTGCCTGGGCTATATCTTGTCGCACAAGAGAACTCTTTGATACTGTTTGAGGAATCTTGGGATTAAAAATACCTAAGGGTGCACTAGTGTTGTATTTTAATTGTAAACGGCTCCTTGGTAATGTTAAAAAGAGATCAAAATTCCCAGTGAGAAATTATGGACCTCATTACAACCCTGGCGGTAAATGCTTCTTACTGCCGTGCAGAAGATCGCCAACATATCGCTGCGGCCGCGGAATTCCGCTACACATATTACGACCCACAGCTCGGAATCTGCCATAATCCAGACACCCACGCAAGTCTGCCACACCAAAGATCAGTGATAAACTGGCGATACCAAAACCTCCACCATCACGCCAACAGGAATACGCCCACACTATCACGACCCATGAATCCATGCAGCAGTCTTTCAACCGCAGTATTCCATTGACGGTACACTTCGCTTCGCTCAAAATACACACACATTTACAAAACACAACCACATTGGACAATTCAAAATACACACACCTGACACACATACACACACCACACCCACACACCCAATCCAATATAAATCAAACACCCACAAACCCTTACTACCAGAATTCTGAAACCACGTCAGAGAGAGACACCACCATAAACAACACCAGCATCCACAGACACACAACATCATCACTTACACCACATCCACGCACCTCAAACAACACACAACACATCCCCTCACACATCACAACACACACCACCTCACACATCACCCACACCACATCATGGCACCTCAACGACACCCCAGGTTCTCTGATGAGGAGCTCAGGGTCATGGTGGAGGAAATCGTCCGGGTAGAGCCACAGCTACTTGGATCACAGGTGCAGCACACCTCCATTGCAAGGAAGATGGAGCTATGGTGCAGAATTGTCGACAGGGTCAAAGCAGTGGGACAGCATCCAAGAACAAGGGATGACATCAGGAAGAAGTGGAACGACCTACGGGGGAAGGTGCGTTCCGTGGTCTCCAGACACCAGATGTTAGGGTTTGTGCACAGCAAAGAGCTTGTCCCCTCTCACTGCACTAGTGGGTTCTGTAATAGCTCCCTTTTAAACTTACTATTGAAAGCCTTTCTTGTTATCTCACCTTCCCCCCCCCCTAGGCTTCTGTGTATGTTGTTTAATGTGCTGTTTTGTTTACACATTGGGCCTTGCTCTTACCAAGGCTTCTTTAAAACACTCCTCCCTAGGCCATGTGTTAATTCAACTCATTTGCATAATAACTGAAACTCTGCACACCTTTCAAGAACATGTGCAGCATGTGAGGACCACACCCAGCCCTTCAAACCACACCCAGCTCTTCGAACCACACCCAGCCCTGTCTATAAAAGGCAGCCCCCGAGCCTCACCCAGTGCTTGTGCTCGTCTACCTCCCGCTTACCTGAGACCAGATCCCTCGGCGCTGGCACTCCTGCTCTACAGACTTTAATTGGCTTAAATGGGTGCAGCTGCTGGCTCTTCCTTCCTCCGGTTTCCGGTTCCTCCTTGCCTCAGCCTCTCTCCTACAAGCAACCTGCAAAAGAGAAAGAAGACAAGGTTAGACTGATCAGTATCTCTTGCCAGCAACAAGTAAGTGCAAAACTTGTTATTACCTGAAAGAACTTTGACAACAATTTCTGGATTCATGTATAGACAATTTGAAACAAGATACCTTCCACGAACATTGTGATTCAAACTCTTTGTTACAAGATACTTTGCGGAACTTTGTGGAGCAAACATTTTTTTTTATGGAACTTTTAAGAATTGAACAGTGAAAACTATTAACAGCAAGACAAACAGTAAATCAAGGACTTGCACAAATTACATGCTGTATTTTGATGTAAAAGTACAGTATTTGTTTTATAATAGATTCTGGAAATATGGGAAAAGTGAGTCTGCTATTGGGAGTTTAGGCTTTAGTTATATTAAGATGAATGTTAGATATTGGTAATTCTGATAACGGTATTTGTTTAATGTTTTAGAAGCTTTACAGCAATAGAAAGCACATCCCAGAGTAGTAACACATTCCAAACCTGGAAACTAGAGACCAGGATCCAAGAGGTACTTTTAGAAGAGAATTTCTAATAAATAAAGGGGTAGTCAGGAACCCATTTAGGAATAGGTTGTACTTATCTGTTCTTTGTTTATGTTTCATTAGGCACCAGTTTCTACAGAAGTCAGAAAGGGCCGCAGATTTGTGCAGCACTTCAACAGTGGAAACGCAAGAACGGTGTTGTCTCTTTATTTTATTTTATCCACTTCCCCCCTTCCCTTGAGCTTCTGTTCTTAGTGCACTGTTTTAAAAACTAGTGTGCTGGAACAAGCAGTTTCAGGGTGGGGTCGGATTGTCTTCAACCTCCATCAGAACTGAACAAGGACTCAGGTGAGCTGGGCTTTGACACCAGATTGCTGTTCAGAGGACTGGCGGTGGACCCCCACCTCCTCCCCACAACTAACAACATGGGAGGAGCAGGTCTTGGCAATACTGCATCCTGAGGGCCTCGCAGGAGTAGGAGGAGGACTGGACTCTGGTAAGTCAAAGCTTTACTACTATATCCCCCACCCTACCTGTATGTCATCACATACTCCCACCCTCACCCTCACCCCATCACTCCAACACCTCACATATGCCCCACTATCACAACCCACCCATACCAATACCAAGCCCTGCATGCAACACCAAAGCATGGACACCCATCACCAAAGCATGTCCACTACAGATACCCACACAGACCCCAAACCAAATATCACATACCAAGACAAGAATGCAAGCACTGGAGTACAGGGTCACTCACCCATTGCACACGATGGCACACACAGATACAATAATTATGCCTTTACACCCCTGCATGACCCCAACCCAACGTCACCGGACAGGAGGTACCACACATATCCAGTCCCCCCACAGAAGAGACCCACAATGATGACAGCAGCTCTGCACAACTGGATCAAGATGACCAGCCCGGCCCATCAGGGACCTCGGGACAGTCAGTTCCCCTGACACTAGCATAAGCCACCACAGACCCTCCCCCTCAGGAAACACCAGCACAGCACCCACCCAGCGGGTCCATCCCTCTGTCCCCAGGACACGTTAATCAGCAGTGTGTCCACCACTACAGGGAACCCAGGCAAACCCACCAACCCATGAAAATCAGGGACCTGGGGGCAGTGGCAGTGGGCACACGGTTCAGGGGACAGAGGCTCAGGACAACAGGGAAGCTGGGAGGACTGCTGTACGACAGGGGGAGGACAGGCCCAGGGAACCCACTCTCCACAAGGCCCACTCCAACATCATGGGAGCTTACCATAATTCCCAGGAGACGATGGCAACGGTACTGGCCAGGTTTTAGGAGACCCAGCGGCTGCAGGAGGAACACTTTCTGGGGATCACAGAGGATCTGAAGTCCATAAACAACACCCTGGTCACCATTGCAGGGGTGCTGCAAGACCTTGTCAACACCAGAAGGGACACTGTGGCACAACAAGGGGCCCCTGACACTAGCCAAGACGATGAACAGCCCTCCACCTCCACCGGCGCTAGTGGACAGGAGGCACCGCCACAGGAACACGATACCAGCACCCCACCACCTGCAGATGGAGAACCACCCCGCAAACGGTCCCTGAGATCCAGGAACAAGACAGAAAACATTGCCAAGACCCCCGCCAGGAAATGAGACCCCCTGAATGTCACCCTTCTGTCCCACTTTTTCACCCTCTCCATCCTTCAACTGCCATTGCTCCACTTCCTATGCCCCTTTGGACAATGCACCTGTGAAACAAATAGACTGGACTCTGCCATGGACATTCCTCCACCACCCCACTGCCCATTTTACAACCCCCTCCACTTATTTGCACAGAAATAAACACACTTCAATCACAAAACAATCTGGAGTCAGTCTGCACTTTCACAAACGTGTAATTGCAATAACCATTGAATATAGCAATGTCAATTTACTTGTGAACATACCGATGTAACACAGCTGGAGGGCTGGAGGAAATATAGCAGAGGGCACAAAGTGGCACCCACATCTGTGAAATGGAAAGGCAAAGTGACAAGTCAGGGTCCATACACTGAGTGAAAATGACAGAGTTATGCTAGCTCCAAAAATAGTATGAGATATGGGAGGCAGTGACATCTTCTTACCTGTGTCTCACTGGAAGTATTGCATGATTATGTTGTTTCTGTTGTCGATATCCTCTTCTTCTGCCTCCTCTTCTTCACTGTCCACAGGCTCCACAGCTGCCACAAGACCACCAGCTGGCCCATCCTCCTGCAGAACAGGCACCTTGCGTCGCAAAGCCAGGTTGTACAGCATACAGCAGGCCACGATGATCTGGCAAGCCTTCTTTGGTGAGTAGTAGAGGGAACCACTGGTCATATGGAGGCGCCAGAATCTGGCCTTCAGGAGGCCGAAGGTGCGTTCAATCACCCTCCTAGTTCACCCATGTGCCTCACTGTAGCGTTCCTCTGCCCATGTCCTGGGATTTCTCACTGGGGTCAGTAGCCATGACAGGTTGGGGTAACCAGAGTCACCTGCAAATATGGAGGGACAACTGTTAGACACACACTAACCCGTAGGGACAACCCCATACCCAGACACCTATTCACACTGTATAGGGTCCTTGTCCCCACCTATTAGCCACACACGGTGCCTCTGGAGTTGCCCCATCACATAAGGGATGCTGCTATTCCTCAAAATGTAAGCGTCATGCACTGAGCCAGGAAATTTGGCATTCACATGGGAGATGTAATGGTCTGCCAAACACACCATCTGCACATTCATAGAATGATATCTCGTCCGGTTTCTGTATACCTGTTCACTCATGCGGGGGGTACCAAGGCCACATGGGTACCATCACTGGCACCAATGATGTTGGGAATATGTCCCAGGGCATAGAAGTCACCTTTCACTGTGGGCAAATCCTCCACCTGAGGGAACATGATGTAGCTGCGCATGTGTTTCAGCAGGGCAGACAACACTCTGGACAACACGTTAGAGAACATTGGCTGGGACATCCCTGATGCAATGGCCACTGTTGTTTGAAAGGAACAACTTGCCAGGAAATGGAGTACTGACAGGACCTGTACTAGAGGGGGGATTCCTGTGGGATGGGGGATAGCTGACATTAGGTCTGGCTCCAACTGGGCACACAGTTCATGGATTGTTGCTCGATCAAGTCTGTAGGTGACTATTATGTGTCTCTCTTCCATTGTTGACAGGTCCGCCAGCGGTCTGAACACTGGAGGATGCCGCCATCTCATCACCTGCCCCAGCAGACGTGCCCTATGGATGAGAACAGCGAGCAGAGAGTCAGCCAACACTTAGGTATCACAAAATGTCATTTGCACACATTTATTAATCCGCAATGTGCCTGTAACTGTGTGTATTCAAGGCCTACATTGGTGTGGCGGCTGTCTGACCTGTGAGGTGGAACAAGGGGATATGAGGTAACTGCGCTGGCGTTGTACACCGTTGCGGTGGGCGGTCAAAGACCACGGTGCAATCCAGCATTGGTTAACATTGGACTCTATGGGTCAGAGGAGCCAATGACGATGTACGCCGGCGGTGACGGTACGCACCACTGCGGACGTGACCGCCATTTACTGTCTGTTCACTCACTTGATACCTGACCTTCAACAGGAGAGGACCTACACTGCAAGTGCTTCTGTGACCTGTGTCTGGAAGCGACGATGGCTCATGTGTCTGGGGAAAGGGCCCCTGCCTTCACTTTGGAGGAGTTGGAGAAACTAGTGGATGGGGTCCTCCCCCAGTACAGACAACTGTACGGTCCTCCAGACAAACAGGTGAGTACACTGTGAGCATGCTGCATGGGTAATGCCAGTTTGGAGTGGTGTGGATGGAAGATTAATGCGGGGGGCTGAGGACTGCATGTGCGGACGGTGAGTGTATGTGCGTCAGGGCAAGGGTGGGAACGTGGGCCAATGAGTATGACGGTCCGGATGGGTAAAGATTTTCCTTTCCCCCTGTACTATTCCTCTAGGTCAGTGCCCACCAGAAGAAGGCTATTTGGCGTGCCATCGCCAAGGACGTCCGGACCCTGGGGTCCACCACAGACCGAGCACCCACTGCAGTAAAAGATGGGAGGACCTGCGCCGCTGGAGCAAGAAGACGGCGGAGGCCCAGCTGGGGATGGCCTCCCAACGTGGGAGGGGTGCCCGTCGCACCATGACCCCCCTGATGTTCCGGATCCTGGCAGTGGCGTATTCGGAGTTGGATGGGTGCTTGAGGGCATCACAGCAGCCACAAGGGGGTGAGTACACTCTCATTCAGCTGACTCTGCGTGCATTACGAGGTGTCTGAGTGGGGGAGGTGGGCAGTGGGTTCCCCTAGGCCAGGGTGAGCTTGGTAGGCAAGGTCCCTTGTGAGGCAGGCTCTGTGGCAGCCCAACCCCACTAGAGGTTAGTGCCATATACACCTAGTCAGGCTCCTGTGACTTCCAGGTGTGCAGAAATCGAGGTTAGGCCTTGTACCCCATGGGCATGTGAAAAATCTAGGAACTATGAGTGCATGGCATAGTGCAGAGGGATGCTGTGTCTGTTGTGTCTGCCAACGGTAGTGGTGTTGCATGCACTGAACATGTCTTTCTCCTGTCTTCCCCCCACCCTTTTTGTGGTCTCCCTGTTCTTGTGTGCACTAGCATCATCAGGCGGAGGAGCATTGGCACCAGAGCAAGAGGGAGCTGCATCCCACTTGGCCCTGGAGGGCGAAACAGCGGAGTCTGAAGTCATCAGTGGGATGGAGGGCGAGGGGAGCTCCACGGCGGGGACAGGAGCAGAGACCAGCAACAGCGACTCCTCCTCTGATGGGAGCTGCCCTCAGTGAGGAGGCTATTGACCTCCTGAGATCCCTCACTGTTGGGCAGTCTACCATTCTGAATGCCATCCAGGGTGTTGAGAGGTATTTGCAACAAACAAATGCATACCTGGAGGGCATTCATTCTGGCCAGGCAGCCCAACAGAGAGCATTTCAAGCTCTGGCCTCAGCACTGATGACAGCCATTGTCCCTGTGTCCAGCCTCCCCCCTCCAACCTCCTCCACCCAGACCCAATCCCCTGTACCTCAGCTTATCCCAAGTACACCATCAGACCAGCATGCACACTCATCAACAGACAAGAGTGGCTCAGGCAAACATAAGCACCACACATCCCACAGGCACTCACACAAGCATCATATCCATGCACCCATACCAACATCTACTTCCTCCACTGTGTCCCCCACCTCCACGTCTCCCTCCTCCTTCCCAGTCTCGTCTCCACTCACACCTGCATGCACTACATCCTCAGCCACTACCTCCATCATCAGCACGCCCATCACCACACACCACTCACGTGCAATCACCACCCCCACTACCATTCACACATCCCCAGTGTCTTCTACCAGTGTGTCAGTGAGCCCTCCTCCCAAAGTACACAAACGCAGGCACACACCCACCCAACAGCCATCCACCTCACAACAGCCTCCTGCCCATGCACCTTCACCCAAATTCAGCAGACGTACACCTCCTACAACTACTACCTCTATCTTCACTCCCAAACCCCCTCCATCTACCCGTCCCAGTGTGTCCAAAAACTTTTCCTGGCTAACATTGACCTCTTCCCTACATCGCCCCCGTCCTTCCCCTAGGGCCAGGCTTTCCAGCTCCCAGCCCAGCACCTCAGCCACCACATCCCCAGGCACAGTGGTGCCAGCAACTGCAGGGTCATTGTCAGAGTCACCAGATCCTCGAGGTCTGTGTACGTTCCCAACACGTCCACCACAAGACAGCTCCAATACTCTGATTAGAATGTCACAGAGTCTAAAAGAGTCCAAGTGGGGAAAAGAGGATTAGGTAGGGAACAGCTGGGAAGGAGACCTGTAGGAAGCAAAAGGTTAGAACACACAATATCAAGACTATATCATACTAATCATTACTAGGCTATGGCTACAAACATTGTCATACTGGAAACATGGATAACTTAAGCATGGACTTAAATAACAAGGCCTAAAAAATGTTTGAATACCTGTTGGGGAATCAAGAAAGATTAATACAACTTTCTAATGAACCACTCAATGAAATGTTCCACATGAATTAGAAACATCAGAATGTTCTAGAATTACGCTTTCAAATTTAAGCATAGACTTTGGCATGAGGACAAGGAAATAATCGGAATGATTTCTATAACACCATATGAATTGTTCTTGAAAGACTTGATATGCACACACAATATAACATCTATAATTTTAAAACACTTTTAGTTCTCTTTAAATGCAGGAACATGAATTGCGCACATTACAGATTTCCACAAAGGTTTGTAACTGCCATGAAATGATTGTGCACAAGGAGTAACATGAATTAGACACGAGAAATGAATTGCGGGTCTTGCCGATTCAAAGACCACCAAGTAAATGCCATGAAGTGCTATCGCACAATGAACTTCGTGATTTTAACACAAGAAATGAATTGCGCGTTCTGCCGATTCGAATGTCACCACGGAAATGCCATGAAATGGTAACACACAATGAATATCATGAATTAAACACAAGAAATGAATCGCACGTCTTGCCGATTCGAAGGCCACCATGTGAATGCCAAGAAATGGTAGCACACACCGAATATCATGAATTAAGCACAAGAAATGAATCGCGCGTCTTGCCGATTCGAAGACCACCATGTGAATGCCAAGAAATGGTAGCGCACACTGAATATCATGAACTAAGCACAAGAAATGAATCACACGTCTTGCTGATTCGAAGGCCACCATGTGAATGCCAAGAAATGGTAGCGCACACTGAATATCATGAATTTAGTACAAGAAGTGAACCGCGCGTCTTGCCGATTCAAAGGCCACTATGGAATGCCAAGAAATTGTAGCGCACACTGTATATCATGAATTTAGTACAAGAAATGAATCACGCGTCTTGCTGATTCAAAGGCCACCATGTGAATGCCAAGAAATGGTAGCGCACACTGAATATCATGAATTAAGCACGAGAAATGAATTGCGCGTCTTGCCGATTCGAATACCACCATATGAATGGCAAGAAATGGTAGCGTACAATGAATAACATGAATTAACCACAAGAAAGGAATCGCGCGTCTTGCTGATTCGAATGCTACCTCGTAAATGCCATAAAATGGTAGCGCACAATGAATATCAAGATCTGTACTCGAGAAAAGAATTGCGCGTCTTGTCGATTCGAATGCCAGTATGTAAAATACCATTAAACATCAAGCGCACATTCACACGCAGGAGAGCAAAATAGTTTTATCATGCTTATTAGGCCCAAGAACTCGAAATCCTTCGAGAACGGAATCAGGGGCCGAACCCGACCTCCGTCTTACTGCCCTGATCAAGAATCACTGAGCAAAGTGAAAGGGCGAGGCCTGGAAGATCAAAGTAGGCCTCCGGAACAGGAGCTCAGGAAGTTGCTGCTGCTCTGCACCGGGACCTCTGAATAGTGAGCACGTGGAGCTGGGCTGGCTCCCTTATATAGAGTCTTGGCCCAGCCCACAAACCATACCCAGGCATGCTGCAGGGAAAGCTTCTAGAAGGTCCTGGAAAGGGACCACACCCTGACACACTCTGAAAGCCTGCAGCAGTACATTGCAAATGAACAGTATTTATATGCATCTTGAACATAAGGCTTCCGGCTTAAACTCTGCAATGCAGAAGGTTAAACAACAGCATATCAGCACAATGCATGAATTACGTTATTTTGGGAGTGCTGGGTTTTTGCATTCTAGTCGTCCGTAGAGTGCGCACTGCCCTGATGTTGACAGTCATGGAGTGCGCCAACCATCAGGGCTGCCAGTGTGCCACGGAGCGAGGGCAAGGACATTCCACCACCTGCCAAGGTGCCCACATCCCAGAGAGAAAAGCCGAAAACACCTGCCACCAAGGGGTCAGGGAAAACGAAAGGGGATAGTGGCAAGACAGCTGCGCCACCATCAAAGGTGGGGAAGGGCCAAAAACTGAAGGGCAGGTTAGGAGAGGGCATGGTGGCACTGACTGAGGGACCAGTGTCACACCTTCTGTCCACGTTGACGCCAACCTGTACGGCAGAGAACACCGCCACCTGCACCACCCCAGACCCTGCCACCAGCACCGCCGCCAAAGATCCCTCAGCCAGCACCGCCACCACAGACCCTGCTGCCACAGACCCCGCAGCCAGCACCGCCACCACAGATACTGCATCCATCATCGCCACCACAGACCCCGCAGCCAGCACCGCTGCCACAGACCCCGCTGCGACTGACACCGCCGCAAGCACTGCCAGCGGCCCCACGACGTCCTCAGACAGTGGCACCACCGCAGACATGGCTACAATCCCCAGGTGTCTGTCGTCCGAGGCTGGTGGTGAGTTCCAGGACCCTGGGCAGCATCCATGAAGCATCACTGTCATCACAGTTGTCACCTGCATATGGAATGCGAAGATTCAGCAGTGTGGGGGTATGTCTCTGCCTCCATGGCGTATCATGCTACCTGTACCTCGGCAATCTCGTGGCACACACACCCAGGCGAGTGTATTGTTCTGGCCACACTGCACGTGGAGCACTCTAGGCACCAAGCCACCTCCAGAACCAGTGGAGAAAGGCATCCATTACCTCAGTCCTTGGCAGGATGAAGCACTCTGGGCACCAAGCCCACTCCAGAACCACTGGAGTCTCACATCCACTACCTCAGTCCTTGGCAGGATGAAGCACTCTGGGCACCAAGCCCCCTCTAGAACCAGTGGAGGCTCACATCCACTACCTCAGTCCTTGGCAGGATGAAGCACTCTGGGCACCAAGCCCCCTCCAGCACCAGTGGAGTCTCACATCCACTACCTCAGTCCTTGGCAGGATGAAGCACTCTGTGCACCAAGCCCCCTCCAGAACCAGTGGAGTATCCCATCCACTACCTCAGTCCTTGGCAGGATGACACACTCAAGGCACCATGCCCCGTCCAGAACCAGTGGAGACTGTTATCCACTTGAGAGACTGTGGCTTTGCACTCCACAGGGTGCAGCAGTGGGCAAACCACCCACTGGAAAGACTTGAGAGACTGTGGCTTTGCACTCCCCAGGATGCAGCAGTGGGCAAACCACCCACTGGAGAGACTTGAGAGACTGCGGATTTGCACTCCCCCAAGATGCAGCAGCGGTCAAACCACCCACTGGAAAGACTTGAGAGACTGTGGCTTTGCACTCCCCAGGATAAAGCAGTGGGCAGACCACCCACTGGAAAGACTTGAGAGACTGTGGCTTTGCACTCCCCAGGATACAGCAGTGGGCAAACTACCCACTGGAGAGACTTGAGAGACTGTGGCTTTGCACTCCCCAGGATGCAGCAGTGGGCAAACCACCCACTGGAAAGACTTGAGAGACTGTGGCTTTGCACTCCCCAGAATGCAGAATTGGGTAAACCACCTAATGGAAAGACTTGAGAGACTGTGGCTTTGCCCTCCCCAGGATGCAGCAGTGGGCAAACCACCCACTGGAAAGACTTGAGAGACCATCGCTTTGCACTCCCCAGGACCAAACTGTGGGCATGGAGCCCCCTCGTGGAGCAGTGGTGTTGTGCGTTCATCAGGCTGAGGTGCCCCCCCTCCCACTCTACCTGAGGTGCCTGTATATTTTCCACGTGATGCCCCTCCAGTGTTCTCTCCGTTTGGAGTCAGGTATCATGTTTTGGCCTTGCCCATGCATTTTGGGCCCAGTGGTCCACAGACAATGATTGGAGCACTATCCGGACTTGTGTAGTTGGTGTACATAATTGTATATACTGGATTTTGCATTTTGATAATGATATTTCCCATGATTACATTAGTTCAAATCAATTCCTTTTGTCATTGCGTCCTTCCAGGGGAGTGAGGGGGTGTATATGTAATGTTGCAGCATTTATTTGTGTGTATGGTGTTGTGGGTGAGGGTAGGGGTGGGGGTGTTGCGTGTTGTGTGTTGCGTGTGTGTGTCACTCTCTTTTCCCTCCCCCTCCTATGTGTTGTAGGTGCAGTACTCACCGTGGTCGTCACAGACGTTGTTGGAGCTCCTGATAGTGGAACAGGAAGACCATCGCCGGCAGTATCTGCAATTCGGGCTCCATGGCGTCCTGGTTCCTCATGGGGTGTGGAGAGGTGAGTGTTTTCCCTTCTGCGTACTGTTTCCGCTGTGTTTTTATTTGCGTTGGTTCCGCCCCGGAAAAGGTGGCGGATAGGCGTGTTGTGATAGGGTGGGCGGTACATTGTCTCCCGCCTGTCTCGTGTCGATGTCCACCGTGCTGTTTGTTGCTACTGCCGTGGCAGTCCGAGTGTTAAAGTGGCTGTCTATGTTGGTGGTTTCCACCACAGTCGTAATCCCATTTTTTTTCCGCCCGCCTGTTGGCGCTTTAACACCGACCGCCAGGGTTGTAATGAGGGCCTATGTCTCTAGCATCAAGGGGTCACCATGTTTCAGCTATCTAATTGCCGAAGTCTCATGGCTTTTGTCAGGACCTTCGTAAAAGGACCCCTTTTATTTCTTAGCATATGTGTTCTTTATTGGTAGTATGTTGTTCAAGAACTCTTCCTGGAAATTAACAATCATTGCGGTATCTGTGAATTAAGAGAGACAGGTTGTTATGCATGAGGCATAACAATTGCTGCTATTTCGGCGTCCTAGAGGGCATGTTGTTTGCAGAGACCTGGGAGCACCAAACCCCATGTCATTTCATTTTGGAGTGGGCAAGGTTGCATTAACAATATATTTTTTGAATATGAAGGAACAATATACCTACAGACCCACGGATCATCCGTGAGCACGACATTTGCCCTGATCCTGGTGGGTCTGGACATGCATACCTTCAAGACAAAGTTTATTAAGAATGAAATCAATCCATACTGATCCAAAATAGTTTTTGGGAAGAGTTATATAGACAACATCCTCTTAATCAGAGAATGCGATGGGGAATCTGTTATTTCTAGAATAACTAAACAATCGTTATGCGATTCTTACATTCATGCACACCCCAAGCAACAGCAAACTTGTTTTCCTGAATGTAAAGATTACATCTTAAGAGGGCTCAATTGTGACAGAAGCCTACAATAAAACTGTTGACAACAACAGTCTCTTAAAAATACAACAGCTTCCACCCGAAACCCCTAAGGTAGAACCTCCTTTATGGGCATTCAGGAGGAACTGCAGCACAGAAGAGGACTGTTAGAGGCAGTCAGACTCCCTCACAAGAAATTAAGAGAAAGGAATATCCAGAAAGAATAACTGGAAGATCAAGAAAGAAGGTCAGGAACCAAAATAGAGACTATCTACTGGAGAAAACACAGAAAACAACTGGTGAACACTGCAGAGTGTTTGTGACCACTTTCAATGTAGCCTCCAACTATGTAAAGGAAGTTATTAATAAACACTGGCACATAGACAACACAGTGACGCTCACATGTATAAAACCCTTTCATACAGGAGCCTCCGTGAAACTTAAATCCACAGTAGAGATAGCCAGAGATCAACAATGGACCCAGGTACCCCTACTTTATGGAATTTGCCCAAAATTGTGGGACATTGTCTCTTTGGCCAGAGTAATGTATGTAGCCTCACAACACAGACCAAAACTTTGGAAATGGGAAAGAAGAATCTGTGGAAAGTAAACAAGTACACAAACTGTAATCCCAAACATGTAGTGTACATAATCATATGCTCGTTCCAGCTAAGATATATTGGCATGACCATGCGTAAAGTTAAGACGTGCGTCTGCAAGCATTGCAGGAACTTGAAGCGTATCCGAAGTAAACGAACATGAGCAATCATTTCATTCCCAAAGGACAAACTATAAAAGACCAAAGATGGCTGGTGATTGAACAGCTAGACCTTTTGCCTAAAAACGCTGAAAAGGTCCTCTATGAAACAGCACAGTGTTGCATCTATTGATTAGGTACCCACAAAAATTAACTGAACGATGAAAATCTATGGGGCACAATAAATATATAGGATAAAAGCATAAAAATAACCTCCACACACGAATATCTCCTCAAATAAGATCCACACTCAACCTTCCATGAGAATTGAAGTGACATTAACCATGCAAACCACTAAAGGTCGGACGATTTTATGGCAAGATAATGTGTGCAGACAGTTCTTACCATATAATTGAGGCGAGAACCAAGGCTGATGATGTCAATTTGTAAAATAATTTCACATTTCCGTACGTTAACCTCAATAGTTTGTAGTGTTCTGCTTAAAATGCTGAGTTATCTCCACACTAATGTAGGCTAGAACCAGGGCTGAGAATGTCAAGCGAAAAATAAACCCATGTTTACACAACAACCTGAACTGGATAAAAAATACTTTGACCAAAAGCGATCTGAGTACCCAGAAGCAAGCACATGTGCAGGGCGAGATACATCATTATTGTGTCACTAAGCCACTGACCGCATGTCATGTGAATCTGAAGGCGAGACCACCCCAGTAAATAGGAACATATGCCATCAGCAGTGTAAGATGCGAGGTAGAGGAAGGAGCATTTAGGCACAGGTCAAGATAGATTTCCTTGACAAAGTAAGCTGAGGCGAGCCACATCTCATGCTAGTCTCACTTTGCTTTCCCAGTAGTCACTAGTGGGCTTTAATTCTCTGTACCTCATCATTTGTAACTCCTCATGTGTGACCAAGGGGTTCACTTTCTCGCCCCCGACCTCATGATGCTTAGATGATCGTAAAGTACTAGTAAGATGGACTTAATTTCTCTTTAAGAATGAATGTGGCATGGTGCGATCACACCAAAATAACTTGTACGACTCACTCACTAAGGAATGCGTATTCAGCTGAAAATCACAGGAAAGGAAAACAGTTTTTCATCACCAGGCGCAATGTTTAATCATTTGGTGAGACTGGTGGCAATCACAAATGGATAGTCATGTGCAGTCTTCAGGTTTCGATACTGAAATAGAAGTAGTGGTTATGCCTCGTGCATAACAACCTGTATCTCCCATTTCACAGATACCTCATTGTAGGATAAGTATTGAGGGTTTCTATATTTGAGTTTGCCTGTGTGAATTGCTCACATGGTAGAATTGTTGATTTCAACAAAGGGTGGTTCAACAACATAGGGCATGATTTAGATTTCGTCACAACAGTGACTGATATCCTGTCTGCCAAAATCTAAATCCCAAAGGAAACAATGGGATTTAGATTTCGGTGGACGGGATATCCATCACCAGTGTCACGGAGTAACCCCTCTGCCAAAATCCAAATCAGGCCCATAGTAGCAATAAAGAGCGCTTAGGCTAAGATATTACAAGGGGTCCAATTAAGATGGCGCTGATGAAAGCCACAAGACTAAAATAGGCAATTAGGTGCCTGAAACATTTAGACCTGTATATGCTAGATACACAGGACCTCATTACGAGTTTGGCAGAGGGGATTACTCTGTCACAAACATGATCGATATACCACCCGCCTTTTTACAAGTTCCATAGGATATAATAGAAGTCGTAATGCGCTGGGTGGGATATAAGTCACATTTGTGATGAAGTAATCACCTCTGCCAAACTCGTAATGAGGCCCATAATCTTTCACAATGTGCTGTGATATTTTTTTAATATTAGCATTGAGTCACTTACTATTAAATACAACACTAATGACTCTTTAGGTATGTTTAACATTAGGATCCCTTGAACAATATCCAAGAGCTCACTTGTGCAAAAAGGTAAAAGCTGTCTGGGTACAATATGTCCCGGCACGAGGACTCTCTGATGAAACATGCCTCTAATAGAAGGTGAGAGTTCTTAAAAACACACCTGACGGGTGCATGGTTAGAAAGTTGCAGGTAACCCTTTTGTATAGAGCCAGATATATTTCACATTATAGTATATAAACCTATCTCGTTAGGGCAAGATTAGTCAAACTAATGGATTTGGGCCAGCAAAACAATCAACACGATTGTTTTTCTTCTGATCACCAAGATTCAGCATCTTCTGTACCTCATCACAGCAGCTATAAATGAAGGCTACCTTGCTAGCTGTTGGATTGATGTTGCTTGTGCTATGAGTATTGTTCTCTTTAATCAACTCATGCTTCGTTTATTATTATCTGTAACACCTTTTTCCAGTCTTGAGCGGGGTAAGGTGCGATGTCTGTGTTGATCCCCATGATGTTGGGACCTCATGGAACACCACACAGTGGAGGTCCTATTTCAAGCATTTATACTTTGGCAGGCTTGGAAGAAGGGTGTTTTTATGAGTCCAATAAACTGTCTTGGACTACTACATGCTCACCTATGAGTTTGTTGTCTCACCCCCATTCCCTTCAAGATTTGACATTAACTGCGTTTTTGAATTCGACTTGGGGCAGTTTTGTTTTCTCTAAGTTGTTTTTATCCCAAGGATCATTTTTTCCTGTACATGTTCCACCTATCTTGCCACTCTGTCCCACCCTCCTCGGGATCATCCTCTTTCTGTTTTTCTCAGGTTGGCTACTTTGAGTACGTCTACCTTTTTGACTGCTCATGTGATGTGCGTCACCTCTTTTATTTTAACTGGCACGCTTCCTCGCAATCTCTCTCCAGTTGCTTCCTTCGGGCGGGAATATGTTTTCCCCTGTTGGGACACAGGACAACTCCTTCCTCACTTGCATTACATTTATTCCCTTGCCTCTGCTTGCTCCTCCATTACCTAGAACTCATACCTCCTTTTTCGGCAAACACTTTGCACTATCCCCCTCCTTTACCCTTCTCACGTATAGCCATCAACTGCTCTTCTTCTTCAGTTATAATTAATGTCTATCGAGGGCTCGTGTTTTTCTTCCACCAACCTTACTACCCTTTGATTTCTTCCCCATCTCCATTCTCCCTTCACCTTTAACACACCTAGAGGCCCATATTTATATTTTTTTTGCGCCGCATTTGCGCCGCTTTTTGACGCAAAAGCGGCGCAAACGTACAAAATACAATTGGGGCATATTTATACTCCGTTGTCGCCGAATTTGCGTCATTTTTTTCGACGCAAATTCGACGCAAAACTAACTCCACATTTATACTTTGGCGTTAGACGCGTCTAGCGCCAAAGTTCATGGAGTTAGCGTCATTTTTTTGCGTGAACACCTTCCTTGCGTTAATGATATGCAAGGTAGGCGTTCCCGTCTTAAAAAATGTCTCCGATGCATATGCGTCGTATTTATACTCCCGGGCAAAAATGACGCCCGGGAGTGGGCGGGTCTAAAAAACCTGCATTAGCGCCGGATTTTAGCGCCTGGGTCAGGGCAGGCGTTAAGGGACCTGTGGGCTCAGAATGAGCCCAGAGGTGCCTTCCCCTGCCCCCAGGGACACCCCCTGCCACCCTTGCCCACCCCAGGAGGACACCCAAGGATGGAGGGACCCACCCAAGGGACATTAAGGTAAGTCCAGGTAAGTATTTTTTTTTGTGGCATAGGGGGGCCTGATTTGTGCCCCCCTACATGCCACTATGCCCAATGACCATGCCCAGGGGACAGAAGTCCCCTGGGGCATGGCCATTGGGCAAGGGGGCATGACTCCTGTCTTTGCTAAGACAGGAGTCATTTCAATGGGGGATGGGCGTCGTAAAAAAATGGCGCAAATCGGGTTGTGGCGATTTTTTTGCCTCAGCCTGACTTGCACCATTTGTGGACGCCCATACGCCATTTTCCCCCTACGCCGGCGCTGCCTGGTGTACGTCGTTTTTTTTAACGCACACCAGACAGCGCCGGCGGCTAACGTCATTGACTAAATACGGCGCCCGCATGGCGCTTCAGAATGGCGTTAGCCGGCGCTAATTTTTTTGGCGCAAAACTGCGTTAGCGCAGTTTTGCGTCAAAAAGTATAAATATGGCCCAATTGTATTTTGTAAGTTTGCGCCGCTTTTGCATCAAATAGCGTCGCAAATGCGGCGCTAAAAAAGTATAAATATGGGAAGTTTTGCACCGTTTACACACCCACGCCTTTTTTTCCTGACTTTTTTTCCGACCTTAACTTCTTTCTAAAGGTCTTCTTTACTTCCTTTCACCTTTGTTGCTGTATCCATCCTTCTAAACGCCACCCAGTTTCATGATTTCTGTTTGGGGGTGAGTGGGAACTAGAAGACAACCACTGGGAAAGCCAATAGTTTTCACCATCAGGACCTATGGTTTAAGCCATGCAGCACAGCATTCTGATGCTATTAATAGTAATAAATAAATAAAAAAAGACCTTTGACACAGCCAGCTGCGCCATTCTGTAGGTGCACACACATCACGCATTATCAATGATTCTAAACTTTAGGCCTGCCTTTATTTTTGCTACTTCTCCTTTTAATTTATTATTTGCACCAGTTAAATTCCATACTGTTTTGAAACTGGAATGTGTGTGTTTGTGTTTTTTTTAAACATAATTTGAACCTGATATTTAATACTAGGTCCCTCATGGTTTTTCTCGATGTTTTGTATCTTTACTAAAAGTACTATTTAACAATGATATCTTTTGAGCTTTTGGTTTCACCATTTTGTTTCACAAAATATGTTTTTCACTACAGCTAACAATTAGAGAAGATACAGCAGTAGCAGCCGATTACCTAATGGAAGGTGAGAAGATTGGGTGAGGGGAAAAAGGGAGCATTGATCTTTACAGTTTCAAAGATCCCCTTCAGTTGACCTGCTTTGCTCCTTGAAGGCGATGGCAAAAGAACATTTGCAGTTTATCCTTTTCCTTCAGTGTGCCTCTCATAACCTGCATTTTGTGTCCCAAGGACTCTTTACTGGAGGTACAGACGATTTCTGGGCAACTGGGGGAAAGATGTACCTTCTTACCAACCTACTCTCCGCTTAGTATGAGTAGCTGCTCTCCTCTTCCTCTCCATATCTGCTGTGGTCCTCCTAGGAACTACCAGGTATTTCCTTATGGAGTCTAGGTGCAGTCCACAGACCGTTCACCAGACTGTGTGAGCCTGTTCCCCTTTTCTGCAACAGCAAATAAAGACAACCGGACAACCTAATTGCAAAAAAGGCTTAAAACAATTATTGGATTTTGATTGGTTTTGCCTCCCTGTCACCCCCACAGAAGGATAACCATTGTTCCCACCCAGCTAGTACTAGTACTTTGTCTAGACTTCAGACGGAGGCACTGTGCACCAGCCCGGGGAGACAGAACCATGCTTCTTGCTGTAACTTCATGGCCTGCTAATCGAAGAAGCCCTACTGCTACATCCTGTTTTGGAAGAAGAGTTTTTCTTGCATGCTGAGTGAAAAGAATGTGTCCCATAACCAGGAGCAAGGCAGAGGTCACATTAAGGGAAGGAAATACCCAGAGGACATTAGAACTTTACGTTCCAGCTGGCCAGAGCCAACAGGAGAGTATCTGTGTGACTAGATGATGAAGGTACTGAATCGAGATCTGCAGTGAACTTGCATCATCCTACCGTGCCTAGTAAAATGTGTGACTTTCTTAGAGCCTATGTATTACATTTCTCAATCCCAGAGAGACAAAGGGGGTTATTACAACTTTGGAGGAGGTGTTAATCCGTCCCAAAAGTGACGGTAAAGTGACGGATATACCACCAGCTGTATTACGAGTCCATTATATCCTATGGAACTTGTAATACGGCTGGTGGTATATCCGTCACTTTACCGTCACTTTTGGGACGGATTAACACCTCCTCCAAAGTTGTAATAACCCCCAAAGTGTTTTTCTTCGCCACCCTTCTGGTTAATGTCTTGCTGGCTCTGATTGGTTGTGCTGCACAATTCTGGAACCTTGGGAATTGTGTCACTAGTAATTACGATTCCAGTGACAGGGTAGTTTAAAGTTGGATAGGGGCATGCCAAATAAAAATCTTTACTGGCTACGTTTGAGATATGACTTGTTGAGCTGCTGGGAAATGAACTTACTAGCTCAACACCAGTGTGAGTATTCCCGGTGCATTTGATGTTAACTATGGCCCAAACTTGTCCTTTAACTGACGTGTTCCAAACTAAGAACCATATGTACAAACCATTTTTGTGTGTCAGAAATTACCAATCGGGCCGTTTCCAACGGCAAAAATGCTTTTACACATATATAAATCACAATCTGCAATTCGGTAAAACGTTACAGAATAGTGCTATTCGGTAAAAAGTTTTCGAATTGCAATTTGTGTTTGTGATTCGGTATTTGGAATGAACGTGTTTAGGATGTCACTCCAAGTACCAAATCTGAATGGGATATATGAATCTTTTGCAACCGAATCATGGTCGCAAAACATTCATATTTTACCGACTCCTTGAAGGAGGTGGTAACCCACTAGCTAATGTTAAGGGTCCCTTGGGGACCCCTTCACCTTTGAGAATGGTAAAAAAAAAATTTTTAAGATGAGACAGGGGTTCTGTGGACCACAGCCTACTCTTATAAAATTAAACTTCAAAGTTTAATTTTCTTTTTTAAAACACATCCCGTTTTCTTTTAAGGATTTGTTGACCCCCTTGGTAAAGCCGTCAGGCCTATCCCTCAGGCAATGTGTATAGCATTTGCACAACAAGACCTCTTTAGTCTACTGGCCCCCATCCACCCCCAAGTACCTGGCAGAATCTGGCATTAACATGCAGGCTGGATGTGCACCTCTTAAAGCACCCTGTCCATGAGCAATTCCAGGAGAACTCTTGGAGAGAAAAGCCTAGCAAATGTGCTTACCTGTGGGCAGGACACAGTGTGCATCGCTAAGGCTAGGGGCTCGGACCAGGTCAGGTCATGGTTCTTCGCTTGATGGCTGGTCTGCTTCAGATACCTAGGGGCCTATTTATACATTTTGATGCAAAACTGCACTAACGCAGTTTTGCATCAAGAAGTTTAGCACTGGCTTGCGCCATTCCTGAGTGACAACCGCGCGCCATATTTATGGAATGGCGTAAGCTGGTGCAAAGGGTGGGCTAGCGTAAAAAGAATGGGGTTAGCCGAGTAGGGGTGGCGATATGGGAGAAGGGGGTTTTGCACCAAAAAATGACATTAGGCTGGTTAGAGGCAAATAAAAAATCCTCTAACCAGCCTAGCGTCATTTTCTGACACAAAACCATCCATACCACATGACTCTTGTCTTAGAAAAGACAGGAATCATGCCCACCACTCCAATTGCCAGCACAGGGAAACAGTGTCCCCTAGGCATGGCCATTGCACCCTGTGCCATGCAAGGGGCCCCATGTTGGACCCCGATGGCACTTTAATTAAAAAAATTAAAATACTTACCTATACTTACCCTATTTACCTGGGATGGGGTCCTCCATCTTCCGATGTCTGTCTGGTGGGGTTGGGGGTGTTCCTGGGGCTTAGGATGGAACCTGTGGACTCATTCTATGGTGTTTATCCATGGAAATGGGTCCACAGGTCCCCTAGCGCTTGGTCTGAACCAGGCGTTAAATAATGGTGCAAAGCAAGCTTTGCACCATTATTTAGCCCCTCCTCCCACCCATGTGTCATTTTAGCACGGGGGATAAATATGGGGCTATGGGGTTAGCAACGTTTTTTAGATGGGAACGCTTACATTGCATCTCATTGACGCAAGGTAGGTTCACACATCGAAAAAATGGTGCAAACTCCAATATTTTGACGTTAGACGTGTCTAACGTCAAAATATAAATAAGGAGTTAGATTTATGCCAAATTTGCATTAAAAAATATTTCGCAAATTTGACGCAAATGGAGTATATATATGCCCCCTAGTATTTCCACGTGATGAATGGAGATGCATAAACAGGGAAATGCATGGGTAAACAAGTACTGAAGTCACCAAGGCTGGTGAGATTTGTTTAGAAAGTAGGGAGTTGTGTAGCAGAGTCCGAAAAAACATATTTGAGGGTGGCGGATAAGTTTACAGGGCAATAAATTATTAAGAGAGGCAGTCATTTCAGCAATACAAAAACAAGCATTTACAATGCAATAGGTCTTCCATTTGCTTGAGTTAGAGCAATTGGTGTTGTAAATTCAGAACTGGACTTTTCTTGCCACATAAATTGGTCAACCCTGTCTCATAATTTTGTCTTTTCCTGCCACGTAATTCCAGTGGCCCTGCATATATCTAAAGCACTTACATTTATCTTCTTCCTCTATCTGCTGTCAAAAATGAAAATGTTGGAATTTAGCATTCTAATTTAAATCTGCCATGCTAAGAATACCACTTTCACCCCCCCACTATCAGAGTTGCTGTCTGGCTAACAAATTCCCCCCACGGAGGAGTAACAAGATAAATAAACTAGAAGGGTCACCCAAACATATCAAGAGTGTTCAAACAGTATAGTGTCTTAAGAATATTAAGTTGCCCTGAATCATGGTCATAACTGCAATAAGGAGAGATTAATAAAACATATATATTATTAGCATGTAAACCAAATAAAAACTTTTATCAGAAATAAACTTTTGGCATTAGACTGTGATGCTTAGAACAGCCCCTCCAGAGCACCACAATGAAAATAGCATTTATAAAAACACAGTGATCTACCCATATAGTTAGCCCCTAAAGGGTATAACCACTTGAAACAAAACAGAAAAAGTAATGCAACATAATCATATATTTAGCCCCTAGAGGAAGTAGTGCTTTACACATTATCTGAGCTCACAACTCTACTGCAAAGATATTCCAAACAAGGCCCTTAAAACACAAACTACTCACTGCAGTAAAACAAACGTTTTAGCCATGAACTTGAATAGACACTGAATGGTGAGAGGGGTTATTATTTTGAGGTCCCCACTAACCTAGTGAGGGGACCCAGAAATGATGTAGGCAGAAAGAGCATGTTAATGTTTTTGAAGGTTGTCCCATTGTCCTAGGACCACCACAGCCTGATTTTGAACAAAAAAGTTTTGTAAAGGTAATGCCCTGCAAAGCATTATGGGGTGAATTTCTTGAGTGCAGTAAATATTGTAGTTTTGGCTCTCCCGCTGTGTCGGGAGAGCTGCTTTGAACATTTCTGTGTTTTTTTCTTAAAGCATTTATCAGTTACAAGTGTGTTTGTGAAAGCTACGGCCCGTGTAGGGGAGAGCCAAAAGAAATTACTCTGATTAGGTAACAGTGTGAACAATATGACCAAAGCTTCAATACTGTAGATGGAGTTTGCTCTGTTCTGCACTGGAGCATGAGGAAGAGAGACAAAAGAAAAAAATAGTTTGCCCACGCTGAACTATATTGGCAATCATGCAATAATCGCAATAATCTATGTAACAGGGTCAGTCTGCAAGTCGGTAACAAAACCACCCCAAAGCGGGACAAAACGTAAAGCATTTACTAATTACATCGAGGGATTTTTGAAAGGCAAGCCCGTGAACGAGTGAAAGTGATGGGTGTGAGATGGGCGTGGTCAAAAGCCCACAGAATGCGTACAGCAGGTCGAAAACCACTTGCGTGCCCGACCTAATAAGCTCCAGCACAACTTGATCATGCGCAGTGAGACAGTTTAAGTCACTTAGGCAACATGTTTGACATACTGCCCGGGCTATATAGGGCGTAAGCCCAAAGCGCACCGGAGTGCCATGAAAAAGTGACCCTCTTGTACGTCATCAGGGGTTTGTCCCTGAAGACCCTTAAAACGGCAGGCCTACGCTGGATGCAAGTAAGCCAGTAGCTTGCTTACATTAAGTACATGATGCCAAATACATGTGTACTAGCGCTTGTGCTTGTAAATAGCTCGTGGCTGCCTGGCTCTCCCTAAAGCAGGGGTCAGAGAGCAACAGCCAGCCAGGAAATAACTTTCTATTGCCATCTTTAACACTCATTTGAAAAGTACTTCTTTAAAAATGAATTTTAAGGAGAGCAATACAAGTACAGTGATGCAGAAAGTAGGAAGGGCATGACTCCGAAGCCCTAAGAAAGCAGCCCCCCTTCCATCTACCTCTCTCCTACCTCTCCCCCCAGCTGCCACATATCAACAACCCTCTCCCTCCTCAACAAACAACTTGGAGCTATGTTATAGATGATTCAGGGGAGGTGCAGAGATGTGTGTTCAGAGTCAAACCCCTCCTTGATGGCCAGTCAGGGACTGACCGGTGAAACGCACTAGCTGCTTCATTTCATGCACTAGCAGGGCACTACTGGAGTAACAGCAAAGCTGCCCAGACCTCTGCTCAGAAGCTCGGAGCCAGTGTAATGAAATGGCAGTGCACCAAATACTAAGGCTGTGTACTCTTGAATCCACCTCATGCATCTTTAGTCCACAGCAGACACTCCCTGCCCCTCTATCTCATTCTAACAGGTTACTGCTTCATGACGGTTTTCCATTTTTGTCTTCTGTCTTCCTGCTTTGTTTGTTTTTCCATATCTTGCAGAAAAACAAGTGCCGCCCCCTAAAAATAAGTGCAGGTGGCCCCAACCGGCTCAAATTAAGCACTGTCCACAAGTATAAACCCAATCAAATTCACAAAATGGGCACAGTAATCCCAACTGGGTGCTACGTTTGTTCCAATGATTCAAATAACAGGCTTTAAAGCAAACCTCTTGCAAGATTCTTAACTGGTATGCGAGTTCTGATTAGGCCAAGATTTGAGTATGCTGTTTGGAAAGCAATCTTTCCAAACAGCAATTTCTAAGACCTAAATCAATCGTGAGAATTTGCAGGGTTGGTATGATGTTGGAGATTAGAATTCCAGACAATCTAACAACATTCTCAGTGCTAAATTGCACCTGCAGCAAGACTAGATTGGAGTATGGATAGGTTGCCAGTACCTTGGAAACATGCAACAGAATGTGCATACCTTCATAGGTGCCATAACTCGTATGTAACACTTTCAGGGTTTTCAGCCAACAGGACTTTTCATGGTCGGATTTGTGAGCCCATATGAACAATGTTAAAGTGAAACTACAAGCTTGTGACTGGTAAGGGTTAGTGTACAAAAACGTAGGGCTGACTGAAATTGCCATGAATGACATCAGTCTTTTTGGCATCTCTCGATGAATATGTGATTTGCCTTGACCAGTGCCATATATTCAGTGATTATGCTTGCATAGAATACACTAATAAAAGCAATCACCTAAAGACACTTGTGAAAATTTCAAGTGCTGTTTTGGGCTTTACATTAGGAGCACTGGGCCCTAAACTCAAGGCTAATATAGATTGCTTAATTAGCTTCCAGCGCTCTGAAAACCTCCCTAGCAGGTGATAGGGGACCTCAGACTTTGTGATCATTCAGTCATTGACCTATCTGCTGAAACAGCTAACAAGACTATGCATCATCCAGGGGCGCCTTCGGCATTTGCTAATTTAGTGACAGGTTGTTGAGCCCACTCCCATTACTGTAGTTTAAAACATTGCAGCCCTATTTTTTCAAAACATATATATCTATATATGTATACATGCACACACACATTATGGGGGTCATTCTGACCCTGGCGGTCACTGACCGCCAGGGCCAACGACCGCGGAAGCACCGCCAACAGGCTGGCGGTGCTTCCATGGGCATTCTGACCGCGGCGGTACAGCCGCGGTCAGAAACGGGAAACCGGCGGTGTCCCGCCGGTTTCCCGCTGCCCCAGGGAATCCTCCACGGCGGCGCTGCTTGCAGCGCCGCCATGGGGATTCCGACCCCCTTACCGCCATCCTGTTCCTGGCTGTTTTTACCGCCAGGAACAGGATGGCGGTAACGGGTGTCGTGGGGCCCCCTAACAGGGCCCCACATTGATTTTCAGTGTCTGCCAAGCAGACACTGAAAATCGCGACGGGTGCCACTGCACCCGTCGCACGCCTTCAACTCCGCCGGCTCCATTCGGAGCCGGCTTCCTCGTTGAAGGCGCTTTCCCGCTGGGCCGGCGGGCGGCCTTCTGGCGGTCGCCCGCCAGCCCAGCGGGAAAGCCAGAATGGCCGCCACGGTCATTTGACCGCGGTGAGGTCATTTGGCGGCTCCCGCCAGGCGTGCGGTTACCGCCGCCGGCGGGAGTCGGAATGACCCCCTATATGTTATCCAGTGGCACTGGGTAGTTATAGTAAGGAACACATTTGCCAATAACGTTGGTGCAGTTTGACAAACCTTTGTGAAGCATTCCAAAAAAAAAGGTCTCATCCACCTCAGCTTCTTCCTGGAATGGTAATGGGCAATCCATCAAGCAACGGTTAAGAAAAATAGGTCCTAAAACACGTTTTCACCTGGAAATTGATCTATGCCGAGAAAGCATACCTTTTGTGATTTGGTGTAAATCTATTCAGTAGTTTTTGAAAAATTAAGGTTCAAAATGTATGCATAATTCACACCGCAGAGGAAGTGCAGATCCACAAGCTTTAACTACACAATCTAATTGGCTGGCTGCAACCTGAAGAAAGTTTTGTTTGCCATTTTAGGACTTGGTTACTGTGTCCTAAGAAATGAGAAAACAAAACCTATAAGGGGGCATGGTAGGGATAACATGACCGCTTGGACTTGAGGGATCTCCCCAGGGGCAAATTGAAATTATTATTTTTTTGTGATTCTGTGAATGCCCAATGCACCCCTCTGCTCCTCGTGGGGGAACAAGGGAGCCAGGGCTTTGTGAAAAACAAGGGGTGGAGGGGAGTTGCTCAATCATGGAGGTTTGCTGTCTCAGGAGGGTTGGGCCAGAGGCTACACCCTGCACCAGCCCCAAGCTGTGCATGGCTGAAGGCCATCCGCAGTGCAGTGTTGCCCGTGCCCAACCTTACACAGCACACGCCTTCCCACTGGGGGTTGAGAGCAGGTGCAGGATTGCTATAGTAAGGTATAGTAACAGTAATAATATCTTTCTTTATATTTAAATAAAAAAGACACTCACTGACAAAACCAAAGGTTAAAGTTATAGGTGAAAATGTCATTTACAACCTAAAAAAACCCACTGAAATTCAGTAGTTATAGTTCACTGAAATAACTATAACTTGCGCCATGAAGTAACTATAAATCATATCATGCACTATCATACCCTCACAATTTGCATCACTAATGACATATATTCAATGACACGAATTGTTAACATCACTGAAGACACCTGAAATTACATCATTTACGACAACACTATGCATGGTTGCTGCACGAGTTACAGTTACCTCACGGTGTGAGTTATAGTTACTCCTAATTAGATGGCTTTCTTGTTTGTCCCAATTCCTTACTTCTTATTCAGAGAGGTTCCCTCTATTGTTTGTCCTTCCTCTACCATTTCTTCTTTGGTTTCCGATTGCATTCCTTGTGTCGTTCCACTACTCATATTCAAGGAATTATTTTTTTCTTGTTCTCCTAGAACTCCATGGAGTGCATGCATTTTGTTGTTCTGACACAGTCTCCATTTCCGTGTTGGTCTCTCACCCCAGCTCATCTTTTATTTCACGAACAGCCAACATTTATGGACAACTTCAGGAAGCAATTGCTGAAAATTTGAAGCGGTGAATCACACCTCTATCATTTTTCATCCTGGAGCTAACTGTTTTTATTGTACCTGCAGAAGGATGAAGAACACATGAGAAGTGACGTGAAAGGCCCAGACTGGGAGGCACAACCACCATAGCTCAAGCTTGTGAGTGCAGGGAGATACCTAGGGAAAGCACAGAGATCAAACCCTTCCAGCTATTGCTTGTAAGGTGAGGCAAATGCCCCCTGGATATAATCATACGGGACAAGAAGGTCAGATGAAGAAAGGAGAGACATTTATAACACAGGGAGAAGTTGAGGATGCCCACTAAGACCCTCTTTTTGAGTGACCGCTTGATAGATGCAATATCGATCACATCAGATATATAACAATACTCTGGGGGGACATTATTTATCTGGTGTAAAAAATAGCACCTATTATGAGCCCCACGAGTGGATTTTGTTGCTTAACACACCAAAATCCACATGCTCCAGTGTTTATCGGACAAATTTGACCTGCCCAAATTTACTGAGAATACTTTTTTTTAATATATTTACAGGGAGACATATAACCAGCCAAGCTCAAAATTGTGATATGGGTTGTAACTGGAGTTAGCGCATATATAGGAATATATCAGGCCACTTGTAATAATTGTCATATTATAGTGGAATATGTCAATGCAGAAAGCGTGAGGCCCTTAAAGTTATTGAAATCTTAAATCTACAGGCTTATGCACCTTCATTCCTTAGAGGGAAAAAATAGACATTTACATCAAATAGCAAAAGCAAGAATTTACCTTTATTGGTGCGAGTCTAATATCCACGGTGAAATCTATAGGAAGACACCATTTTCTGGAGGGCCTTGAGAAAGTAGCTTTTTGCTGTGAAACACGTGTTGGGTGTGATGTCTTATGGTTATTGGTTTGCATATATATTTGCTGTACTACACTATTCTGCAGTGTTGATTTTAAAACCATTACTTTAAGGCATCACTCACTCTATGCATGGATGTATGTGGTTTTTCCATACAATGAACCAAGCAAAAAGGCAGCTTATGGTCTGTTTGTGGTTACGCCAAGAGCCACCACAGAAAAACATAACTGTATTCTTTATTTCATTTTTAATACCTGATAAAAAATAAAATTGATGGACATTCTATGGCATTACTTAAGGGGATATATATTATTGTAACGGGTACTTCCAGGTTTCTGAATTTGTATGTTACTTTACAGCAGGAGTAACTGGTGATTTAGGACAACATAACTTCTTAACTCCCCCTATGCATTTTAATTTATGCATATCATCATCACCTATTGAAAAACTAAGCCCAAATGCCCAATTTTACTGTCCATCACGCAACGGAGCATAGTGTGAAAAATAGCATCACTGCAGTCCATAAAGGAAAAAAAAAAAAAAAACAGCGTCTATTTACAGAGAATCGCCTGCAGATGATGTCATCGGCTGCGCCTACACAAATGAAACTGTAGCGCTGTAAAGCTGATTAGTGCTGCCATTCGGCTCACCTTGATTCCAGGAAAATCTTGGCAACAATCCACTTTGAGCACTGTTATAAACTGAAGGACAAGATGTGCTACTCGTAGTGACTAAGCGCATCTACGCAGGTCATATAAACTAACCTGGGAGCATAATTATTTTTCCAAGCATTCAAAGGAAGCTCGTGGACAGCTCATGGAGCTAGCAGGGCTTCAAGTGAGCTGCACAGTGCGAGGCGCTCAGTCCCCATGTTTGAATGCAAACTATAGACGCACAGAAGATTCCTTTTATGCAAATGTATATTTACTTGATGTCCAGACCTAATAAGAATTCCGTTTTCACCCTCCATTCATCAAAATCGACAATAATGGCGAGTAGCCTTGGCAGAGATGGCTGGAGAAAAGCAGCTTTCACTGCTGCTTAGGGCATGCATGTGCTAAATACACGTTATCAAAAAATCATTCAATTCAACATCGTGCCTTTCAGTCTCAGAAAATGACAGTTCTGCTTCGGGGGAAAGTGAATGAGATTCCACCATGGAGAGAGAATTTTGCAATGGCTTATGTGGACTGTACTCAGTGAGCTAAGCACTGACTACAGGTACCTGTGGTGGACCCCTGGTTGAAAGTTTCAATCCCGTGGGTGCACGCAGCCTTTCATCCTTCTGAGGTCAATGAAATGACTACAATTTTGTTAGTTAACAAGTAACACCTGGCACCTTTCAATAGAACCTGGAGACACCCTCAGGGCTGAAGGCATGTCCTTCAAAGTTGCTTTCTTAGACTCGTCCATGGGGGTCTGAGGAAGACTGGTGAGTTAGACTGCTGGGATGTTGATGCATTTATCTGACAAGTAAAGGTAGAGACATTCTGAATTGCCCTGTAGGGAGTAACTTATCTTCTCCACATAGCTAGCCGAAAAGAGGTAGATGAGAATACCTGAAATAATCTGAATCACAGCTAGTTACTCTGGGTACATTCGATATTTCCTCTGTTTAGCACATTTGTGCCACTTCAAACAGGGGGCATGCAAATTAATCTTGTCCTCCTCCCCCACTCCCCATAAGGAAAGTCCACCTTGATCTACTGGCTCACATGTTATACGATACACAAAACCCAGTTGTGTGTGTTTTTCGTTCTAAGACCTTATAAGTGATGACTGAGAGGAGGAAATAAGGATTTAGAACTGATTAGGATTATTAAAACATCAGTTGACTTTATCCATAGAGTGATGATTCCAGCTAATATAAAAATGATGCATCATTAATTGAATTTTCAACTGGAGTCTATCCTTGCTAGACTATGCATGTGGGGCATGAATAAGTTGATGGGGTGCCTGTACTGTGAGGTTTTTAGAGATGGGCATAACTTGCATAATTCCATGTAGTGTCACCACACAGAATTACCTAAGAATTCTGCAATAATATGCAAAAAGTGTAGTTATGCATTTAGCCCTATTTTGTTAGTGCAAAAATGCCCTATTGTGTCCAAAAAGGGGTGGCAAGGATCTATTTTGCGCCAAGAAAGGTGCCCCTGTGATAGGATTTTCCCCTCAAATTACTCTTAATTACATAAGCGGGTGTGATTGTGGTATTATCAGTAATTCCACGTCAAAGAGTAACGAAAAATTACCCAAATTACTCCAATTACTTTGGTGTAATTAAAATTACTTCCAGGCCTAGACATTTCTAAAACAGCTCTAAGTTGGTCTTTTCATGCGGATGTGGAATCCAGTACAAGTTGGTGACAGAATGGCATTGAGGCACAGTGAATGTGCCATGCATATGCTGTCGGTTCCATGTGTGGCATTTATCCGTTTACAGTTCGTTTGCTGGGCCCAATACTAATTTCATCATGAAAGTCAGACTTGAGAAAGGTGTCTGGGCTTTTAAACAGCTGGATCCTTACTTATTTCTGTCAAACCTTGACCATCACTTTCTTGAATATACAAACGGGTACCTTGTGGATTCTGCGGCTGGTACGCTTACGACAGAGGTTATTTAAAAATTACTGCATCTCATCATCAGCTTCTCAAAATCAATCTTCCTTATCCTCAATCCATTTTTAAGCAAAGCTAAATTGTGCTTGTCTTTATAGGAATATATGCAGATCCCTAGTCTGTCCATGAATGAGATTTTGTTTTTGCAGCAATATCTTGGCACGCATTCTGTACATTTGGAGGAGATGTCTGTTGGAACTTCTTGGTCACCCTGGAAGGACTAAGAGAGCACTTAATTTACCATAATGCCTCTGGAGCCATCTACTGAAAAGAAGCTGTGCTACTCTTCTGCTACTACCTGAAACCCGCTGCTGCATGGAGGCAATGTTGTAGTAATGTCGAGTCACTTGGATGAAAGGGGTGCCACTTTTATAGTCATGTCTGGAGTTCCACCCTCGAAGCAGGGAATGCTGGTCTTGTGGTAATGGTTAGAACCTATGTTGGCTAGAGAGCTAGGCTTCTTTTTGTCTTGGCTTCTTATAGTAAGGTCTGAAAAATCCTGCGTACGACAATACTATTCTTAGGCCCTGATTCTGAGTATGTCGGAAAGTAGGTGCTATTTATTGCACCCAATAAAATCTGGCTCCGCACTTTTCTTTATTTATTGGGTACATTAAATAACACTAGTTGTGCATAACATAAAGATTTTGGTGTTTACCACACCAAAATCAACATGTTACAATAAATACTGTGCTGTATTTCCCTGTTAAATTCTGCCAACGTTTACTGTAAGGCGGGGTGTTTAATGCACACTCCAATTACCGAATGTGGTAAATGTTATGGGCCACATATTCAAATGTTTTTAGAGGTCGTAAACGGCTTGATTAGAAGAATAGGGCAATTTGCGACCGCCAAAATCTATTTTTTGGATGTACTGAGGGCCTATTTGCAAATCGCAGATAGGGTCTGTGATTCAGTATTAGGAAGGAGCTTTTTAAGGGCGTCCCTTCCTATTAGTAACATGAAGTGTGATGTAACTGTAAATGTATTTATATAGCGCTTACTACCCCTGATGAGGCGTTAAAGCGCTTTTCGGTGAGTGCAACCCTACTCCGGAACCCAAAAGGATTAGTGATGGATTATTATAGGTAAATATGAGTACAATATTTGTACTAGTATGAGTTGATTTGAGCACAGGATATGTGAGTTTGTTAGCAGGCTTGAATAGAATAATGGAATTAGTCAAAGGTGAGATAGGTGAGGAAGAATTTAGTAGGGTTGTTTGGGATATCATAATAGTAAACTGAGGTTCAGGCTGAGCCAGGAGCAGTAGAGGAGGGAAGAGCTTAGGCAGGGTTATTTTGGGGATCATAGTAGTAGAATGGGTTTGGGATGAGTCAGAGAGTGGGAACGGAGGATAGATTAATAGAGGTGTAGGGTGACGGGTATACTTTTCTAACATTATTTTATCTTTCTTCAATTTTCAATAGCAAAATGTTTGCTGATAAAATATTTAAGATAACATTTGCTCATTGTGATAGATAAAATAAAACCAGGGATTCATAAGTACCTAATCTAACAAGTTATCTAGCAACTGTCTAATGACCTATAAACATGTTAAGCATAGAACAATATGCACATATATATGTATATAGATACACATACACAGAGACATTGTATACATATGTGTATATACATATATGCACACATATGTACAAACATGCACATATATACATTTAACTGTGAGTAAATATACATTTGTTAAACAAGCTTCAAGAACATGTACATATTTTATTATTATGAAATAGTAATTATACATATTTCCTAAAGAAATACACATATCTAGATATATACACATAATCAGATTATAAATGTGTACCAGCACAGACATCTGCAGGCCATTGCTGTTTGGATATGGTAGTTATGAAGAAGAGTCAACTCTTGAGTAGTATTCTGAAGACAGAAATCTGTGGATTTCATATTTAGGGGTAATGAATTCCATAGTTTGGCCCCTTAAACAGAGAAGGATGTACCACCTATAGTCTTTTTCTTGCATAGTGATGTTTTAAGGTGGGGTGGCAATCTTGAGTGGCGGTTTCCTTGTTGATTGTCTTTGCTGATTTTATACCTTATTAAAAGCGGTCCTGTTCCATGTATTGTTTTGTAGGTGATACAAAGCAGCATGAAGGTGGATCTTCTGGCAACTGGTAAACAATATAGTGCCCTCAAGGGAGGGGAGATGCGGCCTTGTGGCTTTACATGTAGTCTTAGTCTGGCAGGCGAGTTCTGAATGTGTTGTAGTTTTTTCATAGTAGATAGAGATGATCCATGGTAGAGGCCATTGGCGTGATCTAATTTAGATAGTACAAGAGAGATAGTAGCCTGGATCTTGTATGGAAATCAGAGGTGGGGTAAGATGCGTCGCAGAGTTTTTAAGGTGATGAAGCTTGATCGTGCTAATTTGTCCACTAGGGCATTCATTGTTAACTTAGAGTCCATGGTAATTCCATGGTTTTTAACTTCCTTAGATAGTTGAGGAGGTGGTCCCAGATCATCAGCCTAGGCACAGAGTGGATCATAATGTTTCCAGTCACCACATGGAGTATTTCCATTTTGTAAGCATTCAGTTTAAGATGGCTCCAAGTCCTCCACTGATCAACGACTCTGAGGCAACTGAAGGTTTGTGAGTTTATAATGTCTTTGGGCCATTCCAGTTTAAGGAGTATTTGTGTGTCATCTGCATAATTGTAGCGTTTGATTTGAAATTCATTGATCAATTCTGGTAATAACATCATGTAGATGTTTGAAAAGGTGAGATGATTGATCCTGGAGGGACCCCCGCTTTTGTGAAGCAGGGTTTGGACGAGAAAGTGGGAGAATAGATGACATTTGTTCTGTTTGAAGGTAGGATGTGTTTCAGTGAAGAGCAGGTCCTTCTATGCTGGCTTCGTGAAGTCTTTGAATTAGGGTGTCATGATCAACAGTGTCAAAGGCAGCTGAGAGGTCCAAGAGAAGTAGTGCAGCAACTCCATTGCGGTTGACTGTGTTTTTGAGATCATCCCAGATTGCGATGGGTGCAGATTCAGTGTGTCTTGCTGGGCAGAATCCAGTTTGGTAGTCTGAAAGTATGGAGTTATCTTCAATGAATTGTGACATCTGGGTGAATGCTGCTCTTTCTATCAGTTTGCCCAAGAAAGGTCCATTTGTAATTGGTCTGTAGTTGTTGGGGTCCTGCTTTTTTTTTTTAATAATGGGTATGTGTGTGCCTTTTTAAGGTCTTCAAAAAAGGTTCTTGTTGTTAAAGAATTATTGACAGGGGTGTGGAATTTAATAAAATATATACTTGTCCATGGGACAGGTTACTTCTTAAAACTACTTGTCTACTTGTGCCGTTGGTGCCATGTAGTGTGGTGACGATAATAGCCTCTCTTATTATACCAGGGCTACTACTATAGTAGGGCTTGAATACTTGCAATTTCAATCCCTACTATAGCAATGTCCTTATTTTGCCACCTTTCCGCAGATCTACATTCTGGGGCTGGAGGAAGCAGTAAGCAATAGTTCCAGGACTGGAATGCCTTTGAGTCTGCAAACCTACTATCTTGTATGTTTTAAGGATTTTCACCATCACTTCTCTAACTTTTTCCCATTATGAGAAAGGTTGGAAATTTACTACTGACAATGGCAGAAGTAGAAGTTCTTCCAGGGTTGGGAAAAAAGTGGTTGGAGAGAAAGTGAACTTGTAAACGCTCAATAGATTTTCACATGAGCAAATTTATACCTGCATATTTGCTTGTGCAAAAATTCAGTTCACAAGCATTTTCTAGGAGTACGATTTCCTGGTTTACGTCTGTAAGTTCTTGTCAATTCATGAAAGCCACGAATTCAAAGACGTATACAATGGGTGTACTTTTAGGAGTTTCTTTAAGGATTGGGTCCCTGATTAGGTCTGGCATTAACAAAGACATTTTGTTTTTATTAAATTTCTATTTCTCTCCCTATTGGCTGGCTTTTCTGTGAGTGATTGCATTCTGCTCTTCCACAATAAGCATATTGGCAAACAAAGTAGTTTTGTCTAGTGCCAGGAACTACTGTGGCAATCAATGGCATACAGAAACTGGAGGGGGCCCCCTGTAAAGAACAAGGAGGGCCCCCTCTCCTGACTCACTCAGGGCAGGTGCTATGCTGAGGGGAAGGGTCTAGAGGGGGGCTGCAGGACCTTTGTTACGTCACTGTTGGCAATGTGTGCTTTTTGAGACCAAAAACATTTTTGTTTGTTTTTGCCAGTGTTTTTTTTTTACAATGGTGAGGGCCTGGCAGCTCAAACAATAAAAAAGTGTTACAAAAGCCATGTCAAAACAAGATACGCATTGACAAAACCAAAAGACTCCCAAAAAATGTTGGATCGGTTGGCTTTGCCAGTACTTGTTCATTTTCATTCTTTCCATAATCTTGTTGAAAATTATTACACTGATTTTCCATTAGGAATATTTTTTTGAAGTACTAGCATGCATCAACACATTTTTACTGGACGACGATTCAAAGAAATAGCACCTAAAATTTCATAGTAAGGAAACTTTTTTTTCTATTTGCATTTTTTCTGAACATTTTATTTTGAAAGCAAAGAATCAACACTCTTGCTTACAACTTCTGCAAACCTTTGCATCTAATCAGAGCATTCCGGGAGCATTATACTTAGCCTCATATTGTTAAACGTTTCAAACGTGTGTACACTTTTTTTTTACTGGAACCACTGTCAGTAGTGCAGTGTGACCTTAAAACATTTATTTACAGTGCTAACACTAGAAATGGAGGCTTTTCATAAATGAACCATAAATACAAGTTTGAACAGCATTAACATACGGACACACAATACCTCAACTGCAGACAGTTCCCTTCTCTGTAAACTGGCAGCCAGAGGGTTTGTACTGCAAGGGGTTGGGCTTACTTGTCCCAAAGACAAAATAAAGATGAAAACTTATTGCCCTTGACCCCAAACAATATATCTCGGGTGACAGGAATCCATTTCCCTGTATTCATGATTCTTTTTACTGGTGTGGCAGCAGAAGTGGATAAAAGAATGTTTTGAAGATGTATGCTTGTATGCTGGACAAGAGTCGTAAGGGTACCCAGAAGGGCTGCTTGCTTTAACCAAATCCATAAATTCACTTTGTGATATTTGTTTGAAGGAGTGCAGAGGCAGGATTGGCTTGCTCTTGGAGAGGATTTTATGAAACGGATTGGTGCTGATGGATTTCCTTTGTTTTAAATGGGAGTCCAATATGCCTGCCTTTGTTGTGTAATGATCTGCCTTTTAGTCTGTGAATTCTTGAGTAATGGGATGAGTCCTTCCATGCAATTAGTTTTTCGAAATGTGTTGAGAATGTTATAATATTCTTTATTTGCAGATTCAGCATTTTGAATTCAGTCTGAATAGTCCTTTTTTTCTTTTTTTTCTTTTTTGCTTGATGATTTGTATATTCTGTTAAGTTTGTACAGGTGAAGTTTGTCTTGAATGTTTTTTGTTTTGAGCCAGGTTTGTTGCAGCCATCTCATTTGTTGCTTTATCTTTTTTAGTTCTTTATTTCTCCAAGGTGTTGGTTTTCTTTTGTCCTGTTTAGTTTTTTTGAGGGGTATTAGGATATTAAAAGCTTCCTGTACCCACTCAATGTTTTGGAACAGAATTTATTGTGTCTCAATCTGTGTTGGCTGTTGTGTTTCCAAGTCTTCACAATTGGGTTTGTTCTGTGGTTGAAAGATGGATGTATGTAAGGTGGTCTTGGGTGTGTTGATTGGTAGTGTTTTATGTTGGAAAGTTACCGAATGGTGGTCTAACCATGTGACTGGGGTGATGCTTTGACCGGTAACTAGTTCTGGGTTTGCAAAAATTACATCTAGGATGTGTCCAGCGATGTGTGTGGGATTGTGTACAATCTGATGTAGGTTCAATGTGACTAGGTCACTTGTGATAGGTTTTGGATGTGGCATATTGGGTTTGTCAAACCAAATGTTTAGGTCCTCAAGAATGCAGAGGTTGGAGAAGAAAGTTATAAGGTTTGAAATTGTATCTAGAAATGTGTCTGGGAATGTTGAATTGTTAGGTAGAGGTCTGTGAAGGAGGAGAAAGTTACAGGAGAAAGTTGGTGTTGTGTTGCACATGGTGATGTGGGCCTCACAACCTTTATGGAAATGTTTTCTGTTTTGCTGAGATTTATTGCTTGTTTGAATATAATAGCTAGTCCACCTCCTCTTTTGTCTGTATGGTTTTGTGTGATGGTTTGATAGCCTGGAGGAATGGCCTAATGAAACACTGGGGTCATGTCATCTCCCATCCATGATTCTGTTATGAATAGTAAGTCAGGTTGTGTGTCAGTGAGCAGGTCGTAGATGTAGTGCTTGTTTTTTTAGAGTGATTGAGCATTTAGGAGAAAGCAGTTTAGAAAATGTGTTTTGGTGGTGGTGTCATTTTGTTTTGGAGAAGGATGAGCAGTATATTTTGAGCTTGTAGCAGGTGTGTTATTAGTTGTGATAACTGTATGAGGGTCATAATAGTTTTGTTTTTTCTTTAGTGTGTTCCTCGTCCAGCAGGCTTAGGAGGCATGATGAGTTTAATTCTTTTTATAGAGTAGCCTTGCTATGTAATAGACACAGGATGCGAAGTTAAGAGTGGCCTGTTGCTTTATTTGTTTGCTGCTGTTTATGGTACTAGGGGTATGTGTTAGGGGTGGTGGAGGAGCACTTGGATCATAATCAAAGGTTCTAAAATTGTGCAGCGGATAATAGGCAGGTGGATGAATGTTGCTTTGTTGGGGTATGTGGGGTATATGTGGTAGATGTTTGTGAAGAGCGAGAAGTTTGGAGTAAAGATTGGTCAGGATTTGTATCATTTGTATAGTCATGACGGTGGGAGTGGGTGTGACGGAAAGTATTATGAAAGTTTTTCTTATTTTGATGTGCTGATGTGTGTGGTCTGTTTAGTTTTTGTGGAGTAGTGTGAGAAGATATTGATGTACTGGTTTCCTGTGAAGGATTTGCATGTGAGTTACTACTGATGAGTGGTGTTTGAATAGTACAGGGGGTGGCGTTGTGTTTTGAGAAGAGTGTATGAGATTTATAGGAGGGGATGGACAAGAGTTAAAAGTGTTTGTGTTAGATTTGATCGCTGGAAGAGGAAATATGAGTGGTGAAGCGGACTGTAACGAGTGTATGGTTGTGTGTAATTGGTAAAAGGGTCAGGAGAGTATTGGTGGATGTTGTGATGGGAGGCTGAGTATAGGTGTTGTCATGATAAAAAGGAGTCTGGTAGGAACAAATAGAGGAAAGTGCTGATGTTTTGGATGAACAGGGAGTTGTGTCTGAATGGATGAAAGTTATGTATAATGTGGCTTTGTGTTGTGTGGGTGATGTGTGGATGTGTTAGTAGTAATGGACAGAGTTGTGTTTGGTGTGAGAATGAAGGTGTCAATGTTGTAGTTGTGGTGGACATGTGTATAGGTGTGGTATGTTGGGTTTTGTGGTTGCTGTTGAGACAATGATATCTCTATGAGGTTTGTTTGTGGTGCATGAGTTGGGTTCCTTTGCTGATGTTGTGTTTGGATGTTGGAGGATGTGGAGGGATTGAATAAGGTAGGTGCTCAAAAATGGAAATTTAGGCAGCATCTCTGGCACTAGGCCTGACCCAGCTCGAAAAGGGCCAAACAGGCAACTGCCCTTGTCCTCTTCTTGCTTAGTCTCGATGCCCGGGCTAAGACACCCTGAGTCTTAGGTTTCAATGTGGTTGCAAAACATTCACAGTTTACCACCAAATTCAATTCAGTGGCAACTCATTCACAAATGGGAAGGTGTACCCAAGGGTCCTTTTCCCCTCTGTGAATGACAACATTTCCTATGGACCACTGCCTATTTAAAAAAAAAATGAAAATACAACTTGTCAGTTTTATTTTTAAACCACATCCCATTTTCCTTTAAGGAAATGTATTTTAAAAAAAAGTTGTTTTATTTGCAAGGCAATCACAGACATGGTGGTCTGCTGATCAAAGCAGGCCACCGTCCCTGTGATATTTAGCCATTCCCAATGGGTCACAAATTGTGACCTACCTCCTCATAAATATTAATGAGGTAGGCTCATTTGTGAACCATTGGGAATGCTAAATGTGTTTGGAACAAACGAGTACATTGCTGTTTGCGTTTTCCTAATTGCAAATCACAAAATTCGCAATAAGGAAGTCGGAAGCACATTTTTTGTACATGTGGCTCCTATATAACTCAGACTTCTGAACCGAGGTTTGTACAAGAGTCGGATAACATCTACAGGTCAGGACCACAACTATATACAATATTTCAGACTGGACAGCCCAGTGCAGTAATCAGTTTAGCAGATTATAAACATAAGCAATACCATGAAGGGACTTGCAGAGCTGTTCATTCACCAGCATACTGAAAACCATAAAACTACACGTCTGTCTTTCACACTTCATCACCACCACTCTGCTATCCTCTGTGTCCCCTTGCATGATAACTGCACCTCGGTGGTCCTCACTCCCCACATGGAACAATTCCTGCATAGTATTACAAAAACAACGCCTTTCCGACCACACACACTATGCATCGTAGCTTGCTGCCCATGCTGATAAGCTTCAAGATCCCAACTAGGGCTAGTAGTAAGCGCTATATAAATGCTGCAATACAATATGACTCCTCATCAGGGACTTACATTTGGCAGTATTCAACTGCAAGGGACATTTGGTCTATCATAGTAATGACTGGAACATGTAGCTGCAAGGGACGATCTCGTCCAACAACGTCTTTAGCCACCCGGAAGTGGCGGAGATTCAACTCTGAGGGTAACGTCTGGAGTTGTTTGTTGGAAGCAGAGAGCGGCGCTCACACAGTAATTATACGAAGGCCTAGAAACTTTCTTCTTGAGTTCGCCAGTGGAGGTGATGCTGTCCCTCCTTTTGCTCCGATAGTAATGCCTGTCTTTATACTTAGTGGATGTTATGGGGGGCCGCTGTTTTACTTGATAGACGCCATGCTATCACGGTCTCCCTTGTGTACACAGGGGTGCAGAGGAGGCAGCGGCAGCCGGCGCGGAGAAGCCCAGAGTCTCGCCTCAATGCCAACCGGCCCTGGCTCCGAAGACGGCCTCCTCCGCAGGGATGACACTCTTGGCGGACAAACTATGAGAAAGTGGCCTCCAAATCCCTCTCCAAATGCGCAGATATTACCCTCAACAACCGAATCAGACATGAAACAAATAATGGCACTGCCAAGCCCGCCCCCCGCCTATTACCGCGCGTCAGATGGTTGTAACAGGGCTCCTGGCAGCGCCGCGCTCTCCGCGCAGGAAGCCACAGCTGCTCCTACCCTCTCCCTTGCCCACAAATATATCCGCAGCTCTGCGGCCCCGTCTCCATGGCTGGAGGGACTGAGGGCAGATGTCCTGGGTTTTTCACCTGTGTGCCAACTGGCTACGCTGTCGCCCTCGTAAGGACACCGAGGCCAACTTCATGGCTCGCCTTATGTCCGAGCAGGCCGAATGTGCAACCATTTCACCCTCCCTCAGCTTAACCGGAGCTGCAGGAACCGCGTGTTTGTTGTTACTTATTCCGTGACGATCAGCAAAACCCGGGCGTACACTCGAGTCATATCCTGGTCCAGTTTTAAGCTCTGCCTAGAAGGAGACTGTGACTTTATGTTTTTACACTTAGTACATGAGCTGCAAACTAATTTGGAAAGCACTGAATCGCAAATGCCTCGCCATGGTCCAAGCCGTGCTGCCTGCTCTTCCTGTGTTAACTAGTGGATTATGCGAGTTAATTAGGGAGACCACGGGCCAGATGTAGCAAAGTGTTTGCGCCTCGCAAACCGAGGCGCAAAAGCCACTTTGCCATTCAGAAATGCATTTTGCGAGTCGGCTCCGACTCGCAAAATGCATTTCCTACTCGCAAATAGGAAGGGGTGTTCCCTTCCTATTTGCGACTCGCAGTGGGATGCAATTCCATTTGCGACCGCGTATGCGGTCGCAAATGGAGTCGCAGTTACCATCCACTTCAAGTGGATGGTAACCCACTTGCAAATTTGTGACTGGACCCCAAATTCTTTTTTCAGGGCAGGGAGTGGTCCAAGGGACCACTCCCTGCCCTGAAAAAAAAACGAAACTAAAGGTTTCGTTTTTTTTTAAGTGCAGCTCGTTTTCCTGTTAGGAAAACGGGCTACACTTAAAAAAAAAAAAAACTGCTTTATTGAAAAGCAGGTCGCGAACATGGAGGTCTGCTGACGACAGCAGGCCTCCATGTTAGCGAGTGCCTATACTGGCAATGGGGCCGCAATTTGCGACCCACCTCATGAATATTCATGCGGTGGGTCATTGCGACCCCATTGCGAGTCGCAGTCGGTGTCTGAGACACCGTACTGCATAGCAATTTGCGACTTGCAAATTGCGAGTCGCAGGGACTCGCAATTTGCAAGTCGCAAATTGCCGACTTGCTACATCTGGCCCCACATTTTAAAAACAAATAAGTGGGACATTTCGCAAAAATAGAAGGACTACAATTTTACATCATCCTAGGGGCACAGAATGACCACGCTCATTTACATAATAACACACAAAATACGGTATTAAGGAAATAAAATGCTTTTTTTTTTAGAGCCCAGCATCTTATCTAGCCATTTAACTGCTTTCTGATATCAGCTGCCAGCTAGTGTCCTGTTGTAACACATAAAAGCTGCCCCTCACTCTTTGAAAACCGGGACACAAGCCAGATTTACAGAAATCTGCCAGGACAACAGTTGAAAAACTGGGACTATCCGGCAAATCGGGGACGCCGGGTCACCCTAGAGTTAATGTATGTGCTATAGCCAGCACAATTTTTGGATAGGAAGGCATGGACCCGTTCCGTGTTCTGTGCAGCGTAAACATTAGGATCACGATAGGGTCCATGTTGTCAGCACCCACTACTACAGAAAGAATACAATAGTAATACATTTCACAAACCTATGTTTGGAGCCCTCCTCCTCTGTTTCTCACAAGTTCTCCACCCCAGCTGTTGAGGCCTCTGTACACAAAGCGATAAGTTTTAGTAGTAAATGTGGGTGGAACAAAGGGAGAGGTAAGGATGGGTTTAGGGAGAGAAATGCAAATACAAACACCTACCCACAAGACAGCAATCCCAGTGCTATTTATAGTCTGCACTTTATAAAGTTATAGCAGCCAGATGGATCAGAAATACTCATAATTATACTAAAACCCAGCCTAGTGGAAAGCTGAGCACCTCACCCTTCAATTGAGCTCCCAACATTCCAGTGTTCTAATATAGCCTGATAGCCCACTGCCGAGGGCTGGTTGTTAAAGGCCCTGAACCAGAGTTATAGGCCGGAGCCAGAGGCGAGAGCTCAAATGAGGGAGAGGTCCTAAACGAGGAAGAGGACCATTAACAACCGGTATAGCCTGAGGGATAAGGGCGATAAGGCTATTAAAACATTCCACCCACTAAGTTTAAAATGTTCTGCATTTAAAAAGGAGAAACATTGGAATGTTGGAGTTCCGGGCTTATACAAGCCATTATAAGCCCGGAGTTACTCCATTGTCTTCAGTGGGGCTCGCAACATTCCAATGTTCTAATATTACATACAGATCTCTGAAGACATTCTTAACATTTTAATGTGGTATATTTAAGAAATCATAAGGCAGAGCCACAACATTACATATATACTCCTTCCTCAAAGGAAGAATGACACAACACCTCAATATAACACATTATAGACACACACACAGAACACACAAGACGAACTGCACTATCACCCAACAAAGGAGTGACAAGCAAAATAACTTGCACAAATAATCATTAAACCTCTCAAGACGATTAATCATTCTTCCTTCTCAACTGCTGCACTTCACTGCTCAGCACCAATTCATTACTCTCAGAATTAACAATGTCTAGAGAACCACCCATCAGATCTTCATTATTATATCTTCCCACAATTTACAACACCTCCACACACCACAACAGTCCTTCCTTGTTCAATACTATTGCCATCTACACCAGTGGTACAACTTGTCACCTGTCACCTGGTCATCATCTAGCGGTCTTGAATCATCTTTTAACTGATCATCTTACCAAGTACTGACAGTAACACTGCCACATTCTTTACAGTACAATCTTTGAGCACATAGGAGTCACTTTGCCCACGTGCCACACTTTCTCATCTTCTATTCTTATAGCATTGCTCATCACTTCAAGTCCTTTCATAGGCATAGAAAACTTATCCTCACCTGCCATTGTGAACCCTATTAAATCTGCTGATGTAGCCATTCCACTTAAGTGGTAAAGAGACATACATTTCTGTTCTACACCCATTTCCTTAAAACCCTCCAACTTTTTCAGATTCAAGCTGTACACCAGTATCATTCAACAGAATAGCAGGTGCACCAGTCCTTACAAACACGTCCTGCAGAAACTTCGGGCCTGATTTAGAAGTTGTAGGATTGCGTACTCCTCAAATGTTAAGAGGTTGCACTTCTAAAGGCACAGCGATCTCAGCAGGGCCAGTGGAAATTTCAAAATATACAATAAATAACTCTAAATAAGGCCCGTAAAAACTACATTGGCTCCAACTCAACTTCTTATTCCAGCCACTTTTCAAAAAAATCCATGAACACAATAATATACATCATAGCACCTTTATTTTGATTATATGCCTCGTAAAGTCAATGACTATCCTTTTCGAAGGCATGGAAACTATACTGCATAAAGGTGGTTTCAATGTTTGAAACTTTTATATGCAAGAAATGCAAATTACAATTCTCAATAAGGTTTTACATCCACATTTAACATAGATTGTCTAGCCAACCGTCCTTTAATATAACTTTTAACTAGAAGTAGGATTTCATCCTCATCATACCCTTGCTTCCAATCATCCTTGCTAAGGGCACCATCTGCATTACACCCTGCAATGCCCACTAAACCACCATACCAAGAATCCTCGTAATTTTCTTTTCCAAACGTAGATATTTGTGCGAAAAAAATTGCAAAAACATTCATAGCACCTGGCACATATTGTATTTCATACACATATTCTTGTAACTTAATAGATAACCTGGCAATTCTACCAGACACCTTGTATATGCTGTTTGTGGCCACTCCTTAATAAGACTCTATTTCCCCTTACACACTATTTAAAATGTCCTCTATCCCCACAAACACAGGCTATGGTCTCACCTTTAAATAATTTCCCTCTGCCGGTGAAAACAAATGTAATGGCAATACAATAATACATTCTTTCCCATTTCTGTACCGAGACAACACAGCTTCTAATCCTTCCTTGCTTGAATGTGTTGTTAGTTTACGTTCCTCAATAAAGTCAAATGCCTGCAAAGCGGATGCCCATGCAATAGTCGACTTCGTACTCTAGAACTACTTTTCACATTCAGAGTCCCAGTCCAATTTCCCCTTTTTTCGCTATCCATATCATGAGGAAGATGATGCAGAAAAGTTCCGTACAGATTTCGAGTTGAACTCTACCTGGTCTAAAAATGGCATTAAGTTGCTTTTACTCATGGGTGTAGGAACTTCCAACACAGCATTCACAAGTCAATCTCAGGCTTTCTACACTCTGTTATACCAATCTGCACTTGGCATGTTCAGCGATTCGTCCCTTGCTCTACAAAATGGGCAAAACTTCCTTTAATTTTCCATCATGCTGTTCTCCTGATAATAGAATATCATCCTGGAAATAAGGTGCACTTTTCCAAACACTTTGTGCACTAGTTGCTGCAGTACAACAGTGGTAAACCCTAAACGGAACATACAAAGGAATTGAAAACAACCCTCAGGGCTAATAGCGGTAATACTGGAGGTATGTGGTGGTAGGCTGCGCTAAGTCAACTTCACTACACCATTAGCATGTTAGATACGTATTAACATCTGAGATATATTTGGTACTGGAAGTTTCCAATAAAGATAACAATTCATTCCTAATTTATTTTATAATTCAAGCAGGAATCTTACGAAATTATGACTTTTGGGGATGGGACCTAATTTTAACAGCTTGAACCCCACTGACATAATAATTTACCCACTAAAACTGCTCTAAATGCCTTGATAGCTCTTTTCCTATTGTATCCCCTCTCACATAGTTACGACTCGCTCCTTGAAATTTGGGTCTAAAATTATGTTTAAAGTATTATGGTCAACCCACGCAAAAAAAAAATGTGGTCTTCGCAACGTAGTTTTCTGATGGTGACAGTTTTTGTGTCGCAAGGTTAAGGTACGATAAGCCACCATGTCTGTAGATTCTCCTGGACAAATCCCAAAAACGGTTTATACCTCCGCCTTTGCCTTTTAATGTTGTGGGTATTCAAATTGAGCTAAAGTCAGTTGCTACGTGCTATGTATGAAAACTGCCAACATAATAAAGAAAGGGCACGCACGTGGCCACATATGTGATTATGCAGCCAGGGTGTTTCCCACGTCATTATTGATTTTACTGCACTTACCATATGCGCCACCATCTGCTGCATAAATTGCAGATTTCAGAAAAGACAAGCAATGTTTCTCCTCAAAAGAATGTTGCAGTAGTGGTGAAACTCTTTTAAAACCACGCTGACAGTGTTAACTGGTTGCTTAAGCTGTTTGGTCTATTGTACTAATGAGGTGAAACTCATGTACTTATTTATGTACTTATTTGATGGAATAGGGAATAGCATGTGTATGCATCATGAAAACAGTTGCATATTTTTCTAATGTTATTTAAACAAAGTAAAAAAAAGATTTCTTCTTTTTCAAGAAAATATATCTTTAGTCGTATCAATGCCTGTTACACCAAGCAGCAGTTATTCCAAGGACACTCAGGGGCATATTTATACTTGTTTTGCACCGAATTTGTGTCTTTTTTTGACACAAATTCGGTGCAAAACTAACTCCATATTTATACTTTGGCGCTAGACCCATCAAGAGCCAAATTTATGGAGTTAAAATCATTTTTTGGACGTGGAAACCTACCTTGCGTTAATGAGATGCAAGGTAGGCGTTCCAGTGCAAAAATGAATCTATGGCCTTAGTGCCATATTTACCCCCCTGTGCTAAAATCAGGCACAGGGGGGGAGGAGGGGTCAAATATTGAATGGTGCAAACAAATGTTACAGGGACGTTATAGTTAGGTTCAGAATTTACACACAAAAAACAATAGAAATTCAGCTGTTATAGTTTGAGTTATTTCAAGGAACTATAACTCATGCCCTAAGGGAACTATAACGCGTGCTCTTGCCATGCACTGCTTATTACCCCACATATTACATAACTCCTGACATCTTCTATGACATTATTGATAATATCACAGCAACATTTGCAGTGAAATTATTGATGAGAAAAGTATAATTACCTTAAGGCACAAGTTATGGTTACTTGAAATAACTCTAACAGCTGAACTTCTATGGTTTTGTGCATGTGAATTCTGAACCTAACTACAGTGTCCCTGCAACCTTTGTTTTCTTTAGTGAATATATATATGTATATATATATATATATGCATATATATATATACATATATATATATAAAGTAGAATATTTTGTAATATCATTTATGCCCTAGGCATTTAAATCAAGAAGATTAGAGCTGCAGACATGTCTCAAGATGTTGCTGACAAATGAAGCAGTGTTTGTTTCTCCATCTATTCCCCGCTCCCCAGTATGACAGGAGTAGCTTTGACTGGTGTTTGTCTCTCTTGTCTTTTGACATAGCTTTGCATAGTCTGTTCACTCCTGCAGGAATCAAGGTGAGAACCTCACACCAGAAATTATCATAACTGGAGAGGTATCACTGGAAAGGGGAGAATCCTCTTTTCCAATGGTACCTTTTCCACAGGAGTGCGATCCACCAGCAGGGATCCACCCACTAGACACCAGGGATAGGGGGAGCAGCCTTCTGGGCAAGGGCTTGTGCTTCCCTTTGCCTATTTTTATATTGAAGTCTTTCTGCCCCCTGGGTGGCAGATGGGTGCAATTACCCTCGATTTCCTGCCCAATGGGGCAAGGAGCCCCATAGACACCAGGGATTGCTAATTTTATAGGATTGTAGGGATGGGGGCCATGTCCCTACTCAAATAAATGGGGAATCTGTCTTTCTGCCCCCCCTGGGGGGCATATTTAAGTAATTACCCCCAATCTGCCTCCCCCCAGTGGAGACAGAAAACCCACTAGATGTCAGGAAAACATTTTTTTTTTAAATAGGGGTGGGGCTGTCTGCCGTGGGCATGGCCATGCCCCCACCCCAAATAATTGGGGCATTGATCTTTCTGCCCCAAGGCGGATTGCCCCTGATCTGCCCTTCGAGGCAGAAAGCCTACTAGATGCCAGGGATTTCAAAATACAACAAAATGATGTGGTGGCCTACCGTCGCATCAAGCCATACCCCTACCTCAGTAGGGTCAATGGTGGGCAGATAGGAGGCTTGTCCCAGGTGGGGAGGTTGCCAGATATGTTTCTCAGGAGTGGGGTGGAAGGGGAGAGGGGGCAGAAGGGGTATCCACCTAACACCAGGGATTTTGCCTTTGGGGCATCACAGAGTGCTGCAACTGTTGCACTCTAGCATTGGACATGCCCTCACCCCAAAAGGGACAAACCACCCCCCCAACCCGGGGCAGACAGGAGATGTGTTCTAAAAGCCAACTGTATGGCGGGAATAAATATTTTTTATAAACATAACATAATATAATGGGTCTTGCCTATTCTTACATCAGGCTCCACCCTCACCCCTAAAGTAATGACCCATGATCTGCTCCCATGGGGGGGCAGAAAGCCCCCTAGACACCAAGGAAATCTATTTTTTTTTAAATATAGGGGCGAGGTTGCCTACCAAGGGTATGGCTATGCTCCTGGCCCAAGTGAATGGAGCAACGATCTTTTTGCCTCCCCGGGGCGGATGGGGTAATTACCCCAGAACTGCCCGCAGGTGCAGAAAGGCCACAAGATTTTTATATTTTGGAGTTGGGACACCCCACCATGGGCATGCTTATGCCCCCACAGCACCTAAAGGGGGCATGTGGTTTCTGCCCTGGGGGTAGATTTGGGCAATTACCCTGATCTGCCCCCCATGAGGGTAGAAAGCCCACTGTATGGCAGCAATATATATTTTAAATACAATAATGGGGTGGATCTTTCCCAGCCTAACATCAGGCCCCAACCTCACTTCTAAAACCTCAACAGTTTTTCTGCTCCCATGCCGACTAAAGCTTCCCATCGTAATGGCAAGCAAGAGACATTTGATTCTTTCAGGTGTTGATTTTAGATAACTGCTCCACCACCCTGGACTCCCCTAGTTGTCTAGTTTTGAGAAATGTGCAGGTTTTCTAGGTTTCCCTAGGTGCCGCCTGAGTTAGGGCCCAAAGTCCACAGCTACCCACTTTGCAGAGATAGAGTGGAAAACTGTGATGTATCCATGTTGCACTGTGGATCATTTCCTGTTGCGGGCACTAGACCTAAACATGCAAGTGAGGTATAATTTTTATTAGAAGACTTAGGGGAATGCTGTGTGGAAGTAAGTTTGTGGATATCTGCAGATTCCAGAACTTTCCATCACAGAAATGTGAGGAAAATGTGTTTGTTTAGTCAAGTTTGAGGGTTGCAAGGGATTCTGGTTAAAACACCTAGTAGGAGTTGCAAAAGTGAGATACCATTTTTATCCGAAGACATAGCGAAATGCTGGGTGGAAGGAAGTTTGTGACTCCCCACAAATTCCAGAACATTCCATCACTGAAATATGAGGAAAATTTGTTTTTTTGTCAAAGTTTGAGGTTTGCAGAAGATTCTGGGTAAAACAGTCTGGTGAGGGCCATGCAATTCACCCAATCATAGATTCTCTTACGTGTCTAGTTTTAAAAAATGTACAGGTTTGCTAGGTTTCCCTAGGTGCCGGCTGAGATACGGCCCAAAAAAACACAGCTATCCACTTTGCAAAAAATGGGCAATCTTTGAGTGGAAAAATGTGATGTATCCATGTTCCGTTTTGGGCCATTTCCTGTCACAGTCACTTGGTCTACCTGCACAAGTTAGGTAACATTTGTATCCCGAGACATGTGGGAGCACAGAATAATAGGATATTTGTTTTTACCAATAAGGATATTTTGTGACATTTGTGCCTTCCAAATGTAAGTTAGTGTGTAAAAAAGAATATACTTTAAAAAATACCCTCTAAATCATATGCTCTTACAGGTACCCACAAATTCAGAGATGTACAAATAACCATTGTTCCTAAATTCCACATCTCTGTGTCCCGTTCAGAAATACATAGGTTACCTTGATACCTATTTTATCACTTTACATATTTGACTGTATGAATTGGTCTATACTCAGTATATTAAAAAAAACATTGTGTGGTGCAGCTAAGTTGTTGGCTCTGGGTACTTCGAGTTCTTGGAGAACCTACAAACCCTATATACTTTTACAACCAAAAGGGTCTAGTGAACATAATGGTACATTGCTTTTGTAAATCAGCGATCGTGATACAAAATTACAGATAAAAACATTGTAACAAATGGCTGTTTATTTTCCAACTCGTTTTCAATATTTCAACACATTGGGCCAGATTTATGAGCATATTTATAATTTCTTTGGGCTGAATTAGCGGAATTTTTTTAACTACAAATTCAGCGCAAACTTATCTCAATATTTATGTTTTGACGCTAGACCCATCTAGTTAAAGTCATTTTTTGGATGTGTGAAACCACCTTGCATCAATGAGATGCAATGTAAGCGTTCCCATCCAAAAAATTACTCAAACCCCCTAGCGCCTTATTTATCCTCCCATACAAAAATGGTGCACGGGGGAGGCAGGCCTAAATAATGGCGCTAAGTCTGCTTAGCACCATTATTTAACACCTGGGTCAGGGCAGGCGTTAGGGGACCTGTGGACCCATTTCCATGGTCAAACACGATGGGAAAAGCCCACAGGTTCCCACCCCAAGCCCCAGGAATTCCCACACCCACACAAGAGGATGGGGGGGACCAAATCCCAGGTAAGTAGAGGTAAGTATTTTTTTTTTTTTAAAGTGCCATTGGGGCCACTGAAATGGGCTCCCCAACATGGCACTGGGTGCAGTGGCCATGCCCAGGTGACCCTTGTCCCTGTGCTGGCCATTGGGGTGGTTGGCATGACTCTTGTCTTTATACGACAGGATTCATGTGGTATGGATGATTTTGCGTCAGGAAATGACGCCAGGCTGGTTAAAGGCTTTTTTTGCCTCTACCCAGCCTAGCATAATGTTTTGGTGCAAACCTCCTTCCCCCCTACCACCACCCCCACGTGACTAATGTAATTTTCCCAGCTATTAGCCCAATTTTTGCGCTGGCTTGCGGGATTCCATACTATTGGTGCCCAGCTGGTGCTTTGGAATGACGCTTGCATAGTTTTGCATCAAAAAGTATAAATATGGGTCTTAGATTTTAAGTAACCCGTCTGCTGATATCTAAATCAGGCCCATAGTTACTTTGGGAAAACCTTGAGGGATCTACACATATGACCCCTTGCTGAACCCAGAATTCTGTCCACTTTCCAGAAATATATAGCTTTCCTGAATCACCCGTGGGTTTCACACTGGTTTCCACCACAAACCGGAAGTAGGAAGAAAGGACTAAAAATAGGAAAAATGGTCTGCTTCTTTGAAAAATGCCTAAAACTCTGGTAAAAAAATAGATTTTTTTATTCAGCTTTGCAAGCTCCTGAAAGCTGGGAATGTGGCGACTTTAGCACAGCAAACAGTTCATTGATTCCATTTTTATGAATAAAGCACTTCTATCCAGAGCATGATTTCCCTATTTTTCTCAACAAGCTCAACATTTAGCTATATTTTAGTTATTATTTCACTGTCCCCTCCAGGGGAATCCATAAACACTGGGTACCTTTAGAATCCCCAGGATGTTGAAAAAAAAGGAAGCAAATTTGGCGAGGATACCTTATGTGGCCGAATACTTATGAGGCCTAAAACGAACTAATCTAAATAGTGAAAAATGCTCTCAGCTGTGTGTGTGTTGGGGGCGGTGGCAAAGGAGAGGAAGGAAGGCCCAGCAATTAAGAGGTAAAACACGAAAGAACAATTCTCTATGTATGGGACAGCCCCAAAATTTTCTGTGCAGAATTGCATGCTGTGTTTGAATGTTATAAACCTAATTGAGCTGGTGCTAATTAGCTGTTGCACGTCACAATGCCAACCAAAGTGAAAGATCAATGATAAGACAAACCAATTGGCCACAACAAGCACCTATTGATGTTGCTGTGCCTGTTGCTGCTAGAGATGCATTAGGAGATGTTATTTGCACTACGTTCAGTAAAAGCAGATTGGACCAAGATTATAAGCAAATAAAGGAGAAACTCATGCTTGACTGCTTGAAAGATATATTTTGATAGTTATTCAGGTATTTCTCAGGCATTTCAATACACTTGAAAAGCTTTTGGTTCTGCATTTATGCAGAGGTTTCTTCCTAAGGTGCAGGGCCAGCTGAACACCATTTGCATCAGGTAGTAGACTAAAGGTCTCACTGAGATGGTTTCTGATACACATCATAGGGTTGCTCTGCAAGAATGAACGAAACTACCAAACTCAAACTAATGTCTTTACAAATGCAATCCTTTCAACAAATGATCAGAGAGAGAGTCTGGGGAAGAATGCGGAGACAAAATACCATGGTGGTCAAGGAGGATGAAACCCCGACTGGATCCGAGGAAGGGAAGATTCTGATCTGCCTGGCGGTTTATCATGTTTTAATTGGGGCAACTGAAATACTGGAAACATGACTGTCCTAACTTGACTAAATATTTATTCGAACAGCAATGAACAGCATTAATTCACTCAAGTTTCACAAAATCAATAATCTACTTTTTTTAGGACAGGCCTCAAGGAGTAGACTACACTGTGAGTACTCTAATCTTTGTAGATCAGACATTCTCACATATACATTGTGTCATAATGGATAACCCACTGATGGTAGGAGGTCTGTAGTTAAGACCTCTAAATTCTCTTCACTGTCTCTCTCAGACGAGACCACTGATGCAGTTGGCATTTCTAACACATGTATCCCTCATTATTTTTACAATCTCTGTGTCTGTTTCCCTAGGTCTCATCACTTAACCACATGCTTTTGGTGCAAGTCCTGCTTTACCTGAGAGCTTTCAGGGAAGGGACTTACTATGCAAATTAAAATATACAGTGTATTGTACCAGCAACAGTGTTTATTTGACTGTACCTTGTGAGAATGAAAATGCAGTGTTTGTTGTTTTGTAGAAGAATAACAACTTACATGAAACTGATGTTAAACATTTATACCATTCAGTGTCCAATGCGCTTAACCACATTTCTTCCACTTTAAGTTCTGAACATGCTAATGATGTAAGACGTGTTCTCACTGTTGAACTGGTAAAAATATTCTTAATTTCCATGAAAAAGCTTCACCATATCCCACAATGCCCCGTTATATCCTGAAACGGAGACTGAGAGCTACCCAGCCATTTGAGCACTACTGAAACAGGGAGTTTTTGTACCTAATGAAAGTGTGGGACAGCTCTATGTTGCTTGGCAATAAGCCTGGTTAAGACACTTATCAATTTGTACAATATTGATGTGCCACTAGTGCTGTTGTATTGCCATGTTTGCTTGTTGTACCCAATCCTGCTACTATTCTGTCATTTCTACCTGCTACTGCTACATGTTTTATGTTACTAGATCTGTGTTCTGCTTTCTTATTGATCTTAGTGCATCCAGAAAGCCAATATCCCCTTGCATTCACATTTTCTCTGGGCCAGATCACATGGTGTTGACTTCCCCAGGGGTACACAGAGTCAGCTTCTATAATCTCACATGTTTTAGGAAGGATCTGGACACTCTCAGAAGGAACCCCATTTCTTAAAAATGTTGATGATTTGTTAGTTACTTCTAGCTCATTGGACCAGTGCAATGCTGACGCCCTGTATCTGCTCACAGAATTAACTGAGAAGAGGCACAAAGCTTCAAAAGATAAATTAAAATTTGCATGACTTTTGTTTAATATTTAGGTCACCACACCTTTGTATGGAAAAGGTATCTGAATTAAGGCAATCTGTAAGCTATCCTGACCTGTTACTGTGTCCCAGATACACAGTCATTTGTAAAAAAAAAAAAAAAAAAGCATTGTAAAATAATGTATGAAAAGATGCCCAAACCTTTGCCTTGATTCAAGGAGGAAGGGCAAGCATTTGTGTCTTTGAAACAAGGACTGTCGTCTGCATCTGCAGAAAGAGCACATTCCAAACCCTTTATAATTATATTGCCATGAAAAACTTTTGCATTTGAGATTCTAGTCAGAATCTTGGTGAGAAAAAGGAAATGCTTGCCTGCTATTTATTTACTCTTGATGATGTTTCAGTAGAGGATGACTTAATGCCTGTGTGCGGTGGACACCACTTGCCATTTAGTTGAAGCTTCTGAAATGTGGCATTAGGATCTACACAACTTGATGCTATATCTCACGCCATAATGGCTTTGTTATTGTCACTAGAATGTGGCATCTTTCAAAGTTGCGACTTTCAAGGTATGAAGAACAGCTATTGTTTGCATCTCATATTACATTAGGGCACTGGTCAGTGTTAAACCCTGATTCTCTCTTCATCACTGCTCTTGATGGTGGACCCAATGAGTTCATACTTACCAGAACCTGCCTCAAGAATGATAAAGGTACCCTGGCTGAAGGATATGTTAAATGTTCTTTGTATGTTGTAATTGAACGTTTGTTGTGTAGCAAATGTCTGCTGCGTCCAGAGAGATGAATGGGTTGCTTACACACAAACCTGTATAATAGCTGCTCAGAGACCTGCAACAATTTCACTGTATCAATGTATCTTTTCACAGTTGCCTATGAATTTGAGCTCTTTGGGATGCATCTGGGATTTCTCACCTCTACCATTGCCCCTATCACAAACGGATTTCATATAAAGTGTTTGCTTGATGCTATTAAACTGCCTTATAAAACTGCTATTGTTAATGTGCTGCTTTCTTGTCTTTCTAAGACAAGCAGGGTTCTCTAACCTTTTTTGTGACAGGAGCTATTTCTTTTGAATGAAAATCATCTCATAAGCAAGATACAAGCAGTGATCACTTTAATTCATCAGTCATAGTTGCAAGTAGTCAGGGCCACTGAAATTGTGCGGTATGGGACCACTATATTATGGCGCAGGTTGACTAAAGTTTGCAGCAAGAAAAAGCAAATTATGCTGAATAATGAGGTACATTTTGTGAAAGTATTAATTCATTATTTTGTAATTCTTACACATGGTAATGCTGTTTGGGCAACAATTTCACCTCAGTAGTAACAGTTTAATAACCAAATACTAAAGGAAGCAACTGAAAGAAGACCAGTTAACCTTGCAAAGAGACTTTCACTGTGTGTGCACACATGTTGCAATGCTTTTATAAATTTCGATCCGTTTTAGCCAGAACCAATGTTTTTGTTAAAGTCTGCCAATTATGCTGAAGATGATGGGTTATGGGGAAATGCGGCAGAGCCATAGATATGGGAAAAATGCCATAGCTATTGAATCACATAATTCCAGTGGTTCTGCTAAAGGTAGTTTAGAAAAGGCTTTGTCAATGTTAAATACATCTAAATGGGTAATACATAAAATTCATAGCTGCAATGGGATGTGGAAAGACAAGGTAAGCAAAGCCTTGTCCCAGAATTGCTGCTCCCTTTGCAGACTGTACGACTGTGATGCCCATATTAGCAGAGCCTTCTTATTAGTGTCTCAGATACACACTAGTTTGCTACCTCATTTCCCTCCATTGTCCATCTGTATTGCCTATCATGTGCCACTTGTCAAGTCTACAATCTTTGGAAGAGTCGCAAAACATCATCTGCGTTGCATCCAACTTTTTGGGGACCTTTCTTCCACTTAAAATAGATTTTGTTTAAATGCCTTGATGTTGTTCTTATTTATACCTTCTGGTTTAAGTGTGTATGTCTTCTGCATGAATTAAAGCTCACCTGTGTCCCTGAGCTAATCTTATCAATGTAGTCAAGAAATTGTTAAAATATCTAATTCCCTGGACTGCTCTGTGACTATAGAGTAATAAATGTACTCATTTTGTGTCCTCTATAGTCCAAGAACTATATAAAGCCTTAGTATTTGGGCAACACTGCCACCAAACTTACCACCCCAATTCTTCTGGATGAGTAGAAATGTTTAATGATATTTTAGAGAAAAAAAAGTTAAAATGTGTAGTGAGACTGAGCTTAAGTGGCCTAATACTGTCCCTTTAGTGATTAATTTGAACACTTCTACCGAAACAATCTAAGCTAGGTCCATTTGAGATTATAATGGGTCACCCCATGATGTTCCTATCTCCTCCTTGAATGTCTCCCAGCTTTACTTGATTTACACTTGAATGGTGATATGACTCTGCAATATTGCAAGAAACTAATTGTTGTCTCAGCAGCTTCTATTATCTGGGAGGTGCTGCACTGCCCACCAGCCCGACTGAAGTCAACCACAAATTACAGCCTGGTGACTGGATTCACATGAAGATTTATCAGTGGACGTCAGTTTTTTCACCTCGCTACCAAGGCTCTATCATGTTCGGTTCACTACAAACATCTTGGTGAAAAGCCAGGGGCTGTCTGCCGGGATCAATAAACCACACTGCAAGGGAAACACTGAACCAGAGTGCCCAAGACCGGCTAATCTCAAGACTTCATCTGCTCTTCCCTGCTGAGGGTATTCTGCTCCTGCTGTGTAAATGGCTGCTACTTGACCAACTCTCTGTACTCCAGCTCAAGTGATCAGAAGTGAGTGTTTCTGCTGATGAAATCCTAATGTAAAGATCTGGTCCTAATGCACCCCCTCTGCTGCCCATGGCCTTCAATCTTAGTAATGGCTGTACGAATGAATATTGCTAACAAAAATATCAGCAACAAAAATAGAATGATGGAGGGATCTGATTTACTATTCTCACTTCAATGTAAGAAACTGTTGGACTTTGGAGGGGTCACATTTACCAGTCCCACTTCAACTTAAGCAACTCTATGGAAAGTGCTGGACTAAGGAAAGCTCAGATTTACTTATCCATCTTCAAAATTAAAAATTAACTATATATATATCATTTTTAAAAGAAACATAAAATATATTTCCACAAACATAAAAGAAATACTTTTGACATTATATAATTTATTAAAGTAATTTTAAAAGAAAAATACTAAATCAAATAAATTCAAATAGAAATATCTTTAAAAAAATTAAGTTAAAACACAAAAAAACAGATTTTAAACACTTCTCTTCTCACTGTTCTAAATTTCCAACATCCACACAAATTAAAATACTAGAAAATAATTAATTATACACATCATTTTTAAAAACTAATGAAAACACAGATTTAAAACACTACCCACCTTACTATCCTAAATTGCCAACACCCAAAAATACCAAATAAAATAATACAAGAAGAAAATTAACTATACATATTATTTTAAAAACAATAAGGCTAAATATTTGGTGTGATACCCTCCCAACTACCTGATGCCTCGATTGGTCTGGTCAGTCTGCTTTTCTGCAAGCCCGGTTGGTTGGCTTAATGTGTGGCTGTGTTTGGAAGGGCCTGATAGTGGGCACAAGGAAATCAGCATAGCTGAGCCCATTACCCACTTCTGAAATCATCGTTCAATCTATTGTGTCAGCCCTTTCTTGCACTTCCTGCAGCAACTTTTCTTTATAATATGTTTGGCCCTTTCGCCCACTGACTCTGAAGGAGGATTGATCAATAACACAGAGTAAGAAACAAAACAATCTTGCGTGGAGCAACTGTGCCCCACAAGCATTGAGGGAGGAGAAATAAAAGTCCATAGGGCTTGAGCTGAAATCCAGTGTTTTTGGATGGGGAAGACTCACCCATGTTATCTGGCATGCTTCGTCATAGGCTTCCTCATCCCCATCCCACCCTGGTAAGAATATACTACCAGGAAGGACTGAACCTAATAAAACAAAGAGAAATATTCACCTGGATAATTCAGGGATTCAGATATCAAAAGATAACAAATACCTTGGGGCAAATCAAAGGACATCCCTTTATTATTAGGTACCTTAGGTATAATTACATTTTTGGGGGGTATTACAGGTATTATGGCCTTTACACCTACTAATTGTCAACATGTTTCTGCCTAATTTGTTGCCTGCGTGATGGTCAAGGGCTTAACTCAGGGCTGGGGGTCCCTATTCAATTTCACATAACTTCATGTAAGAAAGATTAGGATTTCCTACCAGATTTATTTGGATTTCTATTTGTCCCGTTTGAGGCAAAAAAGCATGGATGTTATAGCTCATCTTTCAGGACAAGGAAATTTCAGCCGAGATCTTTATCACCAAAGAAGCATGTTGGCACACAAAAGGGTTCAAACAGCAAAAGATCCAGACTCATCAGGATCAATCGATTTACTTACTGTTGAGAGAAGAATTCAGCACTTTCATCATGTTTGGGGGAAGAAATGTCACAAATAGATGGATGTTGAGCACTGTACAGAAAAGGCTAAGCAATTGATTTCCTAGAATGGCTACCAGAAATGGGGGTTATCCGGACTCAGTTACCAAGAAGCGATCTAAAACATGTGGCACTGCCAGGAGTCAAAGCTTTGCTCAAAAAGGGTACGATCACCAGAGTTCCAGCAACAGTGGAAGGGCACTTACTCTATACTTTTTCAGGTGCAGAAAGCGTCAGGTGCATTCTGTCCTGTTCTCGATTTGAAGTGTATGAACTCATTGATCAGGTCAACTCACTTTCACATGGTAACTCTACAGTCAGTTTAATACTGATGATTTGTCCAGGAGATTTTTGGCGTTAACAGATCTTCAAGATGCCTATCTGCATGTTCTCATTAGGCCTTCTCATCAAAGATTCCTTTGGTGCGCAGTAGGAGATGACCACTTTCAATTCAGCATCTTTGCCTTTCAATTACAATTGTCATCAAGGTGTATATGAAGGTGTTAGCGTCTTTGATGGTAAAGCTGGAGTCCAAACAGATTTTTGTTCATCTTTACCTCCTCGACTGGCTACTTCAAGAAGTGACCTGCTAATAACTCACATTGGAAGGGTTTTGGAAGCTCTCTATGAATGGGTTCCTCATCAACTGGATAAAATCTTCTCTTGTCCCGCCGAAAATCACACTTGGGCTGGTTTCACTTCCCAAACAGAGACTTTTAAAGCTTCTGCATCACAGTTTGAAACTACTGCAAATCAAACTCCCTATGATTTCAGATTGCCTTCAAGTTGATTTAGCCTCAACTATCTTCCTCGTCCAAAGGGCAAGATTTCACCTGCACAAGTTGATGAGGTGTATTCTGAGCAATTGGTGTCTAGGTTTGCAACATCTCTTTCAGGATCAGGTTAGTGCACAAAGTTAGAAGACCTCAGTGGTGGTGGTTGATTCGGACTCATTTGGTCCCCCAACCTGGTGGTCATAACCACGGATGCCAGCCTCTCGGGGTGATGCACTTGGCTAGAAAGTCAAAAGGTTCACAGCATCTGGTAAATTGAGGAAGCTCAAAACTCATCAAACTGGAGAGAGGACGCTAAAGGTGTTACAGTTTGACTTATCACATTCATATCTCAGATCATGGGCAAGGCAGTATTGATTTGCATGGACAATGTGGAGACCAAAGCTTACATCAGCAAGCAGAGGTGAGCCAGATCCCGCACATTGGACAACATACCTTACAAGATTTTCATTTGAATGCAGGGCTCACTGATACTGTTGATGGTGATTCACATTCAGGCGGTGTCCAGTGTGAGGGTAGATGTCTTCAACAGTGAGATTCCTTCTTCCCTGACCTTCTCCATCTATATCAATTCAATCTCCTCACTCATCACTGGGGACAATCAGTGTTTTATCTATTTGCCTCTCCAGAAAATGCCAAATTTCAGAAGTTCTCTTCGAGGGGGAGAAACAATTGTGTATGGTCAATAGATGAGCTAACACATCCTTGGCCTCTGGGATTAATTTATGCTTTTTCTTCTTTTCCACTCATAAGGCCAATGAGTGAGGAAGGAGATAGCACAGATTTTGATGATTGCTCCTCATTGGCCTCAGGCGAATTGGATTTCTCATCTTTAAATCATAAAGAATTATCAGGCGTGGAGGTTGCCCATAATTCCCTCACCACTCAACTTTCTGATGCTGTCTCCTGTGACACTCCTAGAGCTAAAGCTGATGGGTTGGAGGTTGAGAGGATCAAGGGAACAGTGTGTCTTGCTTTTATGATAGAGGCGTCAAGAAGATCCTCTACCCTTCTTTCAAACAGTAGACATTGAGGTCACTTTAACATGAATGTGAAAAGAGAGAGTTAGATACCACTTCAGCTAGCTCAATTTTGGTATTGGAGTTTTTGCAGGAGGGCTCAGATTGGATTTGACAGTGGCAACTCTTAGGGTCCAGTGGGCATTAACATGAGCATTTAGAAGTTCTTGGAAGAACTTGAAGGATGAGGATGGCTTAGTACTCAGATTCCTTAAGGTTTTATCGAACATATATCCTAGATTTTATTGTGTATTTCTGAGTTGGAACCAATGTTCCTCTGATTTATTTTCTTCTGCGTGCAGCATTGAAGGGTGTGTGTGCGACACTGATAGGGTCGGTGTGCACTGCAGCTAAGGCTACATAAACCTTCAACCACTCACAGCACACAACCCACCAAAATCAGCAGCGTTTACCACTTTAAAGAATTGTTTGAAAATCAGCTGACAATTGTGAATTTATTAAAGATGTAATTGCATACAGTAGTCATTTTTGATGCAGTTGTTTCTAATGTCACTGTATCAGTAATTAAAGTGGTTCCACCAACACTCAGATGACAATGTGCCTAATTTATTCCCAAAGCGCCGTCACCCCATTGATATATACAAAAACTGGAGACAGAAGTTTGTACTTTGACATGGGGAGGCGACCAAGAGCGCAACTCTGATATGATAACTGGACACTAGAGAGTTGAAAAACAGCTATATTAATTGTAACCACATATGACCTCACCACTACATGGTTCTCCAGGCTTGTATGGCTGTTAAACCGCCCGAGGGGTGCTTCATTTCACTTTGAGATAAAAGAAATAGGAAACAGGAAAGAAGAAAAATGCAAACGGGAGAGAAGTGAGAGGCAAAATAGATACTATTATGGCATGTTAGTACGTCCACAGGGTTCTTTCACACGCAGCAAGAGAACAGAAGGAAGGGAGGAGAAAATAGAATGTAAGCACAGTTATGATGTTCGCATAGCACAAATGCCAATTTAAGGCTACTTTCAATGCAACAAGGTGAAAATGTGTAAAGAAATACAGGGAATATATAAGGATGAGGGAATATTCTGGCATACTAAGTACTTGTATAGCACATCTGTGCCCGATCATGAAAGGGAGGAGCATTGCAGTGTTGTAGCAGCACAAGCGCTGCCATTAGGTTTCCTTTCCTAGTGTCCCTTCATTCCAATATGTGCTTCTGTCCTGCTCTGAAGAATGTAGTATTAGCACTGACAGTGAGAAAGACCCTCACACATGTCGTCCTCCAACATATTAGGAGCACATGGAATGTAAAAGAAGACCTGAGAACCATTGAGTGGAATATAAAGTAAAGGACAGACATATCTCATAATTTATGAGCATTATAAAAAACATGCATATGCAACCATTATGGCATAAAGCCAAACTTTACATATCACAACTTGAACAATCACCACAGCGCATTTTCACATCTGCTTTGTTATTAATATAGAATAAAAATGCAAAATACTCCAAGTAAACCTACAAGACAAAAATGAAAAGCAGGTGTGCTTAAAAATACTTTTAGACACCCCACACAATGACTCTAAACTTACTTAAACACATCACTCAAGTCCATGGCTCTTGGATGTCAGTGACTGGCACTTTCAAGGGCCCCGCCTTCCCCACTCTACCTGAAAAACCACACAATGACTGCATGACCTGTGTCATTCGAGATACTCGAGAAGCTGGAATTAAATATATAGAACACCTTTTTTTTAGCAAGCAAAGTTTCTACCGATTAAAATGAAATGTGCACAGAGGCGAAAAAAATGCTTTCTGTTGAAAAGCCAGCTGATGGACCTTTAACAAGAGCGGCTGGGAAATCTCTTTTAATGTGCCCCAGCAGACACCTTTTTGGAGAAGGTCTGTACGCTGTGAAAAGGAGGGAACATAGGTTGGGACCTTCCTTTGATTTTAGATGCATTAGAAAGAATTCCTTTGAACTTATAGAGAAGGTAGATTTGAAGATTCTTAATCTCAAGACGTGCTTTTCTATCGCCATCACGTCGGCCAGAAGGTTAGGAGATTCATCTTGTAGGCTTCCTTTTTGTAAGATCTATCAACATAGAGTGACTTTGCTTCCCATTCCTTCCTTCCTATTAAATAAAAGTCTTCTTTCCACACACAAGAAATCATTTTATCAGAGTTTTTTTTCCTTCTTCCTCTTCAGAAGAAGATGAATGATTACACTGTTTAGATGTAAGTAGGGCTCTCCCAATATATCTAAAAATAGTGCCATCCTTCAGAAAGTCTGAAGCTCTGTTTGTTAACTTTGGCGCTGCAAGAAAAGGGGAAAAAACTGCAACTTCTACCCTGAGTAGATGGATTGGGGCTTTGATTTCCATGGTATATGGAGTGATGGGTGAGGTTCCACCTCACGGGATACATGGAAGAGCTAGCCGTAGCACGTCTTTGACAATGGCAGTATTATAGGATGCCTCAATCTTGGAGATATGTTGAGCAGCTACGTGGTCTACTCCTCCAACCTTTGTGGGACATTACAGGAGTATGGAGGGAGGGGATTATGGACAATGTTCTTAGATATAAAGGTCTCTCCTCTATGAAATAACAGGGGAAAGTGCATCGTTTGCAATTAAAAGTCTGTTTTAAGCATACAAGTTAGTTGTCCTGTTTTTCTTTTGCTTGCTACATCTTAATTGTACTGGAATTCAAGTGAGTGAGGGACATATAGGTAATGTTTCAACTGAGTTGTTTTTAGAACAGAACTTGTTCAGGTACAGGAGGAGGAGACAAGGGGCTTTTATTCAGGAAGAGCACCTTTGATTGGTGGGGGAGGCAAGGAAGTCTCCATTGTACTGAAATTCAGTGGGGGAGTAGGACTAAGAGTAATGTCATTACTGGTATGTAACTGAAACATTTTCAGTAAGACCTGGTGATGTGTGTATACTTTTGTTTTTTAAGGAACCTTCTTACTTTGCATAGTTTTTGTTATCCATCTTGTATCAATGTGTGTTAAAGTACACACAAATTATTTAGTCAACTCTGCATAATTTCGTCCTTCATTGCAACATATTTCCAGTGGCCACGGGTTTACATCAAAGGTTGACACATGGAAATAACATAAAGGTGACGTTATACTGCATTTGCACGCACTTCAGTGTTTGATTTCATAGCGATGAATGTTTTACTTTTTATATAAACTTTTCGAGCTAAAAGAAATCCGTGCACGATTTACTAGTGGAGTTTAAACTAGTTACTGTCTTGCTCGAAATAACATTTGTCTGGTAAGCACTTTGCTTTCCTTGCCTCTGTGTTTATTACTGCACTGACATTTTGATGGACCTTTGTTTATGAGGGTGTATTTAATGCGATTACGGCTCCTAACGTATATTACTGGTTTCGAATTCATAGCATTCGCTAGAAAAGCTCTTTACTACTTTTGATTGTCAGCTCTCGTCAAATCCATTTTTTCTTACTGTAATCAACCAGTCTGTTCTTCACGTTTGTGAAAATTATGACAGCGAGATTCAAATTCATGATGCGCCTTCTCAGATTAGAGTTTGCAGTAAAAAACTGCACATAAAATAAATGGTGAAATTTGATTACTCCCAGTGTAAATCCTCGGAGGACGTATGAAGCATCAAAAATAGAGCATGCTTCTCAGAGTGAAGAGGGGGCTACCATTTTGTTGTGCATCCTGCTTTGGAAGGTAGGGGCCTTGCCGTGCCTCAGAATTTGGGCTGACAGCCCCGCCCCCCCACATGTTGGTGGGTGAGGGGGGGACATTAGGGTGCAAATGCGAAGAACTGCTCCTTTTTTAGTCGAGCACGCAAGCGCTTTCTGACCTGTTGTTATCTATTTGTGCGCATTTAACCACGCCAATCTCATGCCCATTACTTTCACTCGTTTGTGGGCTGGCCTTTTAAAAATCCGTTGATGTCATTGGTAAATAACTTTATGTTTGTTCAGCCTTGGGGCGTTTTTGTTACCGCCATGCAGACTGACCTTTTTACGTGGATAATTGCACAATTGCTGATATACTTCAGTGTAGGCAAACTATTTTTTTTGTCTCTCCCCTTCGTGCTCCCTGGTGGCCTTTGTGCTCCATGGTGGCCATGGCCCCGACAGCGCAAACTCAATTGGCTGTATTGGGGCACTGGTCACATTGTTCAAACTGTTTCCTAATCAAAGTAATTTATTTTGGCTCTCCCCTTTGCGCTCCATAACTTTTCCAAAAAAACTTGTAATTGATAAATAATTTACAAAAAAAACACCGAAATCCACAACGCAGCTGTCACAACACAGTAGGATAGCCAATACTACCATATTCACTGCACTAGGGAAACCTCGACCCATAATGCTTTGCAAGCATTTTTTTCAACCACATTTCTTTACCATAACTCAGCCGGTGGTGGTCCTAGGACAATGAGACCACGACCAAAATGTTCAGCATGATGCACTCGTTCTGTTTAGGTCATCTCTGGATCCTCTTACTACGTTAGTGGGGAACCCAAAATTTTAATCCCTCCCACCATTCCGTGTCTTTTTAAGTTCTCTGATGGCTGGTACTTTTGTTTTATAGAGGGGCGTTATTTGTATTCTAAGGGCCTTAATATTGCAGTAGGCTTGCTAGGGCTGACTTGCTTATGGTGCTACACCTTCTAGAGGCTAAATAAATGGTTGCACTGCATTATATTCTGCCATTCTGTTTTCACGTGGTTATGCCTTCTAGGGGTGAACTATATGGCTACATGACCATGTTTCTTACAAATGCTATTTTTATTCTGGTGTTCTCTAGCCCCTTGGCTGCCAGTGACGTAACGGTTACATCCTCGGTTGCAGCGCTGCTGGGCCAAGAACGTAACCATTACGTCCTTCACCAGACCAATGGGGGGAGCGCTAGCACTCTCCTCATGGGCGTCCCACTCAGCCCCCCAGGCAGGATGGCAGAGGAAGTGCTTCCGCTGCCCCCCCTGAGCTTTCTCCATGACATCTATTGACGTCAGTGCGCACCATGCCCTGGGTTCATCAGAGGTTGCCCCAACACGCTGGAAGCTACGCATGTCCAAGGGAGAAACAGATCAGTTTCTCCTCGGAAGGAGGGAGGTCAGAGAGGCATCGAAGGGAAGGAACGTTTTTTTCTTTCCTTCGATGTCTGTGCATTCCGATCATGCAGCATGAATACCCACTAGATACCAGGGAGTTTATTTTTGTGTGAAATCTGACAAGGGTGGCTCCCCATAGGGCATTATATTTTAGGCCATTTTTGTCCCCCTTGGGGGCAGCACAGCCTGTTTTTATTTGGCCCATCTGCCCCCAAGGGGGCAAAAACCACTAGACACCCGGGATTTTTTATTTTATTTTACTGTAAACAAGGGGAGCGGCCGCTTAGGCAAATGCCGCTCCCCAGGAGGCATGTTATTTTAGGACATTTCTGCCCCCCCTTGGGGCAGATTGGCCTATTTTTATGAGGCCCATCTGCCCCCAAGGGAGGCAGAAACCACTAGACACCAGGATTTTTTTAAATTTTACATAAGGGGAGTGGCCCCTTAGGCAAGCGTCGCTCCCTATTGGGGCATATTATTTTTAGGACATTTCTGCCCCCATATTTTAATTAGGCCCATCTGCCCCAAGAGGGGCAGAAACCACTTAGGCACCAGGGATTGTTGTGTGTGTGTGCTTTTTTGTTTGAGGGGAAAGCCCCTTGGGCAAGGGTCTTTGCCCTTTTGGGGTGGGGGGGGGTATTTATTTTGGCCATTTCTGCCCTGCTTGAGGGCAGATAGGCCTATTTGTGTAAGGCCCATCTGCCCCCCAAGGGAGCAGAAATCCCACTAGACACCAGGGATTTTTTTTTTAAAAAAAAGAGAGTGGGAGTATTGCCATACCCCACCCCAATAAATGGGGACAAAGTTGTTCTGCCCTCCGAGGGGCAGATGGGGTAATTACCCCCAATCCACCCTCCAGAGGGGCAGAAAGCTCACTAGATCTAAAAAAAAAAAATAGAGGGGGGATGCCAACCAGAAGGGGCATGGTTTTGCCCCCCACCCCAACTGAAGGGGGTAAGAGTCTTTCAGATCCCCTGCAGACTAAAGACTCTCATCCTAACAGCAAGGAGGAGGACATTTGACTCTTTTGGGTTTTGATTTTTCATATAGGCCAAGAGAGTGTGGCTAACTCCCAATATCGTCCCACTTGGAATGGTCAGTGGCTGCACTTTTTGGACTTTGGTACGCTGCCACCTAGAAAAACCTACCAGATCTAGACACATCTAAAAACTAAACATCTGGGTGAGTCCAGGGTGGTGTGCTTCACATGCATCCCCCACCATTTTCTTATTCACAATGCCCTGCAAACCTCCAACTTAGCTTGAAATCATGCATTCCTTCTACATTTTTGTGATGGAACCCTCCGGAATCCGCAGGAATCCACAAAATTCCTACGACCCAGCATTGTTGCATCTATACTAATAAAAAGTCTGCCCCACTTGTCAGCCTAAAAACGTTTGAAAAAAGAACTGCCCTTTTGGACTCGCTTTAGTTCCCCCCCCCCAACTTTTACATGTTTTTGGCCCTTCCTTGTCACAGGCATTTGGCCCACTTACACAAGTAAGGTATCATTTTTATCGGGAGACCGAGGAACACAAGTCACAGCTACCTACACTCCCTTGGGTGTCTAGTTTTCAGAAATGTCTAGATCTGGTAGGTTTCCCAAGATGGCTGCTGGGGCCAGGACTAACAATGGATGTGCCCCCCTTGCAAAAACAGGTAGTTTTGTAATAGATAATTTTGATGTGTCCATGTTGTAATTTGGGCCCTTCCCTATAGCAGGCACTAGGCCTATCCACACAAGTGAGGTTGCGGTTTTATTGGGAGACTTGGGGGAATGCTGGATGGAAGGACATTTGTGGCAACCCTCAGATTCCAAAACATTGCAGCACCAAAATGTGAGGAAAGGTTGTTTTTTTAACCCAAGTTTGAGGTTTGCAAAGGATTCTGGGTGACAGAACCCAGTGAGAGCCCCACAAGTCAATCCATCCTGGATTCCCCTAGGTGTGTAGTTTAAAAAAATGTCTAGGTTTGCTAGGTTTCCCTATGTGCCGGCAGAGCTAGAGGCCAAAATCCACAGGTAGTCACTTTCCAAAAAACACATCTGTTTTCATCAGAAAAATGTGATGTGTCCACGTTGTGTTTTGGAGCATTTCCTGTCACGGGCTCTAGGCCTACCCACACAATTGAGGTACTGTTTTTATCGAGAGACCTGGGGAAATGCTGGGTGGAAGGAAGTTTATGGGTTCCCTCAGATTCCAGAACTTTGCAGTAACCAAATGTGAGGAAAAAGTGTTTTTTTGGACACATTTTGAGGTTTGCAAAGGATTGTGGGTGACAGAACCCAGAGAGAGCCCCACAAGTCACCCCATACTGGATTCCTCTAGGTGTCTAGTTTTCAAAAATGTACAGGTTAGGTAGGTTTCCCTAAGTGCCTGCTGAGCTACAGCCCAAAATCCACAGATAGGCAATTTGCAAAAAATATGTCAGTTTTCAGTGGAAAAAATGTCATGTGTCTATGTTGTGTTTTGGGGCATTTCCTGTCACGGACACTAGGCCTAACCACAAAAGTGAGGTACCATTTTTATTGGGGACTTGGGGGGCCACAGAATAGAAGAACGAGTGTTATTGCCATTGTCTTTCTCTACATTTTTGCCTTCCAAATGTAAGGCAGTGTGAAAGAAAGAAGTCATTTTGAGAAATGCCCTGTAATTCACATGCTAGTATGCCCCACTGCTTCTAAACTCCATATCATGTGCCCATCTCAGAAATACCTAGGTTTTCTTGATACCTATTTTTCACTCTTTAAATTTTACCAAATTAATTGCTGTATACCCGGTACATACTGAAAACACATTGCAAGGTGCAGCTCATTTATTGGCTCTCTGTACCTTGGGTTCTTGATGAACCAACAAGCCCTATAAATCACCACAACCAGAAGGATCCAGCAGACATAATGATATATTCCTTTAAAAAATCTGCCATAGTTGGAAAAGTTACAGAAGAAAACGTAGACAGAAATTGCTGTTTGTTCAACTGAATTTCAATATTTCTTTATTTTGACTGTTACTTTCTATAAGAAAACCTTGAAGGATCTACACAAATGACCGGTTGCTGAATTTTTTTTTTTTTCTTCTTTTCAGAAAGATTTAGCTGACCATTGGGTTCATACCCATTTCTGTCACTAACTGGAAGGAGGCTGAAAGCACAAAAAATATAAAAAATGGGATATGTCCTAGTAAAATGCCAAAATTGTGTTGAACAATTTGGTTTTCTGATTCTAGTCTGTCTGTTCCTGAAAGATGGGAAGATGATGATTTTAGTACCGCAAACCCTTTGTTGATGCCATTAGCAGGGAAAAAACAGATGCTTTCTTCTGCAGCACTTTTTTCCCATTTTCCCCCTCAAAACAAATTTTATCTGTATTTTGGAAAGTTTCTTGGTCTCTTTCAGGGGAACCCTCAAACTTTGGATAGCTTTAGAACCCCCAGAATACTGGAAAAAAAGGACGCAAGTTTGGCATGAATAGCTTATGTGGACAAAACGTTATGAGGACCTAAGCGTGAACTACCCCAAATGGACAAAAAAGGCTTGGCACAGGAGGGGGAAAAGGCCTAGCAGCGGAGGGGCTCAGGGCTGTTCTGAGCATTACAGTCAACACTGTAGAATATTTGCTGTACTCGGCCGTCCCATAATGCTTTGCAGGGAATTCTTTTACAAAACATTTTTGCTCATAACTCAGCCTGTGGTGGTCCTACGACAATGGGACCACCTTCAAATCGTTCACCACAACCTGCTCTTTCTGTATAGATCATCTCTGGGTCCCCAAACTAGGTTAGTGTGGGACCCCAGAATAATAACCCCTCCCATCATTCAGTGCCTTTTAAATGGCTGGAATTTTTGTTTTACAGCTAAGAGTATTTTGTGTTTTAAGGGTTTTGTTTGCAATATTGTTGTAGTAGGCCTGGTAATCCTGAAAACGTATAATGCACTGTGTCTTCCAGGGGATAAACATATGGTTACGCGGCATTACTTTTGGTTGCTTTCTTTTTCATGTGGTTATGCCCTCTAAGGGCTAACTATATGGTTACATGACCATGTTTCCTGCAAATGCTCTTTTCATTGTGGTGTTCTCTAGGGGCTGTTCTGAGCATTACAGTCCAATACCAAAAGTTTATTTTGAATAAAGGTTTTTATTGGGTTTGTATGCCAATTGTATATGTTTTATTAATCTCTCCTTATTAGCTGCAAAACAGGCCCCCAGCAACACAACAGGCTGCTACTGCTAGAAAACCACCCCTAACCCTCCAGCCTCCTGGGTAAGTGCCCAATGCACACTACGGCCAGTCCGACCCTGTTTACAAGTGCAGTTCAGTATTTACACACGTGCATACAGGCTTCAAGGCACACTGACAACTACCATTCAGAAAGATCCACAACCGAGTATGGATCAACCTAATGGTTTACAGAGGTTACATACCAAGCTGAGCAGGTTCTGCTTCTTCAGGACCACTCGGCACTAGTCCTCATGCCAAGGCTGTCCCCGCTCAGAGAGCACACAGGCCTATTGTGCCAGGGATCTTGCAAGGAGACATGCGGCAGAGTCCCAAAAGCAGTGTTTACTCTGGCAGGGGCAATGGCAAGATAAACAAGACAGCTCCGACAGTAAGGTAAGCCTATCAGAGCTGTTCAAACAGTGTTTTCCAATTGAACGACTCTCCATCAGAGAGAACAACAGGGTCTGTTGATTTGTGGGGATTTTTAACCATCAAACGAGACAATAATGGAATCTCTTTATTAGTCACAAAATCAGCTGGTTGTGCTTTATTTTTGTCATTCCAAATCTCAAACCAGGCATCTTCAGATTTAAAAAACACAAAAACATAAAAAAACATCCTTATTGAAGCAGAATTTACAAATGCGCTTATTGAAAGTTTTTAAACAATCACAAACTAAATGAAGATCATAATAAAGACAATTACTTGTGTGAGTAAAATAACGTTTGTAGTCATGACCTTTAGGTTTCATGATAACTGTGTGCTGTGGTGTCACATCACAGTGATAAAGTGACTGTGAATATGTTATAGTTTCTCTATGTTTACAAAGTTACATTGAGGCTGCCAGTGTCGAGCAAGCCAGTTGCAGTTTCTACCTCAAGTTGGCAATGAATTCCCCTTCTAAATCTTTCTTTGGAAAAGTAATACAAGATGTGCAGCCCAAGAAAACCCAGTTCTACACACAGGGCCTCATTCTTGACTCCACTGTTTCACTCAATTGAAAATGTGTCCTTGCCACTGGACACACGAGGATTGAGACAAGTTCATTATAGACCAATACTCAGCCTAGGGAAGTGCAAACTAGACAAAGCCCAAGAAATGGAAAAGGGTAACGATCTACAGCCACACTGTGTCCACCTTCCTATACATTGTCATTAAAGGATCAGCGCCTTCTTTAGTCAATGTCTTTTCTGTGAATCTTAAAGCCCAAAGTTACGGAACAGCTTCCCAGTGCACTTTCCTAAACAGTCTCCTGCGTGTGTCAGAGCCCTGGATCATTAAATCCCACTTCTTCAGTCTTGCTGTTGACAAATACAGGGCACATTGGCTCACTCAGCTATCCTCACTAGCCCTGCTCTGAAGCCGACCTGAGGAGACAGGCTATGGGGAGCTGTTCACATCAAAATTACAGATCCCAATATAGGACACCTCCTGAAACGGATGGTGTGCTGAAAGATGAATATGACTCATGTAGGAATTAATGTAATATGTGTCAAAATAAATATGATACCTGGCAGAATGAATCTGCCTTTTACCAGGAGAAATTTGAAACATGTCAGAGTAAATATTCTACTTAGTGATTAATTTGAACAACATACACTCTGAATTGAATAAGATATATATTGAAATATATCTCAATTTTACTGTAGTGAATATTGCCTTCACTGTAAATAATATAGCAAGCACTGAAATTAATACAACATGCAACAAAAAGAATGGGGCATTTCTTGAAAGTAAAAACAAATGCCAAGAAGAATATGTCATGAGTTGGAATGGATATGACAGATTGCAATGGATAGCAGTTACAGCAGTGAATATGCTATATTCCAAAAAATACTTTGTACATTGAAAAGAATGACACATACCTTAAAATGAATATTACACATGTTGCAATGACTATGACTATGAATTGAGTTGAAATGAACATCATTGAGATTGGAATAAATATGAGATACACAGAAATGAAAATGAGATGATTTAAAATGAATATGTCTTGTGATGAAATTAATATAAGTCCCACTGAAAATAATTTGACATGCCTTAAAAGGAATATGACCAACACTGAAATTCTCATGACATTCGTCAAAATTATGGCATGCATTGAAATTAATATGATACATATTGAAATGGATATGAAATCGGTTAAAATGGTTATGAAGCATGGTCAAATTAATATGACGAGAGTTAATATGATTATGACATCAGCTGAAGCAAATATAACATTGATTGAAAGGAAAATGATACTTGTTAAGCTGAATAAGACGTACTAAAATGAATATGAGCTTAGCTGAAATTAATTTGTTATGAATTTAAAATGAATATGAGTAACATTGAAATGAACATGATATTTATCAAAATAAATATTCCTTGCACCCAAAGCCGTATTATACAGATTGAAATGAACATTATGGGGGTCATTACAACATTGGCGGTAAAAGCCGCTTACCGCCGTGCAGAAGACCGCCAATACACCACAGCGGCCGCGGAATTCCGCCACAGCTATTATGACACACATCTCGGAATCCGCCGAAATTCAGACACCCACACAAGTCCGTCACACCAAAGGTCAGTGATAAACTGGCGAAAACAAATCCTCCACCGTCACGCCAACAGAAACAGGCCCATGCTATCACGACCCACGAATCCACGCGGCGGTCTTTCAACCACGGTATTCCATTGGTGGTACACACCGCCGCGCTCAAAATACACACACATCTCCAAAACACCGCCACATTGGACAATTCGAAATACACACACCTGATACACATACAAACACCACTCCCAAACACCCAACACAATATACAACACACACCCACATCACCCACAAACCCCTAAGTCCAAAAATTAGAGACAAAGGTGACAGACAGAGAGCACAGCAATAGACAACCCCACCACACAGAGGCACACAACACCATCACCCACACAACATCCACGCACAAAACACCACACACCACTACACATCACCACACTCATCACCACATACACTACCCCACACACCACCTACACCACCCCATGGCACGCCAAAGACACCCCAGGTTTTCGGAGGAGGAGCTCAGGGTTATGGTGGAGGAAATCGTAAGGGTAGAGCCACAGCTATTTGGTTCACAGGTGCAGCACACTTCTATAGCTAGGAAGATGGAGCTATGGTGAAGAATCGTGGACAGGGTCAACGCAGTGGGACAGCACCCAAGAAATCGGGAGGACATCAGGAAGAGGTGGAACGATCTACAGGGGAAGGTGCATTCCGTGGTCTCCAGGCACAACATCGCGGTTCAGCGGACTGGCGGCAGACACCCTCCTCCTCCCCCACAACTAACAACATGGGAGGAGTAAGTCTTGACCATCATGCATCCTGAGGGCCTCGGAGGAGACGGTGGAGGAATGGACACTGGTAAGTCAAATCTTAACTATAATTTCCCCCACCCTACCTGCATGCTATCACACCCCCCCACCCTCACCCTCTCCCCTATCACCCCAACTCCTCACATATGTCCCAACATCACAAACCACCCATCCCAACACTAAGCCCTGCATGCAACAACAAAGGATGGTCACCCATCACTAAAGCATGCCCACTGCACATACCCATACATCCCCCTAAACCATCATCACACAAGCTCCCACACAGGAATGCTAGCACTGGGGTACACAGTCACCCACCCATTGCACACCATGACACACACAGATGCAATAATAATGCTTTTATACCCCTGCAGGACCACTACCTAACATCACCAGACAGGAGGGTCCGGACATCTCCACCCCACCCACAGAAGAGGCCCACAGTGATGACAGCAGCTCTGGCCAACTGGACCCAGATGACCAGCCCGGACCATCGTGGGTCTCTACAGGGAACCCAGGCTAACCCACCACCCCAACAACAACAGGGACCTGGGGGCAGTGGTAGTGGGCACACGGTCCAGGGGACGGAGGCCCAGGAACACAGGGGAACTGGGAGGGCTGCTGTGCGACAGGGGGCGGAAAGGCCAAGGGAAACCACTCTCCACGAGGCCCTCTCCTCCATCATAGGAGCATACCACCACTCCCAGGAGACGATGGCTACGGTCCTGGCCAAGTTTCAGGAGACCCAGCGCCTGCAGGAGGAACAGTATTTGGGGTCAGGGAGGAACTCAGAACCATCAACTCCACCCTGGGCACCATCGTAGGGGTGCTGAAGGACATACAGAACACCATGAGGGACACCGTGGCACTCCAAGGGGCCCCTGACACTAGCATGGACGAAGAACTGCCCACCACCTCCGCCGGCGCTAGTGGACAGGACGCCCCGCCACAGGACCACCACACCAGCACCCCACCCCCTGCAGACGGAGAACCACCCCGCAAGCGATCCCTGAGATCCAGGAACAGGACAGAGCACGATGCCAAGACCCCCGCCAAAAAATGAGACCACCCTGATTGTCATCCCACTGTCCCACTTTAAAACCCTGTCCATATTGGAACTGCCCCAGCTCCCCTTCCTATGCCCATATGGGCAGTGCACCTGTGAGACTAATAGACTGGACTCTGCCATGGACATTCCTCCACCATCACCCATCACTATTTTACCACCCCCTCCAATAATTAGCACTTCAATAAACACCCTTGAACCACAAAACAATCTGGAGTCAGTCTGTGATTTTGAAAAAGTGTATTAGCTATGACAATGGCAAAATCCGTTCTCAATAGTAATGTCAACATACCTATATCACACATCACAAGTCCATGAAGGATGCAAGCAGATGACACACGTTGGTAACCACACCTGTGAAACCGTAATGGAAATGTACAACTCAGTGACCAAATACTGCATGGAATTGACAGACAGGATAGAGGAAGAAGTGTGAAATTAAAGGTATTGTTAAAGAAAGTGTTCTCACCTGTGTGTCACTGGAAATATTGCTGTATGACAGTCCCTGTTGTCAATGTCTTCTTCCTCTGCTTCCTCCTCATCACTGTCCACAGGCTCCACAGCTGCCACAACACCATCATCTGGACCACCCTCTTGCAGAAAAGGCACCTGGCGTCGCAAAGCAAGATTGTGAAGCATGGAACAGGCTATGATGATCTGGCACACCTTCCTTGGTGAGTAGAATAGGGAACCACCTGTCATATGGAGGCACCTGGCCTTCAGGAGGCCGAAGGTGCGTTCGATCACCCTCCTAGTCCGCCCATGGGCCTCATTGTAGCGTTCCTCTGCCCTGGTCCTGGGATTCCTCACTGGGGTCAATAGCCATGACAAGTTGGGGTAACCAGAGTCCCCTAATAGCCACACCCGGTGCCTCTGGAGTTGACCCATTACATAAGGGATGCTGCTATTCCGCAGGATGTAGGCGTCATGCACTGAGCCAGGGAACATAGCATTTACCTGCGAGATGTACTGGTCTGCCAAACATACCATCTGTACAGTCATCGAATGATAACTCTTCCGGTTCCTGTACACCTGTTCACTCCTGCGGGGGGGACCAGAGCTACATGGGTCCCATCAATGGCACCTATGATGTTAGGGATATGTCCCAGGGCATAGAAGTCACCTTTAACTGTGGCCAAATTTTCCACCTGAGGGAAAACGATGTAGCTCCTCGTGTGTTTCAGCAGGGCAGACAACACTCTGGACAACACGTTGGAAAACATAGGCTAGGACATCCCTGACGCCATGGCCACTGTTGTCTGAAATGACCCACTTGCTAGGAAATGGAGCACTGATAGCACCTGCACTAGGTGGGATTCCTGTGGGATGGCGGATTGGTGACATAAGGTCTGGCTCCAACTTGGTACACAGTTCCTGGATTGTGGCACGGTCAAACCTGTAGGTGATGATTAAATGTCGCTCCTCCATTGTCAACAGGTCCACCAGCGGTTGGTACACCAGAGGATTCCACCATCTCCTCACATGTCCCAGCTGAGAGTGCCTAGGAAGGATAAAAGCGACCCAGAGATAAGCAACTCAGAGGTATGTACCCACAGCTACACAGAACACGAAACATAATCCAAAAAGTTGTGTGTAAGAGTGTTGAGTCCAGGCCTAGGTATGTGTGACGCAGTTGAAAATGAAGCCATGTGGGCCCCTGAAATGTCGGATGCCTGACCTCTAAAGTGGGACAATGGGATGAGAGGTAACTGCGCTGGCGTTGTACACCGTCACGGTAGGCGGTCGTAGACCGCGGCGCAATGCTGCATTGAACCCTATGGGTCCCAGGAGCCAATGACGAAGTGCGCCGGGCGGTGATGATACGCACCGCCGCGGACGTCACCACCGCGGACGTCACCGCCATTTTCTATCTGTTCAATCACTCGATACCTGATCTTCGACAGGAGAGGACCTACACTGCAAGTGCTGCTGTGACCTCGGTCTGGAAGAGACAATGGCACGTGCATCTGGGGAAAGGGCCCCTGCCTTCAATGCACAGGAGTTGGAGAAGCTTGTGGACGGGGTCCTCCCCCAGTACACGCTACTCTACGGTCCTCCAGACCAACAGGTGAGCACATAGGGTGCAAGTTTTATGGGCTATACCTGGGTGGAGAGGACTGGATCTAAGTAGGAGGGGGCAGAGTTCTGCGAGTGTGAATGTATGTGCCACATGGCAAGGGCAGGGATGTGGGCCACTCACTTAGACGGTGCAGTTGGTAATGACTTCTCTTCTTCCCCTGTACATGTCCTGTAGGTCAGCGCCGACCAGAAGAAGGATATTTGGCGTGCCATCGCCAAGGACGTCCGGACCCTGGGGGTCCACCAAAGACGGAGCACCCACTGCCATAAAAGATAGGAGGACATTCGCCGCTGGAGCAAGAATACGGCGGAGGCTCAGCTGGGGATGGCCTCTCAACGTGGGAGGGGTGCCCTTCTCACCATGACCCCCCTGATGTTCCGGATCCTGTCAGTGGCCTACCCTGAGTTGGATGGGCGCATGAGGGCATCACAGCAGACACAAGGGGGTGAGTACACTCACATTCTCATGACTTTGCGTGCAGTGGAGGGGTCTTGGTGGGGGAGGAGGGCTGTGGGATTCCCTAGGCCAGGGCGAGTTCCGTAGGCTAGGCCCCTCCGTAAAGCAGGCCATGTGGCACTCCACCCCACCTCTGTAGAGTGGCAAGTACAGGTATACATGCCCCTGTGTCATCTATGTGTGCAGATGTCTATCATAGCCATGTAGGCCATATCCCAGGAACAGCATCTGTAGAGCCCAAGAGCGCGGCGTAGTGCAGGGGGCTGCGGTGTCTGTATTGTACACCTACGGTAGCGGTAAGCCATGCACTCAACCTGTCTTTCTTCTGTTTCCCCACCCTTTTTTGTGCTCTCCCTGTTCTCTTGTGCATCAGCATCATCAGGCGGAGGTTCAGTGGCACTGGAGCATGAGGGGGCTGCATCCCACATGGCCATGGAGGGCCACACCACGGACTCTGAATACACCAGTGGGACGGAGGGCGAGGAAAGCTTCACGGCGGTCACCGGATCAGCAAACAGCGACACGGACTCGTCCTTCGATGGAAGCTCCCTTGTGGTGGCGGCACCACCTGTGCCCCCCACTTCTACAGGTACAGCCGCCACCCCCTCTACCAGCACCGCCCTCCCAGCAGCCCCTCAGCCTTCGCCCGTGCCCGCTCACCCAGGAGGGTGTGCATCACCTTCGCCCCAGGCACCTCAGCCCCTGCCCCTGTCACCCCTGCTGCCCTCAGTGAGGAGGCCATTGACCTCCTCAGGTCACTCACTGTTGGGCAGTCTACCATTGTGAATGCCATCCAGGGTGTAGAAAGGAAGTTGCAACACACTAATGCATTCCTGGAGGGCATTCATTCTGGTCAGGCTGCCCATCATCGAACCCTGCAATCTCTGGCCTCAGCACTGATGGCAGCCATTGTCCCTGTGTCTAGCCTCCCCCCTCCAACTTCCTCCATCCAGACCCAATCCCCTGTACCTCAGCCTATCCCAAGCACACCATCAGACCAGCCTGCACACACGTCAACACACAAGGGCAGCTCAGGCAAACATTAGCACCACACATCCCACAGTAACTCACACAAGCATCACCCACATACAGACACAGCAACATACCTCCACTGTGTCGCCATCCTCGTCGTCTCCCTCCTCCCTCCCAGTCTCGTCTACTGTAGGAAGTTGGCTCTGTATGCACTATTTCAAAGTAAGGAATAGTATGCACAGAGTCCAAGGGTTCCCCTTAGAGGTAAGATAGTGGCAAAAAGAGATAATACTAATGCTCTATGTTGTGGTAGTGTGGTCGAGCAGTAGGCTTATCAAAGGAGTAGTGTTAAGCATTTGTTGTACATACACACAGGCAATAAATGAGGAATACACACTCAGAGACAAATCCAGCCAATAGGTTTTGTTATAGAAAAATATCTTTTCTTAGTTTATTTTAAGAACCACAGGTTCAAATTCTACATGTAATATCTCATTTGAAAGTTATTGCAGGTAAGTACTTTAGGAACTTTGAATCATTACATTAGCATGTATACTTTTTACATAAAACACAATAAGCTGTTTTAAAAGTGGACACAGTGCAATTTTCACAGTTCCTGGGGGAGGTAAAGTAATGTTAGTTTTAACAGGTAAATAAGTCACTTACAGGTTTCAGTTCTTGGTCCAAGGTAGCCCACCGTTGGGGGTTCAGAGCAACCCCAAAGTTACCACACCAGCAGCTCAGGGCCGGTCAGGTGCAGAGGTCAAAGAGGTGCCCAAAACACATAGGCTATAATGGAGAGAAGGGGGTGCCCCGGTTCCAGTCTGCCAGCAGGTAAGTACCCGCGTCTTTGGAGGGCAGACCAGGGGGGTTTTGTAGGGCACTGGGGGGGACACAAGTCAGCACAAAAAGTACACCCTCGCCAGCGCGGGGGCGGCCGGGTGCAGTGTGCAAACACGCGTCGGGTTTTCAATGGTTTCCTATGAGAGATCAAGGGGTCTCTTCAGCGTTGCAGGCAGGCAAGGGGGGGCTCCTCGGGGTAGCCACCACCTGGGCAAGGGAGAGGGCCTCCTGGGGGTCACTCCTGCACAGGAGTTTCGTTCCTTTAGGTGCTGGGGGCTGCGGGTGCAGGGTCTTTTCCAGCCGTCGGGAAATGGAGTTCAGGCAGTCGCGGTCAGGGGGAGCCTCGGGATTCCCTCTGCAGGCGTCGCTGTGGGGGCTCAGGGGGGACAACTTTGGTTACTCACAGTCGTAGAGTCGCCGGAGGGTCCTCCCTGAAGCGTTGTTTCTCCACCAGTCGAGTCGGGGTCGCCGGGTGCAGTGTTGCAAGTCTCACGCTTCTTGCGGGGAGTTGCAGGGGTCTTTAAATCTGCTCCTTGAAACAAAGTTGCAGTTCTTGTGAAGCAGTGCCGCTGTCCTCGGGAGTTTCTTGTCTTTCTTGAAGCAGGGCAGTCCTCAGAGGATTCAGAGGTCGCTGGTCCCTTGGAAAGCGTCGCTGGAGCAGGTTTCTTTTGGAAGGCAGGAGACAGGCCGGTAGGACTGGGGCCAAAGCAGTTGGTGTCTTCTGTTCTTCCTCTGCAGGGGTTTTTCAGCTCAGCAGTCCTCTTCTTCTTGTTAGTTGCAGGAATCTAAATTCTTAGGTTCAGGGAAGCCCTTAAATACTAAATTTAAGGGCGTGTTAATGTCTGGGGGGGTTAGTAGCCAATGGCTACTAGCCCTGAGGGTGAGTACACCCTCTTTGTGCCTCCTCCCAAGGGGAGGGGGTCACATCCCTAATCCTATTGGGGGAATCCTCCATCTGCAAGATGGAGGATTTCTACAAGTTAGAGTCACCTCAGCTCAGGACACCTTAGGGGCTGTCCTGACTGGCCAGTGACTCCTCCTTGTTGTTTTCTTTGTTTCCTCCGGCCTTGCCGCCAAAAGTGGGGGCCGTGGCCGGAGGGGGCGGGCAACTCCACTAGCTGGAGTGTCCTGCGGTGCTGTGACAAAGGGGTGAGCCTTTGAGGCTCACCGCCAGGTGTTACAGCTCCTGCCTGGGGGAGGTGTTAGCATCTCCACCCAGTGCAGGCTTTGTTACTGGCCTCAGAGTGACAAAGGCACTCTCCCCATGGGGCCAGCAACATGTCTCTAGTGTGGCAGGCTGCTGGAACCAGTCAGCCTACACAGATAGTCGGTTAAGGTTTCAGGGGGCACCTCTAAGGTGCCCTCTGGGTTGTAGTTTACAATAAAATGTACACTGGCATCAGTGTGCATTTATTGTGCTGAGAAGTTTGATACAAAACTTCCCAGTTTTCAGTGTAGCCATTATGGTGCTGTGGAGTTCGTGTAAAACAGACTCCCAGACCATATACTCTTATGGCTACCCTGCACTTACAATGTCTAAGGTATTGCTTAGACACTGTAGGGGCACAGTGCTCATGCACTGGTGCCCTCACCTATGGTATAGTGCACCCTGCCTTAGGGCTGTAAGGCCTACTAGAGGGGTGACTTATCTATACCTGCATAGGCAGTAAGAGGCTGGCATGGCACCCTGAGGGGAGTGCCATGTCGACTTACTCGTTTTGTTCTCACCAGCACACACAAGCTGGCAAGCAGTGTGTCTGTGCTGAGTGAGGGGTCTCCAGGGTGGCATAATACATGCTGCAGCCCTTAGAGACCTTCCTTGGCATCAGGGCCCTTGGTACCAGGGGTACCACTTACAAGGGACTTATCTGGATGCCAGGGTGTGCCAATTGTGGAATCAAAAGTACAGGTTAGGGAAAGAACAATGGTGCTGGGGCCTGGTTAGCAGGCCTCAGCACACTTTCAATTCAAAACATAGCATCAGCAAAGGCAAAAAGTCAGGGGGTAACCATGCCAAGGAGGCATTTCCTTACATCTACACTCTCACCTGCATGCACTACCACTACAGCCACTAGGTCTCACACCAGAACACCCAGCACCACACACCGCTCACCTGCACTCACCACCCCCACTACCATTTACAAGTCCCGTGTGTCCTCTCCCAGTGTGTCTGTGACACCCCCTCCCAAAGTACACAAACGCGGGCACACACACACCCAACGTCCATCCACCTCACAACAGCCTCCAGAACATGCACCTGCACCCAAAGCATCAAAAGTTACACCTCCTACAACCACGTCCTCTTCCTCCACTCCCAGACCCCCTCCAGCTACCCGTCCCAGTGTTCGTCAGAAACTTTTCCTGAGCAACCTTGACCTCTGTCCCACCACCCCCCCTCCAATTCATAGGTCCCGTACTAGCACCTCAGCCACAAAAAGTCCTGTACCAGTGGTGCCTGTTAGAGGTATGTGGAGTGCACTGGGCACCAGGGCAGCCAGTGTGACACGGAGCCAAAGCACTGCCAGTCCACCCCCTGTGAAGCACCAGAAGTTGGACAGTCTCTGACGGGAGAGGGTGAAGACTCCTGCCGGCAAAGCCGCTCACAAGGGTCCCGGGGAGAGTGTTGAGTCAGCTGTGACTCCTCCCAAGGTGGGGAAGGGGCAGAAGAAGTCGCCAAAGTCTGGGAAGAGCAGCACGGCGGAGAAGGCCGCCATCCTCCCCGCTGCCCAGGACGCCACCGCCAGCCCCATCGTCACTGGTCCGGAGACCACCGCCAGAGTCAGTGCCCAGGAGGGCAGCACAATCGTCACTGGTCCGGAGACCACCGCCAGAGTCAGTGCTCAGAAGGGCAGCACAATCGTCACTGGTCTGGAGACCACCACCAGAGTCAGTGCCCAGGAGGGCAGCACAGTCGTCACTGGTCTGGAGACCACCACCAGAGTCAGTGCCCAGGAGGGCAGCACAATCGTCACTGGTCCGGAGACCACCGCCAGAGTCAGTGCCCAGGAGGGCCCCGGCAGCCACAGCCCCGCTGGGCAATGAGGGACTGGCATGGCACACACCGCTGCACAGGTCAGAGACAGTAAAGTCAAGCACCGCTGAACAGGCCAAGCACCATTGAACAGGGCAAAGACCGCCATGGCAAGCACCGTTGAACAGGGCAAGCACCGCTGAACAGGCCAAGCACCGCTGAACAGGCCAAGCACCGCTGAACAGGGCAAAGACCGCCATGGCAAGCACCACTGAACAGGCCAAGCACCGCTGAACAGGGCAAGCACCGCTGAACAGGCCAAGCACCGCTGAACAGGGCAAAGACCGCCATGGCAAGCACCGCTGAACAGGGCAAGCACCGCTGAACAGGCCAAGCACCGCTGAACAGGGCAAAGACCGCCATGGCAAGCACCGCTGAACAGGCCAAGCACCGCTGAACAGGCCAAGCACCTCTGAACAGGGCAAGCACCGCTGAACATGGCAAGGACCGCCAACTCAAGCATAGTTAGCCCATGTGCGGCAGGGGCAGTGACGGAACTAGGACCTTCACGGGGAGAGTGATGCACTCTGGGCACCAGTCCCCCTTCAGAACCAGTGGAGAACTGCATCCACTCCGTCTGTCCTTAACAGGATGAAGAACTCTGGGCACCAGTCCCCCTCCAGAACCAGTGGAGAACAGCATCCACTAAGTCTGTCCTTAACAGGATGAAGCACTCTGGGCACCAGTCCCCCTCCAGAACCAGTGGAGAACAGCATCCACTCCGTCTGTCCTTAACAGGATGAAGCACTGTGGGCACCAGTCCCCCTCCAGAACCAATGGAGACTGTTATCCACTTGAGAGTCTGTGGCTTTGCACTCCCCAGGATGGTAGAGTGGGCAACCCACCCACTGTAGAGACTTGTGAGACTGTGGCTTCGCACTCCCCAGGATGGTACAGTGGGCAACCCACCCACTGCAAAGACTTGTGAGACTGTGGCTTTGCACTCCCCAGGATGGTACAGTGGGCAACCCACCCACTGCAAAGACTTGTGAGACTGTGGCTTTGCACTCCCCAGGATACATCAATGGGCATGGAGCCCTGTCGTGGATCTAGCGTGGTGCTGTCATCCGGCTGAGGTGCCCCCCCTTCCCTTCCCCCTGAGGTGCCTGTTGTATTTCTATCTGATGCCCCTGCAGTGTTTCCGGACAGGTATCGTGTGTGGGCCTCGCCCATGCATTTTGGGCCCAGTGGTCCACGGACATTGAAATGTGCATACCTACACTACTAATCGTGATGTATATATTTGGAATGTGTATATATTTATGTATATATGAGCTTACTGTATTTTGATACATTACAATGGTTGTACTGGATTTCCTTTTGTCTTAGCATTCTTCCGGGGGGTGGGGGTTGTTCCTGTGATGTTTGGTAATGCATTGGTGTGTGTGTTGTAGTGTGCGAGTGTGGGGGTGGGGGTGTTGCGTGTGTGTGTCCCTGACTTTTGCCTCTCCCTCCCCTATGTCGTAGGTGCAGTATTCACCATTGTCTTCAGCGCCGCCGTTGCTGATGTTCGTAGAGGAGCAGGAACACAATCGCAGGGAGTATTTGGAGTTCCGGCTCCATGGTGTCCTCCTTCCTCGTAGAGTGTGTTCAGGTGAGCGTTTTCCCATTGCAAAAGCTGTTTCCACCGTGTTTTTATCCACGGTGAATCCGCCCCGGAAAAGGTGGCGGATTGGCCTGTTGTAATACTGTGGGTGGTACTTTGTCTCCCGCCTGTCTGTTGGCGGTGACCGCCGTGCTGCTTCTCTGTACCGCCGTGGCGGTCGGAGTGTTAAAGTGGCTGTCTATGTTGGCAGTTTCCGCCATGGTCATAATTCCCTTTTTTGTTCCGCCGGCCTGTTTGCGGTATTACTGCCGCTTTAACACCGTCCGCCAGGGTTGTAATGACCCCCTATATGTGTTGAAATGGATCTGACTTTTGTTAAAATTAATATATTAAGGTTTAATATGAATGCAACATCCCTTGAAAGGAATATGACACATGCTAAACTAAAATGGAATGTGTTGAAATGAATATGAGACTAACTGAAATTAATTCAACATGCATTAAAATGCATATGACAAATGCTAAAATTACAGTGACACTTGTCAAAATGAATATGGCATGCTCTGAAATTAATATGATATGCACTGAAATTAATATATGAAGTATTGAAATAATTATGACATATTTTGAAATGTATCTGCCTCATGCTAAAATTAATATGCCAAGTGTTACATTGAATATGACATTCATTGAAATTAATATGACATTCACTGAAAGGAATATGACATGTTAAAATGAATATGACTGTGAAACATTTGAAATTAATATGGCCCAAATCAAAATTAATATGCCATTCATTAAAATGAATGACACTTTTTTAAATGAATATGAAACTATGTGAGACAAATTTGGCATGCATGGCAATGAATAAAGCACATATTGAAATGAACATGAGCCATGTTTAAATGAGTATGACATGTTTAAATGAAAATGGCATGCATTGAAGTTATGTTGATTTGCTTTAAAATTAACATAGATAATGAAATTAATATATCACATATTCCGAAAGTATATGATAAGGACTAAAATGAATGAATTAATATTAATCTAACAAATATTTAACCAAATATAGAAAAGGAAACATCCTTTACCGCGCATCCATTACCATGTATAGGTTTACTACTCAGGTAAGTACCACACAGGTATTTCTACCCTTGTCTCACACTACTCTACGATACAGGTAAGATTTTTTTTTAAACATATTTATTTAGGTGCAGTTAGAGGTAATGAGAGATACGGGTGGTTGTAGGGGTTAAGGAAGTGTAGAAGTAAAAGGAGGTAAGGGTAATTGTAGGATTTAGAGTAAGGCACAGGTGAAGAGTGGAGTGGTATAGATTGGCATGGCATATAGTGGAATGGGGTAGAGTGGAATACCATACAGTGGAGTGGCATAGATTCCAGTGGCATACAGTGGAGTAGCAGTGTGGAGTGGTGTAGAGTGGAATAGTGTATAGTGGAGTAGTGTACAGTGGAGTAGGGTAGAGTGGAATATCATACAGTGTAGTGGCTTAGAATGGAGTTGTGTACATTGTAATAGTGTAGAATGGAGTGACATAGAGAGGAATAGTGTACAGTGGAGTGGCATACAATGGAATGGCATGGAGTGGAGCACCATACAGTGGAGTTGCTTAGGGTGGAATGGTGTACACTGGAGTGGCGTACAGTGGAATATTGTAAAGTGGAGTGGTGTATAGTGGAGTGACGTACAGTGACAAAGAATGGAGTGCATGTAGTTGAAACATAGCAGAAATGTAGATTATGGTGTGCAGGGTATCGTGAAATAATGAATTGCACTGCCTTGCATTTCTCCAGATTTACTCATTAACACAGGGCCACGCATGCTGGTCTTGCATTGCTGTGTGCATCTGACTTAAATATTGGGTTGCCAATGCAACAACATGCGTGACACAAGGGTAATACAATACAGTACTACAGGTATGCCTTAATTATGTATTGTGCCATGGTATACCAATGTGGCAGTATATGATTGGTAAATTGCTGTTTTTACAAAATTAAAAGGTATCCATATTGTTTTGAATACAGTTTGGCTGTATTCTAGATAAGGTCCCTAGATATAGGTAACTAGTAGGTTTTATTGTTGTTCGCTACCTATTACCATTTTATTAAAGTGGGTACAGGTAGGGATTTTTTTTTCTTCATATTTTTTAAAACAATTAAAGGAGAACCATGACAATAAGCAGCAAGTATGTTTTCTTTTTCAATAATTAAAAAAAAATGTAAGTACAACAGTAATTTCTAGGTATTAGTGCAGTACTGCGTAGAATTTTTTAGAATGATTAAATATTTCCAAAATTGTAAGTATACTGTAGTACACTATGGTGGTCATTATGACCCTGGCGGTCTTCTGACGTGGCAGTGTCACTGCCAACAGGTTGGCGGTAATGGCTGCCAAATTATGACCATGGCGGTGAGCCTTCCCATAGACAGCCAAAGTAGCACACCAAACGTCAGTGCGGTACGAACACCGAACATGGAGGTAGCCACCTACAGGCAGGCGGAAGACAAGGATCCGCGCACCTTATATCACACCGCCACAATTTCCGGGGCGGTAGCAACAACACTAAAAGCCTGGTAGAAACACCATCATATAAAAGGAGACACTTACCTCCTGGGACACACAGGAGTCCGCGGCTGCCGTGGAACCAGAACTGCAAGTCTTCCGGATGCTGTACCACACCATGGCCATCCTGGAGCACAAACGCTGATGAAGACCACAAAAGGGAGGGGGGGGACGAGTGATACACACACACACAACACACACCATACTCACACCACACACCCAGAACCAGATGCACAGGAAAATAACAGTAACAGAACCCCAGATTAAAGAAGCCCAGGGCACATACACGGTTCCAACCACTGCATTCCTGTTGTAGGAATATGTAAAATGCAAAAACATACACAACTGCAGAAAGAAATACATGCAGGCCCAAAGGCCAGTCCAAAGTCACAAATGCCCACAGGGCAAAGTCAAAGCCCCAACCTGACTCCTTGCAACAACGGGACTCCACTGTACTGGGGCATCATGTTAGAAATGGGCAGGCACCTCAGGGGGTGAGGGGTTTGAGGAAGCACCCAGAGGGAGAGGGCTTCCTTCCCACTGGTTCTGGAGGGGGCTTCCTGACCACTGGTTCTGGAGCGGACTGCCTGCCCACTGGTTGTGGAGGGGGCTGCCTGCCCACTGGCTCTGGAGGGGGCTGTCTGCCCACTGGTTATTGATGGTGCTCCTTGGCCTTGGGTTCTGGATGCTGCTCCTTGTCGTCTGAGTCCGGATGCTGCTCCATGGCCTCTGGTACCGAATGCTGCTCCTTGACCTCTGTTTCGGGATGCTGCTCCATGGCCTCTGGTTCCAGATGGGGCTCCTTGGGCACAGTTTTGAGTGGGGCCTCCTTGGCCATGGTTTCAAGAGGGGCCTCCTTGGCCAGGGATTTTTGTGGGGCCTCCTTGGCCAGAGATGTGGGTGTGGCCTCCATGGCCTTGGATTTTGTTGGGGCCTACTTTGCCTTGGATTTTTGTGGGGCCTCCTTGGATTTTTGTGGGGCCTCCTTGGCCAGAGTTTTTTGTGGGGCCTTCTTGGCCAGGGATTTGGGTGTGGCCTCCTTGGCCTTGGATTTTGTTGGGGCCTCCTTGGCCTTGGATTTCTGTGGGGCCTCCTTGTCCTGTGATTGGGGTGGGGAATCCTTGGCCCTAGGTTTTGGAGATGGCCCCATGGTCTTGCCAGTCTGTTTGGGAGGGGGTGGTACATTAGCCCTCTGTTTTGGAGAGGGGAGGAGTGTCCTTGGTGTGGGGGGCCGGCCTCACACTCATGTGCCCCTTAGTGGCAGCTGGTGACTTTTGGGGTGTCAGAATGGGTGCTTGAGGTAAGGGGCTGGGGTGGTGGGACCTTCCTCTTATGGGCAGGATGGGGGAGGGTTAGGGAAGAGGTCAAGGCAGGCAAAGAAAAGCTTCTTAGGGACAATGGGGCGGGATGTGGGAGGAGGGATGGGAGTGGAGGTAGAGGGAGTGGTTGTAGGAGGAGGAGGTCTGCTGGACTTCGGTGCAGGTGCATGGGCATTGCGCCTGTGTGAGGTGGATGGCTGATGGGGGTCTGATTGCGAGCGTTTGTGTGTGTCTCTGGAGGGATGGCCGACAAGGTGGGGGAGGACAAACAGGACGTGTAATGGATTTTGTGGTGGTTTCTGCAAGCGAGGTGGGTGTGCTTCATGAGGTGGTGGTGGTGGTGACTATGCATGTGGTGTGTGGGGTGCATGTCTGAGGGTCTGCTGTTGTGGTGACTGTGGGCAAGGCTGTGCAGGTGGCAGGTTCAGGGGCTGCTGATGCAGGTGTGCGTGAGGATGTGACTGTGAAGGAGGAGGAGGGAGAGACAGTGGAGGCAGTGCATGCAGGGCATGCAGGTGTGAGTGAGGATGTGACTGTGAAGGAGGACGAGGAGGGAGAGACAGTGGAGGCAGTGGATGATGTTGTGTGTGCATCTGTGTGTTGGATGTGTGAGTGCTTGTGGACTGAAGTGTGCTGCCTGTGTTTGTTTGTGTGAGTCTTGTGTGTTGTTTTGGTTGCATGCTTGTTAGAATGTGTGCGTGGGATTGGTTGGGGGTGAGGAGACGGGGACTAGGTAGTGGTACTTGGAGGAGGGACCGATGAAACAGGGACACTGGCTGCCGTCAGTGAAGAGGTCGGATCCTGAAACAATATCTGTAGGGCCGCCAACCAACCATTGATGCCCTCCAGGAAGGCACTGCATTGCTGCATCTGGGATGCCAGTCCCTGGATGGCATTCACTATGGTTGACTGCCCTACAGAGATGTATCTCAGGAGGTCAATAGCCTCCTCACTAGGACAGCAGGGCTGGCTTGGGCAGGGCCTGATGTGCTTAGGATGAAGGAGATTCCCACCCTCCTGGGTGAGCGGGCACGGGCAACTCGGTGGGGGGCTACTGGGAGGGTGGTGCTGGTACGGGGTGGCAGTAGAACCTGTAGCTGGGGTGGTCCCAGAGAGGTCCACCACCACCAGGGAGGTCCCATCGGAGGACGATTCAGAGTTAGTGGTGCCACCTCCTGTCCTTGCTGTGGTGCACCCCTCAGCCTCTGTCCCACTGGTCCCCTCTCGTCGGTGGACTCTGCCTCCTGGGTCCTGTGGGCTGCAGCTCCCTCACTCGCCGGTGCCCCTGCTACTTCGCCAGATGATGCTAATGTACACATAGACAGGATGACAAAAGGAGAGAGAGGGTGGCGAGAGAAAGGGAGCCCTGGGCCAATCTCAACACCAACAGCACAGATGGCAGACACATCACTGTCACACACTGAGAGTGAGAATGGGCAGTATGGACCACACTGGCACAACGTTGGCTAAGTACCAAAGCAGGTAGGAGCCAAACACTGGCAGCTACAAACCAACTGGGACCAGCTAAGCCCTGTCTGAGATGGGAAGCCACCTACCTAGCTATCTAATACATGCTTTCCACCCTATACCTTTTTAACCTGAGCTGGACCACGCAGCAATGTCTGAACTGCCATATTGGGGCATCCACTGACTAGTACCCTGCACCCAAATCCCATGCCAGGCAACAGAGATGGTTGACAAACACACTGTACTCAACCCCTTGTGGCTGCTGTGATGCCCTCAAGTGCCCATCCAGCTCTGAGTAGGCCACCGCCAGTATGCGGCCCATCAGTGGGGTAAGGTTCCAACGGGCACCCCACCCTCGTTGGGAGGCCATCCCCAGCTGGGACTCCACGGTCTTCTGGGCCCAGCGTCTTAGGTCCTCCCACTGTTTTCTGCAGTGGGAGGACTATTTCTCCACCTGCTATAGACCCCCAGGGTCCGCATGTCATTTCATGTCACGTCACGTCACAACCACTTCTTCTGATGGGCGCTGACCATGTGAGGAAACACAGAAGGTGGGACACCATCAACCTGACAAGCCAGCCTATCACACATATGGCCCACAAAAAGCATTATCCCCTTATCAGGCACACACATGTCCCGTACTCCTGCATTAACGCTGCCACCAGACATACCCCCACCTGACACACTGCCAGCACACACGCACATCTCCATGCAGCCATGTCACATGCAATTTACCCATGGTGTACTCACCTGTTGGTCTGGAGGCCCATACAACTGCTCACACTGGGGTAGGACCCCATCCACAAGGCACTCCAACTCCTCTGACGTGAAGGCTGGGGCCCTTTCCCCTGTTGCACAAGCCATGACAGTTCCCAGACACAGGTCACAGCAGCACACGCAGTGGAGATGTCCTGTGGAAATTCAGGAATCAAGTGAAGTGGTAGAAAGGCAATTGCTGTCATGTCCCCGGTGGTGAACACTGTCACCACCGGCATGGATCATCATTGGTTCCCATTCTTCATAGAGGGCCATGTTAGCCAATGAGGAATTGCACGGCGGTGCAGACCGCCTCCCGCCATGATGCGAACGCCAGCGGAGTGAGGTCACTTCCACCTGTCCATGAATACAGGACTGGCGGGTGCCATTTTCTAATGCTGGTACACATGTACAGATTGATAAGTGCGTCACTGTAGTCGAATGTACTCACCTACACAATTCTAGTGTCCAACATACAAGCATTCTCCGTGCACACTGCTGTACTGTGTTCATGTTTCCTGTTGCCACTCCTTTCTTACATTTGGGTCCCTTAGGCACAAACCACAGCAGAGGAATAGGAGGAAGCACACACCAATGTACAGACCCCTTGTGGACTCGGCTACACTGGAGGACCGGCACATCATACTCACCTATTGTCTAGACAGGGCCACAATCACAGAGCTTTGTGAACAATTGGAGCCTGATCTGAGACCTGCTATCCGTAGCACCACAGCAATCCCCCCGTGTGCAGGTACTCTCAGTGCTCCATTTCCTGGCAACTGGCTCTTTCAAGGTGACAGTGGGCTTGGCTGCAGGGATGTCACAGCCAGTGTTCTCTATTGTGCTTGCAAATGTTTTATCTGCCTTGCTCAAACACATGTGCAGCTACATTGCATTCAGACAGGTAGATGATTTACCCACTGTGAAGGCTGGATTCTATGCAATGGGACATATACCACATGTTATTAGGGCCAACGACAGGACCCATATTGCCTTAGTCCCGCCCAGGGCCAGTGAACAAGTGTACAGGAATCGGAAGAGTTTCCAGTCACTCAATGTCCAGATGGTGTGCCTTGCTGACCAATACACCTCCCACGTCACTGCCAAGTATCCAGGGTCAGTGCATGATGCCTTTGTCCTGAGGCATAGCAGTGTCCCACGGCTGATGGCATAACTACAGAGGCACAGAGTATGGCTAATAGGTGAGCCAGAGGGCTGGTCAGAGACTGTCTAGTGGATGGGGCCCGCTAGTGTGATGTGTAGTCCCTCATGATGTTGGCCATATCACCCAGCACCCCTGCAATGGAGACCATGGTGGTGTTCAGGGCCTGCAATTCTTTCTTGATCTCCTGGTGGTGTTCCTCCTGCAGCCGCTGACTCTCCTGCATGATGTCTATCACCTGACCCATCTTCTCCTGGGATTGTTAGTAAGCTCCCAGGACATTAGTGAGTGCCTCCTAGGCCTGTTCTCCCCCTGGTGCACAGCTGTCCTCCAACTGTCCCTGAATGGTGTGCCCACTGACCCAGGACCCTCATTGTCATTGTCTTGCCTGTGAGGTGTGGACTGGAGTCCCTCTACCGGTGGGCACACTGCTGATTGACATGTCTTGGTGACAGAGGTCTGGAGACGTTGGATGGCTGCTGGGGTGTTGGATACTGAGGGGGAAGGCTCTGTGATGGCCTGGGTGTGGGCTGGGGTAGCTGACTGACCAGTGGTCCCTGATGGGCCAGGGAGTTCATCCAGATCCAGACCTCCAGATTTGCTGTCATCACTTGGGGCATCTTCTGGTGGGAGACTGGGTAGCCGTGGCACCTCCTCCCCACTGAGATTTTCTGGGGCACCTGTTGGTATGTAAGTGGTGAATTATGCTACATGTCTGTGACATATTCTGCATCGCTAGCTTCCCCTGTATTATTGCTGTTGCCCTGCCACCTTTGTTTGTGCATGACGATGGATTGTGTGATTGTTAGTTCTCCATGCTGTGCATGCATTGGTGGTCGGTGTACATGCAGAGCTGGAAGGGATGTGCATGCAGTGGGTATATTATGCAGGGCTTTGCATTTAGGTTTGTTAATTGTGGTGGTACACTGTGTGGGATGGTGTGGGATGATGGGTGTCAGGGTGAGGGGTGGTGGTGGCATGCAGGTATGGGGGGTGATAGGTAGTAAATGTTGACTCACCAGTGTCCAGTCCTCCGGCAACTCCAGTGAGTCCCTCAGGATGCAGTATTGCCAAGACTTGCTCCTTCCATACTGTCAGCTGTGGGGGAGGAGGTGGGGGTCCATTGCCAGTCCTCTGCATAGCGAGCTGGTGCCTTGCTGCTATGGAATGCACCTTCCTCCGTATGATGTTCCACCTCTTCCTGATGTCGTCCCTTGTTCATGGATGCTGTCCCATGGAGTTCACCCTGTGCACGATCCTCTGCCATAGCTCCATCTTCCTGGCAAAGGATATCGTCTGGATCTGTGTGTTTTATAGGGCTGTTGGTGGGTGTGTGGCTTGTGTGTATTTGTGTCATGCGTGTGTTTTTTGTTCTGGCCAATGTTGTCTTGTTTTGTCTTTGGGTGGCCATATCTGCAGCAGCAGTGTTCACCGGCAATGGTTTGCCATCATTGAATGTCCGCTGTGGTGATTGGTGGGTCGTTATTTTGAGGGCATAGTATTGGTGGCGTAGTGATATGAGTGGTAGTACCAACAGTTTATCACGTTCAGTGGGTCTGGCAGATTTGTGGTTGTGGATTTTTTCTGTCGGCTTTGTATGTATGTGTAATAATGTGACAGACAGATGTCTGCCTCCGCGGCGATATGCTGGCGGCAGTCAGTGCAGCGGTATTCGGTATTAACTGTTAAGGTCATAATGAAGGCCTATATTTGTGAAATATAGTGTATCACGGTTTCTGCCAATTTTTGAGAAGGAGGTGGGTAAGGGTTAAAGAGGGAAGTGTGATGAATGACGGGTCATGAATAAGTCATGAGGACAGTTGAAATGGGAGATAGGGATGAGTGACAAGGAATGAAGGAGAAGAACAGAGGAGTGAGGGATTAGACTATCCTAATATAGATAGGGTGGTGTATGTTTTAGGACATCATAGTTTGTCAATCTCATTTATCACACAAATTGAAAAGAAAAGGTGAACCACAAGAGATATAGGCTCAACGATTAGGGTTATGAGTCGAGGAGAAATGAAGGGTGTGTGAGGGAAGAAGAATGAGCGATTACAAGATATAAGATGTGACTGCCGGGGGATGAGGGATTGGAGACGAGACATGGAACATGGGTTATGAGAAATGAGAGTATCAGATGAGACTGGAGACATGAGGAGTGATGTATGACAGATAAGGCTTAAGGGATGAGGGTTGAAGAACAAGGGGTGATGACTGAGGGACAAGGAATGAGCAATGAGGATGTCTTGAAAGGGATTAGATACTGCACATTTGAAGGATGATGGGTGAAGAATGATGGGTGAGGAGTGAGAGATGAGAAGTAAAGAATAAGAGATGTTACGTGAGCGCTGAGGACTGAAGGTTCATTGGTGAGGCTTCAGTATGGGATGAAGAATGAGGGAACACTGAGGCATAATGAATGAGAAATATGGGGTGAATATAGAGAACTATGTCATGAGGAGGGGGGATACGATACCCTAAAATGGTCAGGGTGGTTGGCATTTTAGAAAAACATAATTTGTTCAGTGTCACTGTTGAAGCGAGGAAGAGTGAGCAGTGATGGATCAAGGCTGTTGAGTAAGAACCTGGGTCAAGAGAGTGCACTAAGGGATGAAGAGTGAGGGAAGAGGATGAGTTAGTGATGCATTAGGAGAAAGGAATAAGGGATGAGGATGTAATCATGAGGCCTGAGGGAGAAGGTGAAGGTGAGTGATGGATGAGATAAAAGATGAGAAGTGGGGGTTGAGGAGTGAGACTGGAGGAAGGAGTAATTAAAAGTGAGGGATGAGAGTTAAAAATGAGAATTGAAGGATAAGCAGTTAGATATTATGGATGATCACTGACAAGTGATTGATAATAAAGAGGAATGATGGTTCGGTTAAAATGTATAAGACGCAAAGAAAGAGGAGTAAGGGCAAGAGAGTACAGAATGAGGAAAAAGAACTGAGGCATAAGATGTAAGTAACAACATGTCCTATAACAGACAGTGTGGTATACATTTGAATGTATCACCATTTGTCCATTTCACTAGTTTCTCAGAGGAGGAGGGATGAGCAGTCAGGGATCAGCAAAGAAGGAGAGGTGAGGGATGAAGTGTGACAAGTAAGCGATGAAGTGTGAGGGAAGAGTGGGAAATAAAGAGATGGAATAAGGGATGAAGGGTGGGGAGGGACATCCGTGGGTGAGGGTTGCGGTATGAAACTTTAAAACACAGGTTGAGTGATGCAGAGGGAGGGATGTAAAGGGATAAGAGATGAGTTATGGATGGGGAATGGATGATGGCTGATTGAAAGTGAGGGATGAGGGGAGGGAGGAGTGAGAAAAAAGTGAGAGCCAGAAGAAGGGTATTTAGGGCCTAATTTATATGTTGGTGGTCTGCCCGCCCCCTGCAATGACAACGGAGTAAATTTCTCTGTCGCCCTGACAGAGGTGCCAACTGCCAACATTTTAAATGTCTACTGGCCCAGTGGACTTTTCAAGCATTGATAGGAACCACTGTTACCTCTCTGCCAACATTTAAATTGGACCATAAGATTTATAGAAGCGAAGTAAAGAATGAGGGGTGAAGGAGAATGGAATGGCTGAGGAATGAGAAATCAGGAGACAGCTAAGATAAATAATGGAAAAGGACTGATGAGTGGGTGTTAAGGAGACGGAGGGGATAAATGGATAGTAAAAGGATGTGGAGAGGTGAGGGTTGATGAATAAGAACTAAGGTGAGACATGAGTTAACCAATGAAAGTAATGAATGAGGGGGAAGGGTGAGAAGTGAGTAATTAGAAGTGAGAGCTGAGGACTGATGAGTGAGGTATAAGGAAGGAGGTTAGAAGGATAAGGAGTAAAGTGAGGAGAAAAGATGAGTAGTGAGAAATTCAAAATCAGGAGTGGGTGCTGTGTGGTGCGGGGTAAGAAGTGAGAAATTCAAAATGAGGGATCTGACATGAGATATGAATACTGTGTAGTGAGGGTCTAGTTAGTGAATGATAAATGAGGGCACTAGGAGTTAGGGATTGTAGGATTTCAAATGTAATTCTTTATTTTATTAGTTTTGTTGCATTAGATGTTATCTTATCTTAATCTTATACACTATGGGGGTCATTCTGACCCTGGCGGTCATGGACCGCCAGGGCCAATGACCGCGGAAGCACCGCCAACAGGCTGGCGGTGCTTCTGGGGCCATTCTAAAGGGAAAACAGCGGTTTCCCGCCGGTTTCCCGCTGCCCCAGGGAATCCTAAACGGCGGCGCTGCAAGCAGCACCGCCAAGGGGATTCCGACCCCCTTCCCGCCATCCTTTCTGGCGGTTTTCACCGCCAGAAACAGGATGGCGGGAACGGGTGTCGTGGGGCCCCCGGGGGCCCCTGCAGTGCCCATGCCCTAACAGGGCCCCATAAAGATTTTCAGTGTCTGCTTGGCAGACACTGAAAATCGCGACGGGTGCAACTGCACCCGTCGCACACCAGCAACTCCGCCGGCTCCATTCGGAGCCGGCTTCATCGTTGCTAGGGCTTTCCCGCTGGGCGGGCGGGCGGCCTTTTGTCGGTCGCCCGCCAGCACAGCGTGAAAGTCAGAATGACCGCCGCGGTCTTTTGACCGCGGTACGGTCTTCTGGTGGTTCCCGCCAGGCTGGCGGCTTCCGCCGCCCGCGGGGGTCATAATGACCCCCTATATGTAGGTTGTTTTATGATATGACTACGTTCCATGGAACATTCAAGGGGAGTTGAGAATGTTGGTTATTCGGCTGGCTGCCTTTCTGCCCTCTGGATGTTTCCTGGTCGTGGGATCTTCATTTGGATTTTCTTTATTTAACTCTTCCTTGGAGTCACCTGTTATTCTGTGGTTGTGGAGCCGCTGCTTCACCCTTTGTCTACTACATACCTTGGTACCAGGAGTGGGGTGGTATTGCAGCCTGATCTTCCGTCTTGGTTCTGAACCCACCAACCTTCGCTCTTTACGGCATATTCTGGATTTCTACTTTTATGGTGAGATAGTTTTATTAAGTGCTGCAGTGGAAATTTTGATAATTTGCTTGTAGCATTTCTAAGGGACTTTCTAGCCACACGCCTTTTCCTGCGTGCTCTAATCGTTCTGCACAATGCATTGTTTATCTTCTGACACACAGACAGTTCGTCTTTCATTGTTGCGTGGTGCCCCGCCAGGCAGACTTGCTTCTGTTGCTGTCTTCCTATGCCACTGGTTCCCAAAGGAACGTGGGTCTCCCAGCAGGCTTTTGATATCATGTAAAGGTGTCCAGATGTAGGCAGCCATCTTGGATTGGGGTATCATTCAAAAGGAGCTCTGCCTGATGTTTTATGATTGTTTTGTTCATTGGACACTTGACTTCAGGATTCTTCCCCATGGAGTTATGCTCCCTATAGCTGTAATCTAATATCACTAGATTTTGCATTTTTACCAACTTATTATTTACAGGTGAGAATTAGGTTTTGTTGCATACAGTAACTGAACTATGGCTGCAGCACAATGATCAGTTCAACCTCCACCATTTCTACAGAGACCAGGAAAGCCTGACATAAAGAGGAGAGAATGGCTACGCATATTTGAAAATTATTTGACCGCTATGGATGCTGTTGCTTATTCTCCAGCAAGGAAGATGGCCTTGTTATTTAATCACTTAGGAGTTGCTGGCCGAAGAGAATTTGACAACTTGCCATTTGTCTCTGCACCTACTAGTGAAGACACTTCCTGGAATGTATATCTAGAGGCGAAAGCTTGGATGGGTAAACAATATTCAGAGCAACCAAGCGTAGTACTGGAAAGACACAGGGGGTCATTCTGACCCTGGCGGTCATGGACCTCCAGGGCAAGAATGACAGAAGCACCGCCAACAGGCTGGCGGTGCTTCAATTCCCATTCTGACCGCGGCGGTAAAGCCGCGGTCGCCCCGCCGGGGCCGGCGGTTTTCCGCCGTTTTTGCCCCGGCTGGGAGAATCCGCCAGGGCAGCGCTGCAAGCAGCACTGCCCTGGGGATTCTGACCCCCTTACCGCCAGCCTGTTTCTGGCGGTTTTCACTGCCAGGAAGAGGCTGGCGGTAAGGGGTGTCCTGGGGCCTCTGGGGGCCCCTGCACTGCCCATGCCACTGGCATGGGCAGTGCAGGGGCCCCCTAACAGGGCCCCGGCCAGCTTTTCACTGTCTGCCTAGTAGACAGTGAAAAGCGCAACGGGTGCAACTGCACCCGTCGCACGGCCGCAACACCACCGGCTCCATTCGGAGCCGGCTCCTGTGTTGCGGCCTCATTCCCGCCGGCCCAGCGGGAATGTCAGAATGGGGGGCGCAGAAATTTGCCCCCATGGCGGCCAAATGGCGGTTTCCGCCTGGCGGGCGGCAGTAGCCGCCCGCCAAGGTTGGAATGATCCTCACAATTTCTTTAAATGTAAACAATCCTGTGCTGAGACTGTTGAGGAGTATATTGCAACTTTAAGAGTTTTAGCATCCAGGTGTGAGTTTGAAAACAATGTGGACATTTATATTAGGGAGCAGTTTCTGTTCAAGTGCTACTAAAAAAAAGTACAAGAACAACTTTTAACTTGAAGGAATCCCACTTTGTTCGAAACCTTTGATATTGCGAAAGCTACGGAAAAATCCATCATATATCTCAGATTTTAACTAACTAAAGTGTGAGTCATGGGGGTAATCAAGAAGGTCTATCACCTGCCAATTTTATTTCTGAAGATTCCCCAGTATGTATTGTTAGTAGAGGTAGTAGAGTTAAAAAGGGAGGTACTATATGCTGTCGACGTGGTTAGAGGATTCACATAGTTAATCACCCCTCATGTCCAGCCGTGGGCAAGAAATGTATGTGTTGTCATAAAATAGGTCATTTTCAGGTGGTATGCAAAACTGGGGCAGGTAATGTGGATAAAGTAAAAATTTGTAATGTAAATCTTGGCAATAATGATGGTGATGTCCAAGAGTGTTGCAATAGATTTTCTAATGTACTGTTGACCATAGATACCTCAGGAACACATACTTCTGAGTCTCAATCAGACAAAAGGATCAATGGGCCCTTTTGTCAAACAACCATTAATGACAAGTTGATTGCCACCACGGCAGATTCAGGAGCACCAGTTAGCATCTTGGCTGAAGCAACATTTTTTTAATTTTAGCCTGATAATATGGTTCTCACCCCTGCTGAAATAAGTCCCAAAGCATTTGGCAAGCAGGATGTAAACCTGTTAGGGTAATTTATTTCATCTCTTGAATATTTAGGTAGGGAAATTACTATAAAAATGTATGTAGCTGTGACAGGTTGAGATATATTAGGATGGATGTATTTGACCAAATTGTACATGTATCTGCGTCCTGGTCATGATTAGCCTATTGTACTTGAGGAACTGCCCATACTTAACATTAAGACTGAAGAACATTTGATACAATCTTTGGTCAAAAAGTTATCTACTACTTTTAATGACACCATTGGCATATTGAATGGATTTGAGCATGCCATCAAGCTCAAGAAAAATGCTACACCATGTGAGACCCGTACCGCTGAGTGTTAAGGGAGAATTAAAAGGTCTCCTGGAAAAATGTCGCAGGAAGGTGTAATCTCAGAGACTGATTAATCTGAGTGGGTTTCCCTAACATATTTTACCAGGAGAACAAAAGTATTTATTTGTTTTAGAAGACTATCTTTCTAAATGGATTAATTATGATTTTGTTGATTCACCTAACACAAGATAAGCCATTGAATTTCTCAAAAATTTGTTTTTAATTGAAGGATGCTGTTACTAAATTGTGACAGATAATGACATGCATTTTGTCTTAATAATTTCATAACAGGTTTGGTAATAAAGCATTTACACGTTGCTCTTATGGTCCATCTTCCAATGGTTTAGCAGAAAGAGCAAATCACATTATTAAAGAAGGTATTCAAACAGCTAGTTCTTCAAACTCTAATGTGGTTACATTTTTATGAGATAAGATATGGGCCTATTCAATGACACCACACTCCACAACAGATACTTCTCCTCTCAGAAGCCTACATGGCAGAGAAGCTAGAACCCAACTTACACCAGTTTGGTTAGAATTAGTTTCTGGAAACAAAAGTTAAAAAAATGTGAATAAGCAATGCGATGAAACGATAAGAGAGAAGGTACTTTTAGCACAAAGTAAACAAAAAACGTACTATAATGCAAAGATAAACATGGTTGGGTATGAATCAAAAAACCAAGTGCTGAAAGGAGAGTAGAAACTACAAGAACTTCAGTTTTACTACAGGGAAGGGGGTGGTGGAACAGAGATAGTGTAATTCCTATTTCTAATACTCAAGCTAATATATATCAACACACATTCTGGGGTGGTAATTCAGATGAGTCCATGCTTTCAACAGATGTTCCCCAGACTGCCGAAGACAATGAACATGATTATGTTTTCACATTCAGAAAATCACAATTTGATCAACAAAGCTGCCACTAATGACCAGTCTGTGAATTTAAGAGATAGAGTTACATATGCTAGGGCGCCTGGTCCTTAGTAATTAAACTTACAAGGCGACGCGTATAGGCCGATTAACCTTTTGCTTTGCATGGAGTATCCTAGCTATGTAGTAATTAATGAACACCAATTTACAATGTAATCAATTACAGACCACTGAGAGAATCATTAAGCATGAGACAATACATCGACATTTCATGAATAACCACGACTCAATAAAGCATTTTAACAATTTTATTTCCCTATTAGTTACAATTCTAATGCACCTGTTAATTCAGCTTTATTCAATCAGCTCAGAATTTATTTAGTTCATTAGTGACCACCAATAACTTAACCTAATTAGAACTTGAGAAACATATGCTCGAATGCTACACCATAAGCCAATAGAGATGAATATAACAACATTTAATAATAGAGTTTCAGTTTGTCACTCATTTGTCACTGTCAACGTCACCCAGAGAAACCCTATCTAACCCAAATTAGCATCAGCATGTGGAACTTCATGCAAAACCAATTTAGAACATGAATTTGGAAAACATCTAGCTAAGAGAAAAACTATTAAAACATCGCAGTTGGTACTTAGAAGAAAAGGCACAATAGTTAAACAGTCACATTGTCATAGCTACCTATCCACAGAATGGATCAGCAACAAAGTCAGTCTTCGTCTTCAGGTCCTCAATTGATCCGCGTGCATCAGGCTCTTACAAGCATGAGCCCAATGACAGAATCTCGAATCGTGTCTTCTGACATCATCAATTCTCCCCTTGCATCGGAAGTTTTAGCCCCTTGTCATGACTTCTTATTAGGGGTTTTCAGTCCATCCCCCTAATTTCTAATTGGTCAGTCAACCAGCAGATATGACTATAACCTATAACATTAATTTTACAAATCTCTGAGTTCTAATATTTCTCCATTCCCAATTAGTTGATTGGTTCGCTGTACGATGTCCTCATCATCCGGCTCTCCAGGTATCGAAAATGTTACATGTTCTTCTTCAGTCAGTATCTCTATTGTTCAAGTCCTGGGAAAGTACATTCAGCCTACTCTACACATAATTGTATCAAATTGACTTTGGGGGTCATTACAACCCTGGCGGACGGTGTTAAAGCTGCCGTAATACCGCAAACAGGCCGGCGGACAAAAAAAGGGAGTTATGACCCTTGCGGAAACCGCCAACAAAGACAGCCACTTTAACACACCGCCGGTACAGACAAGCAGCACGGCGGTCACCACCAACAGACGGAAGACAAAGTAACGCCCATAGTATCACAACCCGCCAATCGGCCACCTTTTCCGGGGTGGATTCACCGTGGTTAAAAACACGGCGGAAACAGCTTTTGCAATGGGAAAACGCTCACCTGAACACATCCCACGAGGAACGAGGACTCCACGGACCCGGAACTCCAAATACTCCCTGCCCTTGTGTTTCTGCTCCTCTAGGACCAACAGCTACGTAGGCGCCGAAGACAACGGTGAGTGCTGCACCTACGACACAGGGAGAGGGGAGGTAAAAGTTAGGGGGACACCCATCAAACACCCCCACCCCCACCCTCGCATATTACAACATACACACCAATGCATTCACAAAAATCACAGTAACAACCAACAGTCCCCCCGAAAGAATGAAAAGACAAAGCGAAATTTGGTCAAACATTGTAATGTGGCAATATACATGTCATACAAAAATATACAGATATATATATGAAAATCAGTCATAATTATATACAATACGAGAAGTAGTGCAGATATGTACATAACAGTGTCCGTGCACCAACAGTCCAAAAATGCATGGGCGAGGCCCACAAAGGATACCTGACCACAATCGGAGAGAACGCTGCCGGGGCATCAGATAGAAATACTACAGGCACCTCAAGGGGAAGGGAAGGGGGGCACCTCAGCCGGATGACTGCAAAGCCAGATCCACGACGGGGCTCCATGCCCATTGATGTATCCTGGGGAGTGCAAAGCCACAGTCTCTCAAGTCTCTACAGGTGGTGGCTTGCCCACTGTGCCATCCTGGGGAGTGCAAATCCACAGTCTCTCAAGTCTCTACAGTGGGTGGCTTGCCCACTGCTATATCCTGGGGAGTGCAAAGCCAAAGTCTCTCAAGTCTCTACAGTGGGTGGCTTGCCCACTGTGCCATCCTGGGGAGTGCAAAGCCACAGTCTCTCAAGTCTCTACAGTGGGTGGCTTGCCCACTGTGCCATCCTGGGGAGTGCAAAGCCACAGTCTCTCAAGTAGATGCAGGTCTCCACTGGTACTGGGGTCGACTGGTGCCCAGACTGGATGAGTCTCCCCGTGAAAGTTCCTGTCCATGGCGGTTCTGGACTGTTCAGCGCTGCTTTGCCATGGCGGTTCTGGACTGTTCAGCGGTGCTTTGCCATGGCGGTCTTTGCCCTGTTCAGCGGTGCTTTGCCATGGCGGTTCTGGACTGTTCAGCGGTGCTTTGCCATGGCGGTCTTTGCCCTGTTCAGCGGTGCTTTGCTATGGTGGTTCTGGACTGTTCAGCGGTGCTTTGCCATGGTGGTCTTTGCCCTGTCAGTGGTGCTTTGCCATGGCGGTTCTGGACTGTTCAGCGGTGCTTTGCCATGGCGGTCTTTGCCCTGTTCAGCGGTGCTTTGCCATGGCGGTCTTTGCCCTGTTCAGCGGTGCTTTGCCATGGCGGTTCTGGACTGTTCAGCGGTGCTTTGCCATGGCGGTCTTTGCCCTGTTCAGCGGTGCTTTGACATGGTGGTTCTGGACTGTTTAGCGGTGCTTTGCCATGGCGGTCTTTGTCCTGTTCAGCGGTGCTTTGCCATGGCGGTTCTGGACTGTTCAGCACTGCTTTGCCATGGAGGTTCTGGACTGTTCAGCGGTGCTTTGCCATGGCGGTTCTGGACTGTTCAGCGGTGCTTTGCCATGGCGGTCTTTGCCCTGTTCAGCGGTGCTTTGACATGGCGGTCTTTGCCCTGTTCAGCGGTGCTTTGACATGGCGGTTCTGGACTGTTCAGCGGTGCTTTGCCATGGCGGTCTTTGCCCTGTTCAGCGGTGCTTTGCCATGGCGGTTCTGGACTGTTCAGCGGTGCTTTGCCATGGCGGTCTTTGCCCTGTTCAGCGGTGCTTTGCCATGGCGGTTCTGGACTGTTCAGCTGTGCTTTGCCATGGCGGTCTTTGCCCTGTTCAGCGGTGCTTTGACATGGCGGTCTTTGCCCTGTTCAGCCGCGCTTTGACATGGTGGTTCTGATACGGACATTGGTGTGTGGCATGACGTTCCCTACACTGGGCATTGGTGTGTGGCATGACGTTCTCTACACTGGGCATTGGTGTGTGGCATGACGTTCTCTACACTGGACATTGGTGTGTGGCATGACGTTCTCTACACTGGGCATTGGTGTGTGGCATGACGTTTCATCATTGCCCAGCGGGGCTGTGGCAGCCGGGGCCCTCCAGGCACTGACTCCGGCGGTGGCGGTGGTCTCTGGACCAGTGACGATACTTGGGCCCTCCTGGGCTGTGACTCCGGCGGTGGTCTCTGGACCAGTGACGATACTTGGGCCCTCCTGGGCTGTGACTCTGGCAGTGGGCTCCTGACCAGTGACGATACTGCTGCCCTCCAGGGCTGTGACTCCGGCGGTGCTCTCCTGACCAATGACGATACTTGGGTCCTCCAGGTCTGAGGCGGTGGTCTCTGGACCAGTGACGATACTTGGGCCCTCCTGGGCTGTGACTCCGGCGGTGGTCTCTGGACCAGTGACGATACTTGGGCCGTCCTGGGCTGTGACTCTGGCAGTGGGCTCCTGACCAGTGACGATACTGCTGCCCTCCAGGGCTGTGACTCCGGCGGTGGTCTCCTGACCAGTGACGATACTTGGGCCCTCCAGGGCTGTGACTCCGGTGGTGGTCTCCTGACCAGTGACAATACTTGGGCCCTCCTGGGCTGTGACTCTGGCGGTGGTCTCTGGACCAGTGACGATACTTGGGCCCTCCTGGGCTGTGACTCCGGCAGTGGTCTCTGGACCAGTGACGATACTTGGGCCCTCCTGGGCTGTGACTCTGGCGGTGGTCTATGGACCAGTGATGATACTTGGGCCCTCCTGGGCTGTGACTCCGGCGGTGGTCTCCTGACCAGTGACGATACTTGGGCCCTCCTGGGCTGTGACTCCGGCGGTGGTCTCCTGACCAGTGACGATACTTGGGCCCTCCTGGGCTGTGACTCCGGCGGTGGTCTCTGGACTAGTGACGATACTTGGGCCCTCCTGGGCTGTGACTCCGGCGGTGGTCTCCTGACCAGTGACGATACTTGGGCCCTCCTGGGCTGTGACACCGGCGGTGGTCTCTGGACCAGTGACGACGGTGCTGGCGGTTGTGTCTCGACCGCCCGAAATGATGGCGCACTTCTCCGCCGTGACACTCACAACAGGCTGGGCAGACTTCCTCTGGCCCTTCCCCACCTTTGGTGGAGTCACAGCTGACTCTCCAATCCCCTTGGAACCCATGTGAGTTGTTTAACCACCAGGAGTCTTCACACGGTCCCGTCATCCACTCTCCAATTTTAGAGCCTTTACAGGTGGTGGGCTGCCAGTGTCTTGGCTCCGGGGCAAACTGCCTGCCCTGGTGGCCGGTGCACTCCACAAGCCTGAACACGCACCACTGGTATTGGAGGCTTTTTGGCTGAGGCGCTACGACGGGACTGAAGAATTGCGGGGGAAGGGGTGGGGGCAAAAAGGTCAACTTTACAGAGGGACAGTTTCTGACGAACACTGGGATGGGTAGCTGGAGGGGGTCTGGGAGTGGAGGAATAGGAGGTGGTTGTCGGAGGTGTCACTTTAGCTGTTTTGGGTGCAGGTATTGGAGGCTGTCGTGAGGTGGATGGATGTTGGGTGAGTGATTGCCGGCGTTTGTGTACTTTGGGAGGGGGCGTCACAGACACACTGGGAAAGGACACAGGGGACGTGTAAGTGGGAGTGGAGGTGGTGAGTGCAGGTGAGCGGCTTGGGGTGCTGGGTCTCCTTGTGCGATTCATGGTGCCTGTAGATGTGGTGCATGCAGGTGTGTGTGTAGACGAGACTGGGAGGAAGGAGGGAGAAGAGGAGGAGGGGGACACAGTGGAGGCAGTGGATGTTGCTGTGTCTGTACGTGGGTGAGGCTTGCGTGAGTGCCTGTGGTGTGTGTGGTGCCTATGTTTGCTTGAGCTACTTGTGTGTGCTGACTTGTGTGCATGCTGGTCTATAGGTGTGCTTGGGATGGGCTGGGGTACAGGAGATTGGGTCTGGGTGGAGGAAGTTGGAGGGGGGAGGCTAGACACAGGGACAATGGCTGTCATCAGTGCTGAGGCCAGAGATTGGAGGGTTCGCTGAAGGACAGCCTGACCAAAATGAATGCCCTCCAGGAATGCATTACCATGTTGCAACTCTCGTTCTACACCCTGGATGGCATTCACAATGGTAGACTGCCCAACAGTGAGTGACCTGAGGAGGTCAATGGCCTCCTCACTGAGGGCAGCAGGGGTGACTGGGGCAGGGCCTGAGGTGTCTGGGGTGAAGGTGATGCCCACCCTCCTGGGTGAGCGGGCACGGGGCGAATGCTGAGGGGCTGCTGGGAGGGTGGGGCTGGTAGGGGAGGTGGCAGCTGTACCTGTAGAGGTGGGGGGCACAGATGGTGCCACCACCACAAGGGAGCTCCCATCGGTGGACGAGTCCGTGTCACTGATTGGTGATCCGGTGGCCGACATGAAGCTCTCCTCGCCCTCCGTCCCACTGGTGCGGCCCTCCATGGCCATGTGGGATGCAGCTCCCTCGTGCTCCGGTGCCACTGTACCTCCGCCTGATGATGCTGATGTACAAAAGGACAGGGAGAGCAGAAAAAGGGAGGGAGACAGAAGAAAGAGAGTTTTAGTGCATGGCATACCGCTACAGTTGGCGGACAAGACAGACACAGCAGCCCCCTGCATTACGCCGTGCTCCTATCTAGTATCTAGTGATTGAACAGATAGAAAATGGCGGTGACGTCCGCGGCGGTGACATCCGTGGCAGTGCGCATCATCACCGCCGGCGCACCTGTTCATTGGCTCCTGGGACCCATAGGGTCCAATGTTAACCAATGCAGCATTGCGCGGCAGTCTACGACCGCCTACCGCGATGGTGTGCAACGCCACTGCAGTTACCCCACAATCCCATTGTCCCAGTTTAGAGGTCAGGCAGCCGCCATTTCAGGGGCCCACATGACTTAATTTACCTCTGCGTCACACAAAGCTAGGCCTACACTCAACACACATACAGGAAGGGTTTTGTGGGGGTGTAGTCTTCTGTGTAACTGTGGGTACATACCTGGAGGAATAATGACTGATTCTTCGCTGTTGTCCGTCGTAGGCACCGTCAGCTGGGACATGTGAGAAGATGGCGGAATCCTCCGGTGTACCGACTGCTGGTGGACCTGTTGACAATGGAAGAGAGACATGTCATCGTCACCTACCGGTTTGACCGTGCCACTATCCAGGAACTATGTACCCAGTTGGAGCCAGACCTGATGTCACCAATCCGCCATCCGACTGGAATCCCCCCTGACGTGCAGCTGCTTTCAGTGCTCCATTTCCTTGCAAGTGGGTCTTTTCAGACAACAGTGGCCATGGCATCAGGGATGTCCCAGCCTATGTTTTCCAACGTCTTGTCCAGAGTGTTGGCTGCCCTGCTGAAACACGTAAGGAGATACATAATTTTCCCAGAGGTGGCAGATTTGCCTACAGTGAAAGGTGACTTCTATGCCCTTGGACATATCCCCAACGTCATAGGTGCCATTGATGGGACCCATGTAGCTCTGGTCCCCCCCCCACAGGAGTGAACAGGTGTACAGAAACAGGAAGAGTTATCATTCAATGAATGTCCAGATGGTCTGTTTGGCAGACCAGTACATCTCGCAGATAAATGCTATGTTCCCTGGCTCAGTGCATGACGCCTACATCCTGCAGAATAGCAGCATCCCTGATATGATGGGTCAACTCCAGAGGCACCGTGTATGGCTATTGGGGGACTCTGGTTACCCCAACCTTTCCTGGCTATTGACCCCAGTGAGGAATCCCAGGACCAGGGCAGAGGAACGCTACAATGAGGCCCATGGGTGGACTAGGAGGGTGATCGAACACATCTTCTGCCTCCTGAAGGCCAGGTTCAGGTGCCTCCATATGACAGGTGGATCCCTATTCTACTCACCGAAGAAGGTGTGCGAGATCATCATCGCCTGCTCTATGCTCCATAATTTGGCTTTGCGACACCAGGTGCCTTTTCTGCAGGAGGATGATCCAGATGACGGTGTTGTAGCAGCTGTGGAGTCTGTGGAGCTTGTGGACAGTGATGAGGAGGAAGCTGAGGAAGAAGACAACGACAAGAGGGAGTCAGTCATACAGCAATATTTCCAGTGACACACAGGTGAGAAAATTTTCATGTTTAACATTACATTAACTTTCACACGTCTACCTGTATCCTGTTTCTCGAATTCAATCACTATTTGGTAACTGAGTTGTACCCTTCCATTACGGTTTCACAGGTGTGGTTACCAACGTGTCATCTGCTTGCATCCTTCAAGAACTTGTGATGTGTGACATAGGTATGTTAGCCTTACAATGGGAAACCCATTATGACAGTGTCATTGATAATACATATTTACTAAATCACAGACTGACTCAAGATTGTTTTGTGTTTCAAGGGTGTTTATTGAAGTGCTCAGAAATGTGAGGGGTTTGTTAAATGAGGATGGGTGATGGTGGAGGAATGTCCATGGCAGAGTCCAATCTATTAGTCTCACAGGTGCACTGCCCATCTGGGCATAGGAAGTGGAGCTGGGGCAGTTTAAGGATGGACAGGGTAACAAGGTGGTACAGTGGGAGGACAAACAGGGTGGTCTCATTTCCTGGTGGGGGGTCTTGCAATCTTGCTCTGTCCTGTTCCTGGATCTCAGGGACCGCTTGCGTGGTGGTTGTCCGTCTGCAGGGGGTGGGGTGCTGGTGTGGTGGTCCTGTGGCGGGGCGTCCTGTCCACTAGCGCTGGCGGAGGTGGTGGGCAGTTCATCGTCCTGGCTAGTGTCAGGGGCCCCTTGGAGTGCAATGGTGTCCCTCATGGTGTGCTATATGTCCTTCAGCACCCCTATGATGGTGCCCACAGCCGAGCTGATGGTCCTGAGCTCCTCCCTGAACCCCAAATGCTGTTCCTCCTGCAGGCGCAGGGTCTCCTGCAACTTGTCCAGGACCGTCGCCATTGTCTCCTGGGAGTGGTGGTATGCTCCCATGATGGAAGATAGGGCCTCGTGGAGAGTGGGTTCCCTTGGCCTGTCCGCCCCCTGTCGCACAGCAGCCCTCCCAGTTCCCCTGTGTTCCTGTGCCCCACTGGGTGGATGCTGTGCTGGTGTTACCAGAGGGTGGAAGGTCAGTGTTGGGCTGTGCCTGTGCAAGGGGAACCGACTGTCCCGAGGCCCACGATGGTCCGGGCTTGTCATCAGGATCCAGTAGGGCAGAGCTGCTGTCGTCACTGTGGGCCTCTTCTGGGGGTGGAGTGGTGTTGTCTGGACCCTCTGGTGTGGTGACGGTCCTTCGGGTTCCTGCAGTGGCATAAGAGCATGATCATTGCACGGGTGTGTGTAATGGTGTGCAATGGGTGGGTGTTTGTGTACCCCAGTGCAAGCATCCCTGTGTGTGGGTTTGTGTGATGATGGTTGGGGGGTGTTCTGGGTATGTGCAGTGGGCATGCTTTAGTGAGGGGTGCCCATGCTTAGTTGTGTCATGCAGGGCTTGGTGTTGGGATGGGTGGTTTGTGTCATTAGTAAATTTTTGAGGAGTTAGAGTGATAGGGGAGGGGGTGAGGGTGGGGGTGTGTGATAGCATGCAGGTAGGGTGGGGGATATGATAGTTAAGATTTGACTTACCAGTGTCCCATCCTACACCGACTCCTCCGAGGCCCTCAGGATGCATGATGGTCAAGACTTGCTCCTCCCATGTTGTTAGTTGTGGGGGAGGAGGTGGGGTTCCGCCGCCAGTCCGCTGCACCGCGATGTTGTGCCTGGAGACCGCTGAACACACCTTCCCCCGTAGGTCGTTCCACCTCTTCCTGATGTCCTCTCTATTTCTTGGGTGCTGTCCCACTGCGTTGACCCTGTCCACTATTCTGCGCCATAACTCCATCTTCCTGGCTATTGATGTGTGCTGTACCTGTGAGCCAAATAGCTGTGGCTCTACCCGGATTATTTCCTCCACAATGACCCTGAGCTCCTCCTCGGAGAAGCGGGGGTGTCTTTGGCGTGACATGGGGTGGTGTATGTGGTGATGAGTGTGGTGAGTGTAGTGGTGTGTGGTGTTTTGTGTGTGGATGTTGTGGGTGATGGTGTGGTGTGCCTCTGTGTGATGGGGTTGTCTATTCTGTGCTCTCTCTCTGGCCTTCTTTTGGAATTTTTGGTCGTAGGGGTTTGTGGGTGTCTGACCTTTGGTGTGGCGGTGTTGTGTGGGTGTCTGAATTTCGGCGGATTCCGAGATGTGTGTCATAATAGCTGTGGCGGAATCCCGCCGCCGTAGCTGTGTATTGGCGGTCTTCTACACGGCGGTAAGCGCCTTTTACTGCCAATGTTGTAATGAGGGCCTTTATCATCTCCTGTCCGTCTGTACATTGCAGAAAATTCTAGCTAAGCAACTTTAATGTTGGGTGGTTCAGGGTCAGGCTAAATGCATCAGCTTCTCCCCAGAACGTTAGAATTTCAGTTTCAGTGTGAGGCCTGGCAAAGCTAGGCCATATCTTAATATGCCATATTACTACATTGTTATTGTACAGATTTTCAATATTCCACACATTTTTTGTCATTTTAGTATAATTCATAAAATTCTGGTGACCAATCTCCGTGGGCACATTTTCAAACGTGCATATTATTTTCTCTATAATTAATTTTTCTAACATTTTCCACTTAATTGAACGCGTAAACATTCATTAATAATTCTAATTAAACATATCTGCATCAGCACATATCATGACCCGAGACTCGTGAGCTCTCAGCAGATTAAATTACCAAGTAAATTCTGAGTTTTTGAATTGTATTAAATTCAAACATATTTTTTTGTATTTGGTTTTACTGTTAAAGTATGCCTTTTTAAGTGTACCCACTCATTCTTTATTCCTCTTCTTTTGGTTATTTATTAAGGAAAGGGGGTGATGTAGTATTTCAAAGGTAATTCTTTATTAGTTTTGTTCCATTAGATGACCTTATACACTGTATGTAGGTTGTTTTTTGATGTCACTATTTTCCATGGAACATGCAAGGGGAGTTGAGAATGTTGGTCATTCTGCCGGCTGCCTTTCTGCCCTCTGGATGTTTCCTGGTCATGGGTTCTTCATGTGGATTAATAAAGAAGACATTTCTTTATTCAACTCTACCTTGGAGTCACCTATTATTCTGTGGTTGCGGAGCGCTGATTCACCCTTTGTCTACTACGGGGATGATGAGTACATGATATGGGGTAATTGATGACAAGTGAGGAATGAGGAAAGAGAGACAAAGGCTGGTTAGTAAGGCATAATGAATAAGAGATGAATCTTGAGTTGTGAGATATGGGAAAAGAGGAATAAAGGATGAGGACTAAAAGCTGATGAATGAAGAAATGAAGCTGAAGAGTAAGGAATGACAGATCAGAGATGCAGAATAAGAAGTCAAGCCTGGCTAGGTTCAAGATGGTAACATTAACACACTCTGAAATCGGTGCTCTGACCTGAATGAGGAGCGCTGGTGACAGCGGTGCAGCGACTGTGGCGTCAGTTGGTGTGTCCTGCCGGCTTCTGGATGGGATTCCATGTAAAAAAAAATGGGCTGTCCCACTTTGTCTCTTCTGTAGTGATTGCAGGCAACGGGCCGTACAGCAGGCACTGAGGAGGATATATAAGTGGGCCCATGGAGATAGGTTAGTGCCCGGGGGGTTGGAGAGGGGACTGCTTAAGCTTCCTGGTTTTGGAGCACTTACTGCGAGGGTGAGGCTCTCCGTGAAAGTATCGTCCACTGGTGACACAATCTTGTGGAGCTCCTGAGTGGCTTGGGTCAGGATGGGGCCACCCTTATCTGGGCCTGTTGCTGATGCTCACCACTGAGGCCCATACATTCCGGTGAAGTCAGAGTTACTCCTGTGCTATGTACAGGTGCCATACAATACATCTTTGCCCCACTGCAAATGCGCTGAATGTGCGTAAAAACATTTGCCGCACATTCAGCGCAAACTGTGCACCATATTTATACTATGACGCCCGACCCCGCGGATGTCAAAATTCCTCTGTGTGCGTCATTTTTTGGATGCGGGAAATTGCCTTGCGTTAATGACATGCAAGGTAGGCGCTCCTCCCCAAAAAATTACTTTTAGGCCTGTGCGCCTTATTTATACTCCCACGTCATTTTGATGCACAGGAGGAGGAGGGCCTTAAAAAACGGCGCACAGCCTGATGTGCGCCGTTTTGTAATGCCTGGGTGAGGGCAAGAATTAAGGGACCTATGGGCTCCCTTCCATGGTAGCAGTCCACAGGTGCCCTTCCCTGCCCCCAGGGACACCCCCTGCCACCCTCGCCCACCCCTGGAGGACACCCATCGATAGGGGGACCCATCCCAGGTAAGTACAGGTAAGTTCAGATAAGTATTATTTCTTTTTTTTTTAAAGTGGCATGGGGGCTCATTTGGGCCCCCCTACATGCCACTGTGCCCAATGGCCATGCAAAGAAAGGAGTCATTTCAGTGGGGGTTGAGCGCCAAAATATGGCGCAAGTCCGGTTTGAGCCATGATTTTTGACTCAAACCTGACTTGCACCATTTTTTGACGCTCAACCCCCATTTTCCCCTACGCCGGCGCTGACTGGTTTGAGTCATTTATTTTTACTCTGACCAGCCCGCAGCGCCGGCTGACGTCAATCATTAAATATGGCGCCCGCATGGCACGTAGGAATGGCGTTAGCCGGCTGTACATTTTTGGACGCAAACCAGCGCTGGTTTGCGTCAAAAAGTATAAATATGGGCGTTAGTCTCGTACAGGACCCTGCATGGCCTTTGGCCTTCCTTATACCCTAAAGCAAATTGATTGGCTGTTGTGTCGCTCTACTGGAACTGACCTCGGGGGAAGCCCGCTGGACCGCCAGTGCCAGGAGCAAAAGTGTAAATGGACCTTAATATTTTCATTGTGTGATATTCTGCTGGGTGTCCAGTCCCTCATCATAGCAACGTGGGGGTTAGCTGGACAGGAGTGGACTGTGTTCAGAATGGTGAAATCTGCAACATATATACTGTAGGGCATGCACCCTCTACTCATAACTGAGCTTCCCCAGCAGCTACAGCATCCCTCAACGATCATGTATCGGCACCTTACTGGGAATGGGGCAGGGCCCAACTGCCTACACCCTTGTATGCATGATAGGAAAGGGTGACACTATGCAAACTAAGTTGCACTGTCAAGCCAAGAAGATAGGCATAGCTCACCAAAATAAGCTTTATCCTCTCAGGTCCACAGCAGAAAAGGGATGGCGATGACATGAAGTTGCACCTAGTGCATGTCCAGTAAAGCCTGACTTATATTGATAACAAAATTGAAAAGCTTCATTCTAGAGTGGACAAGCAAACCACTGCTCTCAGCAAGCAAAACAAAACAGATTACTACAGCTGAATGTCGAATTTCCATTCTCGAGGACAACACAGCCATCTATAATGAGCAAGTGCTAAGGGCCAGATGTAACAAAAAAGGCATTTGCGATTTGGAAATTGCGATTTTTAAGAAATCGCTATTTCTGATTCGCAAAATGCAAATGCTATTACCGAATCGCAAAGTGTGATACCAGCCCCATTCGCACCTATGGGCCTGTAGGCCCATATTTGCAAATATTTTGCATTTCCCAAATTGCGAATTCCTAACTGGAATTCGCAAATTTGGGAAATGCAAACCCCAGGGTGCTCTCTGCTGCACCCCAAGAAGTTTATTATGGACATGTAAGGTGCACACATGCCTAAGGGGCATGTGTGCGTTACATGTCAATTAAAAAAATATATTTTTAATGCATTTTTAAAATTTGCACATGGTTACCACCAAGTTCAACTTGGTGGTAATAGCGATTCCTTAATGCCCAATTCGCATTAAGGAATTGCTTGTTACATGTGGTTTAGAAATCGCAAATAAGGATTCCTTATTTGCGATTTCTTATTTAGAGAATTGCAATTTGCGATTCTCCAAACAAGCTTGAAAATTTAAGGAATCGCTATTTTAGCGATTCCTTAAATTTGCATCGCGAATGCCTTTCATAAACACTGAAAGGCATTTTTGCATTCGCATACGGGCATTCACACCGTTTGCGAATGCAAAAAGGCTTGATACATCTGGCCCTAAATGTCATAAAAGTGAATAATGAGATCTTGGAGCCAGATCATTTCCCAACAACCTGCATATCATAGGGATGCCCGAGACAACAAGCAGAGGCAATATGGCTTCTCAAATCCCTCTTTGGATCCAACAGGTTTTCACATTGCTCGCTGAGGAAAGAGTTCACCTATTCCTAGGCCTTAGACTCTCACCCAGGGACAAGTATCTCTAGAAAGCTGTAAACTTCACACTTGTATAGCACGCTACTCACCTGTTAGGGCCTCAATGTGCTGTACGCATACCACTGTGGAACCCCTACTGGCTTTTCCCTGTGAGGCACCCACTCCTGGACAACCCCCAGGGTGAAGCCAGGCATCCAAGTGCTGTCAGGGTCATTGTGGAGATTAAGCAAGCTATTGCTCAGAGTTACAGAGTGGGACCCATTAATTAGATTAGGCACCCAGGTGAGAATTATCTGGTCCAAGGGAATTGAGCCCAAGACCCACCGAGGCAGGAATTGAACCCTGGTCCTGGGTTAGATCTCTGCATCAGGGTCTGCCACTCTAACCATTGTGCCACACTTCTCAACTTTTTCTCAACTTTAGTGATTGGAATGCAGTTCTACACATGGTCTGAGAAAAGCAGACACTGACATTCTGATGCACAAGGACTCAAATCTCTCCATCTTTCTGCATTTCATGCTAACAGATCAAAAGACCTAATACGAGTATTTGACAAGTGAAAACTGCCGAGCTGGAATCCAATATGCAATGCTGTATCTGGGACGACTGAAGATCATGTATCACAACTGGCCCAACCATTTCCTGCCTCCTCAAAGTACTGTGGCATTTGTGCAGAAACACATCAAAAACTCAAAGGCTGTCTGTGTCCCCTTATGGGTCTTGTGTCCCAGAGGAGGGTATGCACCACATAAACTGAGATAACCAATATTTGCCCTATGAGCTTACAAGTTTAAAATGCTGTCTCTACATGAAATACTGTCAAACCTCTGATTGAGGCAGCCACTTTGCAATTGCATCTGATGGCCTCTGGTCTTGTTTGCCCAAGGACTACTGATATTGAGATGGAAGCTCCCCAGGTTGAACCGAGGCTTCAGGGATTGGGGCGCGCCCCTCTAGGCCATGCAGCGTGCCTGTCATGACATCTTGTTCTTGGGAGTTGAGGAGACAGCAGCTCCTTTTCGTTCTCCCTTCCTACCCCTAAGTCTCAATCAACCTAGTGAGAGCTCTGTTGCCCTGGCAGAGGGTGGACAGACTGCCAAAATATAAATGAGGCTCTAAATGCTCTTCTTCTGGGTCTCACTTTTGTCCTCACTCCTCCCTCCTCTACCCTCAATCCTAAACCCTCACTATCAATCAGCCATCATCCATTCCCCATACACAACTCACCTTTCATCCCTTCACATTTCTCACTCTGTCTCACTCAACCTATGTTTTAATGTTTCATCCCTCACCCTTCATCCCACAGTTGTCCCTCAAAATCCCTTATTCCATCTCTTTAATTCCCACTCTTCCACTCACTCTTCATCACTTGTCACACGTCATTCCTCGCCTCCCCTTCTTTGCTCATCCCTCACTGCACAGACCACCCCGAGCAATTAGTAAAATGGATAAATGGTGATACCTTAAAATGTATACTACACTCTCCATTGCTGATCACATACATCTCATGCCTCAGTTCTCTTTCCTCATCCCGTACCCTCTTGCCTCACTCCTCTTTCTTCGCCTATCATACTTTTTTAATCAGCCATCATTCCTCAATATTATCCATCACTCCTCAATGCTCAGCCCTGATATTTAACTTCTTATCCTTCATTTCTCATTTGTTAACTCTCATCCCTCACTTTTAATTACTCCTTCCTCCAGTCTCATTACTCAACCCTCACTTCTCATCTTTTATCTCATCTCTCACTCCCTTTCACCTTCTCCCTCAGTCCTCATGACTCAATCCTCATCCCTTCTTCCTTTCCCCTAACTACTCACTAACTTACCCACTTCCCTCACTCATCATCCCTCAGTGCCCTCTCTTGACCCGATTTCTTACTCAACAGCCCTGATCCATCACTGCTCACTCATCCTCTCTTCAACAGTGACACTATGCAAACTATGCTTTCCTAAAATGTCCGCCACCTTGACCATTTTAGGATATCCTTATCCATCCATCCTCATGACACAGTTATCAATATTCGCCCCATACTTCTCACTCAGCGTGACTCAATGTTCCCTTATTCTTCATCCTTCACTGAAGCCTCACTAATGAACCTTCAGCCCTTTCATCTCTCATTCTTTACTTCTCATCTGTCACTCGTCATCCATCATCCCTCACTCGTCATCCTTCAAATGTGCAGTACCACTTTGAGACATCCTCATTCTTTACCCCTCGGTCATCACCCCTCATTCTTCAGCCCTCATCCCTTAAACCTTATCTGTCATACATCACTCCTCACTCCTCCGGCCTCATCTGCCACTCCCACTCCTCATTATCAATCTTCCATGTCTCACCTCCAATCCCTTATCCCCCGCTTTAGTCACAATTTATCTCCTGCACCTTATTGCTCATTGTTCTTCCCTTACACTCCCTTTATTCCTCCTCATCTCTTACCCCTAATTGCTGATTCTATATCTCTTACGGTTCATCTTTTCTTTTTGCTTTGCGTGATGAGTGAAATTGCCAAACTATGGTATACTAAAATGTACACACCCTATCTTTCTTAGGACAAACTAATCCTGCACACCTCATGCCTATGTTCTCATTCTTCTTTCCTTATCACTCATCCCTATTTCCAATTTCCACTGTTCCATGACTTACTCATCACCCCTCATTCATCAGCCCTCCCTCTTTAACCCTCATCCTCACCCCACCTCCTTCCCAAAAGTTGGAAAGAATCTCGGTTATACACTATATTTCAAAAATATGGTTTACTACAGTGTATTTACAATTTTGAACATATTTAATTCTTTAAAAAGTATATGCAGTACTGCAGTAATACCTAGAAACCATGGTGGTACTTCTATATATATTTTTAATAATGACAAACAGTTTTTTCAAAACAAAAGTGTTCTTGCTAGGTACTAGCGTGGTACGCCCTAAATTTATTTTAAAAATATGTAAAAAATATATTTAACAATTCCCTATTTCCATTTTAACACAGTGGTAATAGGTTGTGAACAACAATAAAACCCACCAGTTATCTTTATCTAGAGCCCTTATCTAGAACACAGCCAAACTGTTCTAAAAACAATACGGCTGCCTTTTAAGAAGACATCAGCCATTCATATACTGCCTTGTCATCGCCATGTACCACTCTATACACCAAGTTACAGTGGTATACCCCAGCACAAAATATAATTAAGGCCTACCAGTAACATTGTATTTCATAACCCTTGCGCCCCTTCTTCACTCCTCATTCTTTACTTTGCTTCTATCATACTTAGGGTCCAATATAAATGTTGGCATAGAGGGAATGTAGGTTCTTGTCAATGCTTGAAATGTCCATTGGGCTGGTAGACATTTAAAATGTTGGCAATCGGCCCTCCTGTTAGGGCAACAGGGTAATTTACCCACCCTGGTATAGCACTGGCAGACCGCCAAAATATAAATGAGGCCCTAAATGCTCTTCTCTGGTTCTCACTTTTCCCCCATCCCTCTGTCATGCATGGTGTTGCATGGGCAATGCACTACTTAAGTCAAATGCACAAAGCAATGCAAGGCAACCATGCATGGCCCTGTGTTGCTTGGTAAATCTGGAGAAATGCAAGGCAGTACAATTGCGCTACTCTGCACACCATAATCTACATTCCTGCTATAGTTTAACTACATTCAGACGCCGCTCTACTCTATGCCACTGTGAATGACTTCATTATACACCACTTCACTTTATGATATTCCACTGTACACCACTGTACACCACTCCAGTGTACACTATTCCACCCTATGGAACTCCACTCCATGCCATTCCATTGTATGCCACTCCACCATACACTATTCCACTCTAAGCCACTCCACAACCACACCATTACACTGAATGCCACTCCATTCTATGCCACTTCACTGTATGGTATTATACTCTACATCACTCCACTGTATGCTACTCCACTCTATGCTATTCCACTGTATGCCACTCCACTGTACAACACTCCATTGCACTCTAATACATTGTATGCCACTCCACTGTATGCTACTCTACTGTGCACCACTCCATTTTATGCAGTGGAATAGCATGTATGCCACTCAAATCTACACCACTCAACTGTATGGTTTTCCACTCTACTGCACTCCACTGTGTGCCAGACCTGTCCATGCCACTCCACTGTACAACTATGGTGTACACTAGATCCTAAAATTACCCTTGCCTTCCTTTACATCTAACCCCCCTTAACCCCTAAAATCACCCTTACCTCCCTTTACCTCTAACTGCACCTAAAATAAGTATGTTGTTTAAAAAAATACTTACCTGGGCAGTAAAGTACTGTGTGGTAAAGGTGGAAATACTTACATGTGTGGTACTTACCTGTGTGGTAAACCTATGTGTGATAATGGATGCAGGGTAAAGGATGTTTTCTTCTTTTATATTCAGTTAAATATTTGTTATATTCATTTTATTTCATTCATTTTAGTCCATAGCATATACTTTCAGGGTACGCGATCTTAATTTCAATATCTAATATTACTTTTAAAGCAAATCAACATAATTTCAATGCATGCCATTTTCATTTACACTTGTCCTATTCATTTAAACATGGCTTGTGTTCATTTTCAACATGTGCTTTATTCATTGCAATGTATGCCAGATGATCTCATATAGTTTCATATTCATTTAAAAATGTGTAATTCATTCCAAAGAATGCCATATTAATTTTGATTGGGCCATATTAATTCCAAAAACTTTATAGTCATTTAGAAGACGTTCATATTTATTTTAACATGCGTCATATTCCTTTCAATGAATGTGATACTCATTTCAATAGACTTCATTTTAAATTTATCACTTGACATATTCATTTTAGCATGGGTGATATACATTTCAACATATGTTACAATTATTTAAATACTTATAATATTCATTTTGTTGTGTAGCATATTAATTTTAGAACATGCGATAATCATTTTAACATGTGTCATTGTGATTTTAACATTTGTCATATGCATTTTAGCACATCTTGAATTAATTTCAATGGGTCTCATATTCATTTTAACACATTTCATATTCAGCTTAGCACGTGTCATATTCCTTTCAATGAATGTTGCATTCATAATAAAACTTATTATATTAATTTTAACAAAAGTCACATCCATTTCAACACATATAATATTCATTCCAATGTGTATCATGCAACTTTCAATGCAAGGCGTATTCATTTTGATAAATATCATGTTAATTTCAAAGTTACTCTATTCGCTTTAAATTCATATCAAATTCATTTCGATAAAGTTCATATTGATATTAGTACATCATATCGATTTTAACTTGTGCCATATTCCTTTCAATCAATGTAATATTTGTTTCAACAGATGTCATAATCATATTAACATCTGCCATTAATTTTACTATGCATCATATCCATTTTAACCCATGTCATAGCCACTTCATTGCATTCCATATTCATTTTGACGAATGTCATGGGAATCTGAGTGATGGTAATTTTAAGGCATGTCAAATTCATTTCAATGGGGCTTCTATTAATTTTCACCCAAGTCATATTAATTTTAAATCACCTCATATTCATTTATGTATATCTCATATTTATTCTGATCTCGGTAATGCTCATTTCATCGCAATTCATAGACATTGCAACTTGTGTAATGTTCATTTCAAGGTATGTGATACTATTTTCAGTGTACAATATATTATTTTCAGAATATAATATACTCACTGCTGTAACTTAAATTCATTTCATCTGCCATATTTATTTCAACTTCTATCATATTCCTCTTGGCATATGTCAGTCATTCCAAGAAATGTCCCATTCTTTTTGATGTATATTGTATTATATCCGTGTGGCTATATTGTTTACAGTGAAGGCCATATTCATTTCAGTAGAACTGATATATATTTCAGTATATCTCTCATTTCATTCAGAGTGTGTGTTATTCATTTTAATCACGCTCTGCATGTTTCATATGTGTTCGGGTACAAGTCAGATTCATTCTGCTAGGTATCATATTTATTTTGACACATATTACATTAATTATTGTATGTGTTGTAGGAAGTTGGCTCTGTATGTGCTATTTCAAAGTAAGGAATAGCATGCACAGAGTCCAAGGGTTCCCCTTAGAGGTAAAATAGTGGTAAAAAGAGATAATACTAATGCTCTATTTTGTGGTAGTGTGGTCGAGCAGTAGGCTTATCCAAGGAGTAGTGTTAAGCATTTGTTGTACATACACATAGACAATAAATGAGGTACACACACTCAGAGACAAATCCAGCCAATAGGTTTTGTTATAGAAAAATATATTTTCTTAGTTTATTTTAAGAACCACAGGTTCAAATTTTACATGTAATATCTCATTTGAAAGGTATTGCAGGTAAGTACTCTAGGAACTTTGAATCATTACTTTAGCATGTATACTTTTTACATAAAACACAATAAGCTGTTTTAAAAGTGGACACTGCAATTTTCACAGTTCCTGGGGGAGGTAAGTTATTGTTAGTTTTAACAGGTAAGTAAGTCACTTACAGGTTTCAGTTTTTGGTCCAAGGTAGCCCACCGTTGGGGGTTCAGAGCAACCCCAAAGTTATCACACCAGCAGCTCAGGGCCGGTCAGGTGCAAAGGTCAAAGAGGTGCCCAAAACACATAGGCTTCAATGGAGAGAAGGGGGTGCCCCGGTTCCAGTCTGCCAGCAGGTAAGTACCTGCGTCTTCGGAGGGCAGACCAGGGGGGTTTTGTAGGGCACCGGGGGGGACACAAGTCCACACAGAAAGTACACCCTCAGCAGCGCGGGGGCGGCCGGGTGCAGTGTGCAAACAAGCGTTGGGTTTCCTTTAGTTTTCAATGGGAGACCAAGGGGTCTCTTCAGCGATGCAGGCAGGCAAGGGGGGGGCTCCTCGGGGTAGCCACCACCTGGGCAAGGGAGAGGGCCTCCTGGGGGTCACTCCTGCACAGAAGTTCCGTTTCTTTAGGGGCTGGGGGCTGCGGGTGCAGGGTCTTTTCCAGCCGTCGGGAAATGGAGTTCAGACAGTCGCGGTCAGGGGGAGCCTGGGGATTCCCTCTGCAGGCGTCGCTGTGGGGGCTCAGAGGGGACAACTTTGGTTACTCACAGTCGTAGAGTCGCCGGAGGGTCCTCCCTGAGTTGGTTGTCCTCCACCAGTCGAGTCGGGGTCGCCGGGTGCAGTGTTGCAAGTCTCACGCTTCTTGCGGGGAGTTGCAGGGGTCTTTAAATCTGCTCCTTGTAACAAAGTTGCAGTTCTTTTGGAGCAGTGCCGCTGTCCTCGGGAGTTTCTTGTCTTTTTCGAAGCAGGGCAGTCCTCAGAGGATTCAGAGGTCGCTGGTCCCTTGGAAAGCGTCGCTGGAGCAGGTTTCTTTGGAAGGCAGGAGAAAGGCCGGTAAGTCTGGGGCCAAGGCAGTTGGTGTCTTCTGTTCTTCCTCTGCAGGGGTTTTTCAGCTCAGCAGTCCTTCTTCTTGTTAGTTGCAGGAATCTAAATTCTTAGGTTCAGGGGAGCCCTTAAATACTAAATTTAAGGGCGTGTTTAGGTCTGGGGGGTTAGTAGCCAATGGCTACTAGCCCTGAGGGTGAGTACACCCTCTTTGTGCCTCCTCCCAAGGGGAGGGGGTCACATCCCTTATCCTATTGGGGGAATCCTCCATCTGCAAGATGGAGGATTTCTAAAAGTTAGAGTCACTTCAGCTCAGGACACCTTAGGGGCTGTCCTGAGTGGTCAGTGACTCCTCCTTGTTGTTTTCTTTGTTTCCTCCAGCCTTGCCGCCAAAAGTGGGGGCCGTGGCCGGAGGGGGCGGGCAACTCCACTAAGCTGGAGTGTCCTGCGGTGCTGTGACAAAGGGGTGAGCCTTTGAGGCTCACCGCCAGGTGTTACAGTTCCTGCCTGGGGGAGGTGTTAGCATCTCCACCCAGTGCAGGCTTTGTTACTGGCCTCAGAGTGACAAAGGCACTCTCCCCATGGGGCCAGCAACATGTCTCTAGTGTGGCAGGCTGCTGGAACCAGTCAGCCTACACAGATAGTCGGTTAGGTTTCAGGGGGCACCTCTAAGGTGCCCCCTGGGGTGTATGTTACAATAAAATGTACACTGGCATCAGTGTGCATTTATTGTGCTGAGAAGTTTGATACCAAACTTCCCAGTTTTCAGTGTAGCCATTATGGTGCTGTGGAGTTCGTGTTTGACAGACTCCCAGACCATATACTCTTATGGCTACCCTGCACTTACAATGTCTAAGGTTTTGCTTAGACACTGTAGGGGCACAGTGCTCACGCACTGGTACCCTCACCTAGGGTATAGTGCACCCTGCCTTAGGGCTGTAAGGCCTGCTAGAGGGGTGTCTTACCTATACTGCATAGGCAGTGAGAGGCTGGCATGGCACCCTGAGGGGAGTGCCATGTCGACTTACTCATTTTGTTCTCACTAGCACACACAAGCTGGTAAGCAGTGTGTCTGTGCTGAGTGAGGGGTCTCCAGGGTGGCATAAGACATGCTGCAGCCCTTAGAGACCTTCCCTGGCATCAGGGCCCTTGGTACCAGAGGTACCAGTTACAAGGGACTTATCTGGATGCCAGGGTGTGCCAATTGTGGAATCAAAAGTACAGGTTAGGGAAAGAACACTGGTGCTGGGGCCTGGTTAGCAGGCCTCAGCACACTTTCAATTCAAAACATAGCATCAGCAAAGGCAAAAAGTCAGGGGGTAACCATGCCAAGGAGGCATTTCCTTACATGTGTCATATTAATTTTGAAGCACGCCATGCATTTAAGGGCTGTCCTATGTGCATTTCTGTAATTTTGAAGTGAACTGCTTCCCATAGCAGGCAGTGTTGCAATTATCAGTGTAATTTATGTATACTGGAATGCTTGATGTTAAATCGGACAGCATGAATACTCCATATGCATTCAATACCCATTATAGCCCTTGAGATAAGGTAGATCCTCAAAGTATACTGCATGTACAGTATAGTGCATACCTAGCAATAAGGCAGCAGAGCGCTGTGCCTGGTCAAAGGAAAAAAACAGTCAGTGAGTGAAAGGAGAGGCTTCTGAAAGAAGAAGTGCATTGTTGCTGAAGTGTTATGCAGTCTTTGAAGAAGTGTGTGACCAACTCTTGACTAAACTGGAGCACGGTGGGTTGACTGTGATGAACATAGGGATGTTGTTCCCGTTCCTTGGTCGTATACATGTGTTAGATGTCAGAAGAGGCTCCCTCAGCACCCAGTGCTATACATTATACACTTATCAGGGCCTTTTGTTAGAAAAACCTATTTGAGGGTACTTTATCTGTCTTTCTCATCTCTCTCTCTCTCTTTGTCTCTCTGCCTGTCTTTCAATGGGCTGGTGATTTCAGGACAGGCTGGCAGGCAAAGGAATCACGTGCACTGTGAGGGTCAGCAAAGGTGCTCTGAGGATAGTGGAGGTCGTTTAAGGCTTCTATCCGCTACATAGGAGAGGTGGTTGATCTGAGGGCTGTGGACTAGCAGGGATGCTCTGAAGACATGTGTGGTTAGGTCTGAGGGCTGGCTTGTGTGTCCTTTATAGTTGGGTGATCAGTTCTAAGTGCCAGCGGTGAATGTGTCTTGGGCACTGGTGGCTGGCATGGACTAGATGAGGGTCTGTGGGTGCCAGGTGAAGTTCTGTGAGCTCAGATGAAGATCAATGAAAGCCAGTGAGCCATTTCAGAGGGTTGCCTTAAGGAAGGTGGGCACCAGCTAAGCTTTTGTTAAGGTTATGCAAGTGTCTCTCGGGCAAGATGTGAGTCTCTTATCATCTGAGGGGTAGCTGAAGGTAACAAATGGTGGGCTGGAGGGCCAGGTGAAGGTGTCTATGGGATTCAGAGAGAAGTAGTGGGGATGTAACAGACTGTGGTATGGCACAGTCGGTTTGAACACCAACAGGGTGAATCTGAAGGTCAGGGTGAATGACAGTCATTGAATACTGAGTACCTGCTGAGATTCGAATGGTGAACTGCTGGTCTCTCATTACCTTATGAGAGCTGGACGAGAGTGTCTCATGACTGGAATGGGTGGTGGAGCTCCAGCTTGAGGTTTCTTAGGGTTGGATGAGTGCTTTTATGGGCTGGTTTTCCAGAAGAACCCTTTGCTAAAACAATGCTAACATGGGTGAAAATGACAAAAAATAACGAAGTAACACTGGCACAAAATGTACACTGCATAATTCTCCTTTTCTTGCTGCATAATTTGGCAGCTCTGCCACATAATGTGGTCCTCTGCTGCTGCATACTTCGAGTGGGCCTGCCCATGTGGGAAGCTTCTGGTTGACCCTGTCATGCCCCTGCTAACCTGTCACTGTGCCTAAGCATGTTAGTGAAGCAGAATGGCCTGTACTTACCGTCTTCCACCAGCCAGCATGTCGATAGAATAGGTGTTGACCTAATAGTGGTGAAGCTTCTGTTGCAGGTAATCTGGCTAAAGTAGGGGGTCAACCAGCTGAGAGCAACCAAGGTCCTTATGTATAAATGGGTTTGCAGTTACAAAATCTGCGATTTGTAAAATTAGAGCTTTGCAATGGCAAAATCACAGGTTTTAACGTATCAAAGGTACAGTGCGCCATTTGGTACAAAAAGCAATATAAGAAGGTAGGGGGGCATACAAAGGGCACCCCCCTCATTACAAGTCACAATGACCTCTATTAGTGCTTTGCAACCATTACTGCAGCTACAAGCCTTTGATGCTCAACTGTATCCACAAAGGACGTGCTTTGGATTCACACAGTGGGGGTGCCACCAAGGACAGCTTGTGTGCTGTAGGCTGGAGCACTGAGGGAGCTTAGATCAGTTCTAGCAACGGCTGCTTGCTTCACCCAATGCTACCAACAGGATAACAGTTTTTTAGGCAAACAAAAAAGAGCAGAGTTGACTCTAAATGGCTGCACCAGTCTCAATGATTACAAAATAACCAATTCGGGACATACTTACAGTGACACCAATTGCAAGTGTAAAAGGTCATTTATTTAGAACAGGATTTAAACCGGATTACATCATTTAACTTTCAACATTTACCCCAACTTTAACAGAACCCCAACCCTTTAGATTTCCTCGCTCTTCTTTTTCACTTCCAAACCTGCATTTCTCTTCCACTCCCCTAGACACTGCCTTTTTCCTTTCATGCCCTACTTGCTTCATGCATCCCCCCCAGTCTGATCCTTCACCTGCTTGTTATTTCCCCTTGGAAGGGTGGCCAAGCCCGCATCTGGCTCTCCACCCTCCCCCATCTACTGCCAACCAGCAAAACCCACTTGGCGTTTTGCTCCCCCCACCCTGAAAAAACTTTGAACACACTACGGCAACCCTCAAGAACTTATGCTTGGTCTCTGAACCACAACTTCTCACCCCACAGCTCCCCCACCAATAACCCCAATTCTGTCAAATAATATGCATTTCCCAACTGGGACAAGTGCACCCTGTCCGCTCTGAACAATGCCTCATCTTCTTCCTTGATGTCCTCATGTTTCAAAACTTTTATCCCCTGCGACCAACAAAATACCCTTTTGGCCCTGTTCCGCTTCTTGCGAGCCCGCTCCATGGCTCCATGTTTTACTGCTCCTCTCCAAACTCGTCTGGGCACAAACTCAGCCCATACCAAACAAGTACCACACAACTTCTATTTGAGGAGTTCAAAATCTCTCTGCATGTGTTGCAGTAGTGTGAGCCCCGATAATTTCACCAAGTCATTTTCCCCCAGGTGAATCAGCAGCAAATTAGGGCATCCCCAGCTTGGCAAACTAGCCGTAATAAATGGAAGCAGGCTTCCCCACCTCATGCCGCTTTTGCCCCACCAGAAAACTTCGTGGTGTCTGCTAGGGAGTCCAAGCGCCCGGCCATAAATCTGCTTTTCCGCAAACTTCGCCGCCCAGTGTATAAAGGAATGGCCGACCAGCCATGTTACCATCTTGTCCTTCTTTGGGCCTGACACACACCCTGTAAAGAAAAAGAGCTGTAAGAGTTGTCCCGGAACTAAAAAACCCTTTCCCACCCAACGTTGATTCAACTAACTACCCAGCCTGACTCCAATACTAAACCTTACTATGGCCTAACATAGCGCTCGCAACATCTAGATTTCCATCTTCCTATGGCCCTAATTCTTGCCCAGTCCCAACCCAGATGTGCTGCTGCAGTAGCTGCACCAATCCTGAATGAATGCGTGCCAAATTCCAGTGGGCGATGACCTGTCTGCTTCAGCGCCATCCTCAGAACCTGCAATAGCTGGAAGCTAGTAAGCTTAACCCATGTCTTATGCACAAAAACCCCACTCTCTAGCTGACCTACCCGAACCTGCCCTGACCTTGCCCCAGCCTTTCAGCATCTTGCCCAGCAAGTCATTACGCGCTGGATCAGACCCAAAAAAGAGTTTCCAATAGAAAGAGACCCCAGCCAATTTACCCCCAATGGTCACGGGAGATAAACCTCCTCCAATCAGAAATAGTACAAAACGCAAAGCACGTGCCTCGAGCTCTTGCTGTCCCTGTGACAAAAAATTGCCTGAAAAAAACTCAAAAGATTTAAACTACAACCATGCCAGCCTGTAACTCCGCCGAGTGGATTCCGCTATGGACATCTCCACCAGCCCAGTGATCATCACGCCCCCCCACTCCCAAATGTCTGCCGGGACCGCAGTCTTGTTCAGCTCTGCTCCTGGCGCCAAAGTGCGAAAACTTTGCCACTGTGAACGAGCCAGGGAATCTGCAATCTCGTTATACACCCACGGTATGTGCGCAGCTTTGAAAACAACATTTAATGACAGACAACGCAGCATAAACTGGCGCAGCAAGCGCAAAACCCTAAGGCCCCTTGCTTGCTGTCTTTTGACTAGTTCAACAACTGTCATATTGTCCACCCTAAAAACAACCGTCATGTTCGCTAGTTCGTGTCCCCATACTGCTAGAGCCACCAAGAGTGGGAAAAATTTGAGGAAAGCGATGCTCCTCCCTTGCTGTAACCAACACGCGGGCCATGTTTCTGCGCACCATCTCCCATCCCAGAAAAGCCCGAAGCCAGAAGCTCCGGCCGCATCAGAAAAGATTTGGACTTGCCACACCATATTGACGTCGCGGAAAAGCATGGATACGCCACTGAAATCTGTTAAAAAGGTTTCCCACACCTTAATGTCCTCTCTCAAACCTACTGACACCCGAATCCTTTGGTGGGGCAGCACTGCTCCTGACATGGCTAACCCCAATCGCCTACAAAACGTTCTCCCTCCCCTCACTACCCTACAAGCAAAATTAAGGTATCCCAGGAGCTTCTGCGCCATCCGCAGATCAATCTTGCATAGCACTCTCACTGCACCTAGAAAGTCCAACATCTCTTTAACCTTTGGCATTGGCAATCTGGCCACCAAGGTTTTCGTGTCTAACTCTACACCCAGAAAGGTGAGGACTGATAGCGGCCCTTCCGTCTTCTCTGGAGCCAGGGGCACCCCCACCTGTTGTGTCACTTCCTGAAAGTCCGCCAATGCTCGCCCACAGGCCCCAGAAGTGGCTGTTCCTACAAAACGAAAATCATCCAAGTAGTGAGTGCCCGCACTGTCTGACAAAAACCCATTGTAAAAAGGTACTGAAGGTTTTGAATAGTGCACATGATATAGCACAACCCATGGGCAGCACCCTGTCAACGTAAATGGCCCCGTCCAGCTGCATACCTAGAAGGTCAAAATACTCTGGATGTATTGGCAGTAGCCTGAAAGCGGGCTGAATATCGCATTTTGCTAGTTCAGCCCCCTGTCCACACCCCTTGACCAACTTAATGGCATCATCCACTGATGCGTAAACCACCTTAGCGTCTTCAGGTGAAATAAAGTCATTAACATACGCGCCCTCCGGCCAGGACAAATGATGAATCAGCCGAAACTCGCCTGGGACCTTTTTCAGCACCACCCCCAAAGGGGATATCATTAACTCTGAACTTGTCCAATCATAGTAGGGTCCTGCAATTCTGCCTAAAGACACTTCTTTTGCCAGTTTGTCCCAGACCACCTGTGGCTGTTCCTTGGCCGACCGCAAATTGTCAACCCATCTCTTTCCCCTAGGTCCTTGATAACCCACCCGGAAACCTTCTCAGAAACCCCACTCTAGTTTACAGGCCTTGTCGGAATCTGGGTAAATTCATACCCAAGGCAACAGGGCCTCCAGCCTAATTGGCGTAGCACCCTTTTGGTGCAGGAGCGCCTTGCATGCCTCATCCTTTGGATGCTCTCCACTGCTCTGCCGGGCTGGAGAGGGAAAAACATTGGGTGACCGGATGACGACCCCTGCACTTGGAGCAGTCATGCTTGAACCTACAGGGTTGCCTGGAACAAAAACCTGTGTTGCAATTCCAGCATGCCCCGTAGTGGACACCTGAGGCCGTGGACCCCTCCCTGGGCGGGATGGCCCTGAAAAGGCTTGTAGACTACTGGTTAGCCGCTGGCCATGTGCGTAGATGTAGAGGATTGTGCAGACGCCATCCACTGCATCCAGAGTTCTGGATCTACGTCACCCCATGGTTTATTTGGATTGACGCTCACCCTAGCCCTGAATTCCTGGTCGTAACTCAGCCAGGCAAATCCACCAAAATGTATCTGAGCCTTCCGTATGAGGTCCATATACTTGAACAGCGCTATGGCTCTATCTGGGAATTTCTTTCAATATATATTGGCAAAGATCAAAAAGGCCGACGTCCAATTATCCATAGTGATTGGAACTCTTGGCCTACGTTCCAATTCCCACTCCTCTTCCTTAGAGCCTTCTTTGGCCTGTATTTCCCTGTGTAGCAGTTTAAAAACATCCACATATTCGTGTTTCCAAATTCTCGCTTTTGTTTTGTCCGCTTCATGTGAACCCAGGGGCATGGCCAGACCCATATATGGAAGACGCTTTTTGTGCCCCCCCCCTTACTTGTCGTCCAACCCCGTGCCCTCCCCTGACGTCTGCTTGTCTGTCTCGGGAACTGGCATAGCATTGGCCTCCTTAGCTTTCGTCGTTTCACTACCCTGTACCATCCCTTCCATGTCTGTCTCAAGCACCGAGCAGTCGCCCACACCTACGGATTTACGCATGCCTGGACCGCTGTAAGCCGTGCCCTCCCCCCAAACTGACCACCATTGTCCCTTACCTCTGCTTTGCTCCCCCAAAGGCTGCATAACCTTCCTTGGCCCTCGACTGTGCACCATCGCTTGACGCACCTCAGTTGGCCCGTCCACCAACCTTGGATCCTGTAAAATAGAAGCAGAATAAGAGGTTGCGTCGCACTTGCGCCCTCGCCCCCTCCCCTTGGTACCGCTCCCCTCCTCCTCACGAATCTCTCCTTCCCCCCACTCATCCACATCGTCATCATAATCGAGGTCCAACGCCTCTTCTTCATCAAACTCGCATATGTTCAGCGCATCACCCTTCAATCTGGACGTCATTTCTGAAATCTCCTCTGGGCCCTCATGACGCAAACCATCCTTGTGAGACCCACGCTCCAGCGGCGTAGAGAAAGCCGCTGAAGACCCCTCTAGTGCTTCAGACCAACATGCAGGGGCCGTGTTGCGCCCCGTTGGTGTCGCCTTCTTTCTGCCAGCCTCCGCTGCTGGCATCGTCCGACCTTTCCCAAGGTGGCCGTGTGTGTTCCACTGGGACTTTCCGTGCCGATCAACCCTCCGGCCGCACTAGCCTCCTGACCCCTCACTTCTTCTCCTTGTGGCACCCAAACCCAACTACCGGCCCTCGAACCCCCTGGCTGGGGCTCCAACCCTGCATGAGCCTCTGCAACCCTTTTAAACTGCCTGCCCCTGGTACCTGACTCCTACCTGTCCCTGCACAGCTGTGCCCACCTGGCTTCAGTCTCCGCCACAACTCTGCGTTGTTCCCTGATCCTGGCTTCAAGGTCCCAAGCTTCAGCCTGGTCCCAGCCTCCCTGCGCAGGTCCCCCCCCAGACATTGGGGCCGCCGGCACCACCCCCACCCCAGCCTTGGGCTTGTTTCCCTGCTTCCTCACAGCCTTAGTCCTGGTGAGCCCGCCTTTGCTTTTTGCTGGGCCCTTGCCACGTTTTTTGGTTGGGGCCCAGGGTCCCCTAGGTGTGTGACCTCACCCCTGGGGCAAGACAAATCTAAAGGGTCCACCCCAAACTGGCTCCACCTGTTGGGGCCCTGTATGCTCCGGGCCTGAAAAAACCATGCCTGTTTCCCGCCTCGCTTCCTCTGCCTGCCGCGTGTAAACATGCTGCTCATCCCCTTGATTTATGGGGCTAGGCGCACCTCGCACCCGTCCCCCGTCAGCCTCCAAAGTCATTTGGGGCCCATCACCCTCCCCTCCGTACTCCGGCTCTGGAGAAGTACAAGCAGCAAGTAGAGCCACTACCTGGCTCGACGCGGCCCGCGTCGGCCACATCATGCCGACCCAGGCCTGGTCTAACACGCCAGGCCTGAGTAAGTCGGCTTGGCCGGCTTCGCCAAATACGCGAAGCGCGGCCCGAACTGCCTCAGCATCATGGCTGGTTGCCATGGCACTGGAACAGGCAAGCGTCGAAGCTTCAATCAAATAAACAGGTGAGGCCGCAAGCCTAGCCGCACAACAAAGCACTTGCCTCTTCAATGAAAAGACCCCCTACAGACCAAAATTCCGCCCTGCTTGCAAGTTGGCACGGAAAGAGTTCACTCCCTCCCCCTACGCCCTTTTTAAACCTTGCCCCTAGCCCCACTCCCACTTACCTGCAGCCTATCCTGTCCCACCACGCCACTTCCTGTCCTCCCGAATGTGCCGGCGGAGAGACTAGAGCGAGTCTCTCTCTCCGCGGGCCCCTCCATAGCGCTCAAACGTTTATACTTTCACTGCCCGGAAACGATTAATCAACATCCATAACATTAAGGGAACGCTCAAAGAAAGGCCAAATTTTTTTTCCCGCTCAATCTTAATTCAAATATAAGCACATGACAGTCAGCTGGATAGTCAGAGCTCTTCCTCAGTCCACCACAAGGCAGGAGCCTTAATATGGTGCTCCATTAATTTTATTGTTGATCAGCGAGCATCACAATTCAGCCCAGCCAACGCATTTCATCCCGGATAGACTTTATCGGGGTTCTTATATTCTTGTATTTCTTTATCTGCAATCATCAAACACCCGGGTAGTAAACCAGTAGTCAAATTAATTTATTCCTCCCAAGTGTGTCCTCAGTTGGTCTCGAGCAGCACAGTTTTTACTAAAATAATACAAACTGGGAGGTGATGTCCACATACACCAGAACACATACAGGCTGTTGTATTTGATGATATTTTGTATTAACGTTTTACGAAACATTAAAAGATGACCGCCATGTACATGAGCATGAATGCGCACTCGGAAGCTTTTGTAGATAAAGTTTTGAAAACCATTGAAAGTTGGCCGACCTTGTATGCTCATGCATACATGTGCAAGCAAGGACGGTCTTTCTGAAATGGATGAAAAGACCCTCTCAAAGCTAAACGCATAAGGTGAAGGACAACAAAACAGGCCAATGGATGAAGAGGGCCGGATGAAAGTCCTGATTGCTTAGTCTATTGTTGTGTAACATTTTACCAAAAACTATAAATCTTGGCCAATGCCAGGCTTAAAAATTAGGCATTCTGTGAATGCAAATGCATGGATGGAGTGGAGCCCTACTCTCCCAAGCAGTACTTCATCCCTGCATTTGCAGCAGGTTGTTGGGAGTCGCAGTTTGATTCCTGGCCCATTAGTAATAATGAAACTAGACATTTGCAAATTTTTGCAATCTGTCTCTTAGTAGTATAAGGGATTAGTACATCTCTGGCACCATAAGGGAGAAGCTGGTCGCATGCAATGTAAAAACTGCAGTGTGGGCCAGCGGCGGCTCCTCCATAGGAGCATCGCTATCCCCCACCCCCCACACTGCTGCAGAAAGCTTAAAAATAAAATGGTAAGAAAATGATTTTATTACCATTTTATTTTTTACTCTCTGCTGAACGGAGTGTGGGGGCAGTGCATCATGGCAGCAATGAGGAGTGGCCACTTCAGTTTGAAGTGTGCATGTTGGTTTGGCTGGTTATCTTGCTACGGCCAGAACAACATGCATAATTCAAACCTCTCTGTCTTAAACAGCTGGGTTGGCGAGCAAACACAGGCCTCCAGTGCCTTTTGGAGCGCTGAACCAGCCTGCTCCAGCCAATCAAGACACTTCACTCATGCTGGTTAAAAGCTTGAGAGCAGTGTCTTGATTGGATAAGGTAGTTGGCTGTGGGACCTTGTGAGAGTGTGAATTTTCTAATTTGTTTATTAATGATTTCATATTAAAAATGTGTAATGAACTAACATGTAAAACGAGTAGCTTCTGAAATGTCTGTTTTTCTGTTCTTGGGTGAGCGAAATTATATTCAGATGCTGTTGTTATTTTCCATGATTCAAAGCTTTCATAATAAGTGTTTTCGAAGCTTTTGTAGACGTATCCAGAGCTACCCCTAGTGGGTTGCAGTGTCATGTCTTACAAGGTCATGTATTAACCAAACTTTGCATAAGTTAAAATGTCCTGTTGTTTGAGAATGTTACTAATATCTGGTCTTTCCTCGAGGATGGAAGTAAATGTAACAGGGAAAGTTTCTTCCTGAGAACAAGATACGCAAGAGGCGGATGAGACAATGGAGTTACAGACGAGAAGGAAGAAGCAAAGTTACATTGAAAGAAAAATGATATAGTTAGCGTAGGGTTTGACATGTTTAGGTCATCAATTTAGTTGTCGATTGGCTGAAATGAAACCACCCCATGGACTGACCAATCAGGAGTTGATTAGATTTTAGTATAACAACCTGTGTAGACTAATTAGTTTGTGGACAGTAGGAGATCGGTGGAGAGTAGGAGATCGTTGGAGAGTAGGAGAGTTGGTTTGTCGTTCTTCGAAAGCAGACGAGATTCGAGATTAGCTGTCTTTAGGCCCAAACTTCGGATGAGATAACTGATGGTGTCCTCAGGTGGAAGCTAATTATTTGCTGTTACTACTTTTGTGGTAATGTATGTTATTAAATGTAATTGTGTCTCTCTTGCTTTGCTTTCCAGGTACCAGCTGCAGCTAATGGTTTTATTGATGCACATTAATAGTTTTTATATACTATAATCAAGTTAGTGGTTTTCTAAATTTGTGTTACTAAATTCTTGTCACATGAAGCCCAACATGTAATGCTAATCCGTGGTTAGATAGGGAATTAATAATTTTGATATGCTCATGATCTGTTATGAAATCATTTGATGCTGAACTAATGCATACTCAACCATTATTACCAGTTTTTGTATTATTAATAAGTGTGATTCTTTTGGAGATAATTTGCTTAATTGTATTAATCAGATTGAGATAGATACACCGCTTTAACCAGCCGCTATTGATCTTATATGCTTATCATTTGTGTTTGAGAGTTATTTTTGTGACATTAGCATTGTTAATATAGGGAAATAAATCTATGAATTCTTATTACTAAACTGGTGTAGTTATTGACTTAAGCTTTATAATATTGAATATTGTTGATTTGATGGTCCTCACACTTCCCATTGGTGACATCCCCTCAAACCTATGTCACTTCTATCCATCCTCCTCTAGCACAGGATCCACTATTTAGAATTGAAAATAGCTAAGATCTCGTGGCGCGCTAGCAGTTTTTTGGTAGCAGATTACGGTTACCTCATTGTTTTGATGATGCCATAATGGCTCTGTGAGGTTCAGGTGTGTCAAAGTGGTTCGCTTGTTCTTTCTTTCTTTTTTCAAAATTGTTAAACGGATTTAACATGATGAGTGGCTAGTTGCCTTTAGTGACTTTCCCCGGTTCTTGGAGACCCCCTAGGTTGATGGATATGTTCTTGGCGGTGTTTGATTCTATTTGAATGAGGTGAAAATAGTGTTTGCGCTTGCACAGCTTTAGCTAATTTGCAGATGATTGTGTTGAATATGAGTTTAGAGGAGTAGGGATACTCAAATTAGTAATTAGATGGAGTGGGCGTACTCCTATAGGTATGAGAGTAGGGAAGCTGCGGTCTTCATTTGAGTGTGGCGCCTGATGCAGGAAAAATTATCCACGTGGTTGTTGATGACAGACCTAAAGAGAGAGAGGTCTGGGACTCCGGAGTACATTGACAAGTGTATAGGGACACTTGGTATATGTTGTAATTCGTTCATATAGTAGACCGATTTGTCAGGATTGGTAAATCAAGTTTGTGAGAAATTGATGTGAATGAAAATATACTGAAGACTTGGTGAGTACTAAGTGCACTAGACCAGGGTTCTGCAAAGTCAGTCCTGGAGAACCGGGTCCATGCCAGATTTTTAGCATATCCACATTTAGGAAAATGTAGATTTCTGAAACATCTTTTTTCTAAATGTGGATATGCTAAAAATCTGGCATGGACCCGGCTCACCAGGACCGACTTTGCAGAACCCTGCACTAGATAATAATCCAAGGAACAGTAGAGTAGTAAAGTTTGCTGGTCGAAGTTTACTCACGATTGTGGGAACTGTGAAAAAGGAGTAGGCAAAAGCTGAAGGTTTCTTTGGAAGGTTCTGAAGCATTTGTGTTACCCTACCTGTGGTAAATGAGCAAATTTGTTTTTCTTATTTTTGAGATAGCTCGCAAATTAATATTGTGTTGATTGTGCGTATGGGTTGTGAAAGGGTTAGTACGATAGACTTTGTCAGCGTCTTAGCGAAGGTGCTGAGGGGAGTAAATGTGTTGAGTGTGACGTAGCGGTGCAGCGCTGGGACTGGTTGATCGATAGAAAGGAGTCGCGCACGGATTCGTCAATCAGTCCGATAATAGAGTTGGAATGCAGTGGATCAAAGAGAATTGTGGGATAGCAGCCACTTCACATGATTGGTTATTCTTTCTTTAAATTAGTTTACTGCTTGTTGAGTTGTTTTGAAATTAATTTTTTTCTGTGGATATTGTGTTTGAATAAATTGAGTTAAAATTAAGTTTTTCAAAGCTTTGAAATGTGCGTTGAAGGGTGATGAGTACATTCCGGTACTTGAAGGAGAGATTTTTCCACCAGAAAATACTCCAACATACATTGTGTTTGAGGAGAGAGGTGCAGCGGCATGTCTTTGGTTGAAGCATTGGGTCAAAATCACAAAGAAAGAGGGCTGTTTAGCTTTCCCAGAACATGGTAAGTTCAATTAAGAATTCTGGATACCCTGAGAAGGAAGATGTTCAGTCTTAAAACTCCACCGAGGCCAGCGCAGTATGAAGCATTAGCTGTATGGGAGCTGGTAGCGCAGGAACAGCAAGCTTTAAAATATGAAAAGAAAATGAGAAGGGTAGAGAAAACACTGTCTGAAACAATGTGGGATGAGGAACAGAAAAGGTGGAGAGAAGATACATTGCGTGGGGTTAGGTTATTTCCAGCAAGAACAAATGAAGACGAGGTGAGAACAAACAATGGAAAGAAAAAGAAGAAGGGTTAATTAGAACAGAACGCAAAAGAGCCGAAAAGGGTCATATTTAACGATGATGAAACGGAGGAAGATGAGGTGCTTAACCATGTCGTAGAGACATATCTTCCACCTGATGTGAGACAGCAGAATATAAATGGATTAAATGGGAGCGGTATGAATAGCATAATTCCTACTGAACCATTGATTTCCGAATCAGTGAGGGGTGACCTGAGTCATGAGAGAGTTCAGATGCAGAGTAGTTTTAATGACTCATTGAGCAATAGACAACAGTTTGAGATGAACATTCCTGATGTACAATCAGAGATCCAGACAGTGAGGACTACAGCAAACACAGTAATGTCACAGGGTTGTCAGGGGACAAAGATATGAGAACCTGTACATATACAGATTCCACAAATGCAGAACATGAGAGCAGGACAAACACCAGGAGCTGGAGTATTGATGAATCCAGAAGCAATTACTGTGCCTATTACGATGGGTCCAGTGACTCCATTATGTGTTTGAGTAGACAATAGTGGAGATACTTCATTGCTAAATGTGCAGAATAGACAGGGACCAAGTTTAAATGAAATGAATTCTCTTATAGATTTGTCACCTGTTGAGCAAACAGGAACAATGGCTCAACAACCGAGTACGAGTTCAGGGCAAGGGCGAGGAGCAGGTGCACAAGCTAGCGGAGTATCTCTGAAAGGTTTTTCTGCACAAGAAATAACAGAATGGTTGGAGAACTTAAAGAGTTCAAAACAACAACAACAACAACAAGAGAGAAAAGAAAAGGAGGAAGAAATGATAAACAGAGTGAGGTTTAAACATGGAAGGGAGTGAACTTTTAGAGGGAACAATGGGAGTGAACAGACTTGACTCTTATACCGAAGGGTAATTGAGATACCTGTGTAAGGTCATTACAAGAGGAGCAAACAGGGTTTATCAACAGTTACAAGATGTTGCAGAAGATTACAACATTGATTTGACAAAGGTGAAAACATTAAAAAGGAGTTATAGACTGAGTTTGGAGGAAGAAGACTTTGTTCACATGAGGTCTGCAGGGATGAGGTCACATCTCAAAGAGTTACTTGAGAAAGTGCAGATTTGGAGGGCATTGGATACATGGGAGAGTAAATGGGACAGAAAAAGAGAGAGACCTAAGAAAGATGATGGGACACAGGCAGGAGACGCAGTAAAAATGTTACCAATGAGAGAAACGCCAGTAGGGAATTTTATTAATGTACCTTGGATTAGAAGTGACATTATAAGTTTTACAAATGATTATCCAAGACTGAGAGAGAAGCCAATGGAGTGGTATCAGCAGACAGATAGGTTTGTGAAACTTTCAAAGTGTCTTTGGGAAGACTTGAATACACTTTTTGACATTGTGGTACCAGCAGATTTGTGGGTTGAATACAAAAGGAGCGGTGATTTGCCGACGAGTGAACCGCAAACAGATTTGAAAACAGGTGCGCTGTCTCCTGAAGTAATGAAATATTACTATAAGGTAATTGAATTTATGAAAACAAGAGTTTTGCTGAAAAGTGTTGATTGGCAGCGCATTGATAGAACAACACAAGAAGGGAAGGAGTCAGTTCATGCGTATTATGAGAGATTGTTGAATGCATTCAAACAGTTTAGTGGTGCAGAAACTATTGAAAAGGAAAACATGAATCATTTGGTGTTCAGATTTGTCGATGGGTTGAAACCAGAAGTGAGTCAAATGATTAAGAATCATTTGATATGTCGTCAAGCAAAGCCGATTGATGAGGTCCTACAATATGCTAAATATTGTAGTGATGAAATTGAGTTGAAACAGAAGAAGCTGAAATAAAAGGCAATGGTAATGCAGATTAAGGCAGCGCAGACAGGGATGCAGGGAAACTTACAACAGTTGCCACAGGGAAATGGTTTGTATCCGAATCAAGGTCGTGGTAGAGGACGAGGAATGATGATTCCAGTAGTTAATAGAAATGTGGACTTGAGTTCAGTGGTGATGCAGGATGAACAGCAGCGATGAAAAGTATTACCTTGCCACATTTGCGGATTGCTGGGACATTGGAAAAGACAGTGTCCGATGTTGAATCAGGGAGTAGGAATGGTTCAGCAAACAAATGGTGTCAATTCATTTCAAGGCATGAGAGGACCTAGAATGGGAGGTCAAAATCGAAATTTTCAGAATAATGTGAATTACATGCAAGGTTTTCAGACTTTACAGCCAATGCAACAAATGCAAAATGTGCAACCTCAGGTACAACAGGTACAAATGCAACAAATGCAGCCACAAGTGCAGATGGTGTGTGTACAGCAAATGCAATTACCAAGACAGGATCAAATAATACAGAGCCCAATGGAACAGCAACAGGTTATGCTTTTGCAGGTGGTCACGAATCAGAGTAAAAACAAATGTCTAAACACAGTTGAGCAGTTTCCCTTACAAAGTGAGGGTGAAATAAATGCTGAATGGCCGTTGAGTAGTTCAGATGAGGAGGAGTTCATGATGAGTGCATCATTAGATGTCAATCAGAGGGGTCCTTATGTGCAGGGTGAAGTGCATGGCCATGAGGTTAGTTTTTTGGTTGACACAGGAGCAACGCGCTCAACGATAAGAACAGTTATACAGTTATACAGGCATACCTGTTTCTGAGAGGACAGTGCAGATAGTAGGGGTTGCAAACATACAGTTAGTTAATGTCCTTACAGAACCAGTCCTTGTGAAGATTGGAAATTTCAGAGACTACCATAGTTTCGTTGTTTGTGATTCCAGTCCAGTATCGCTGTTGGGAAGAGATTTGTTGTGCAAAATAAATTGTTCGATTATGTGATCCAGAAAGGGAATTACAATGGAGACCATTAGTACTGATGGATAGGATTTGTCAGTTGTTGAGGGGAGAAGAATGAGAGGTTGTGAACTAGCTTTGTTGAATGTGGAGGAGGACCAAGTAGTCAATGAAGATGAGACACATGAAGAACACAATTTGGAAGACTTAATGAATTTCTTTCCAGTGTTTGAAAAGAACGACTTGCCAAGTGATTTGCAGGAAAGGGTTAAACCAAAGGTTTGGGATTTTTCAGGAAAAGAGATTGGTTTGATTAAAGGTGTTGAAGGGGTCAAGGTGGCAGTGAAAGAGAATGTAGTGTTTCCACAAACAGCTCAATACCCAATGACAAATGAAATCATAGAAGGAATAAGACCACTGATAGAACAGTTTCTGGAACAAGGAGTTTTGAAAGAGGTAATGAGCAGTCCATGTAATTCACCAATCATTGGTTTGAAGAAGCCGAATGGGAAAATACGTTTGGTTCAAGATTTAAGGAAAATAAATGACATTGTAGTGAAATGTTGTCCAGTGGTACCCAATCCAGCAGTGATAATGTTTCAGATTCCATGTGATGCAGAGTGGTTTACAGTCATTGATTTGTGCCAAGCATTTTTCTCAGTCCCTCTTCATGAGGACAGCAGATATCTCTTTTGTTTCAAATTCCTGACTAGAGTCTACTGTTGGTGCAGGTTTCCTCAAGGGTTTTCAGAATCACCATCGATTTTCTATCAGATTTTGAAAAAGAACTTGGAGTTGTTGGTGATGCCCTATAAGTTGACCTTAGTACAGTACATTGACGATTTACTGATTGCTTCAAAGACAAAGAAAGACTGTAGAGAGGATACAATTGCAATGTTGAATTTCCTGAGAGACAATGGTCATAAGGTTTCTCCAGCTAAGTTGCAATACTCTCAGCAAGAGGTGAAGTGTTTGGGACATTCAATTAAGAAAGGGTCAAGGAGAATTTCCAAAGAGAGCGTGGCGGCAATAATGAAAATTAAAATGCCGAGTTCCCGAAAGGAGTTGAGGATATTTTTGGGAATGGTAGGTTATTGTCAACAGTGGATCCCACATTTTTCAGCGGTTTCAAAGTCATTGCAAAGATTGACACATAAGGATGTTTCAGATCCTATAATGATGGATCAAGAGTGTGTGAAAGCTTTTACTGAGCTGAGAGAAAGTTTGTGTCAAGCACCAGCTTTAGGTATGCCTGACTACACAAAACCTGTCCTATTGTTTTGTCACGAGAAAGCTGGATGTTCTTTGTCTGCCTTAACACAAAAACATGGTGGTGTTAATCACCCAGTAGCATATTTTTCAGCTACCTTGGATAATGTTGCAGCAGCCCTACCCGGATGCCTGCGAGCTTTCGCAGCTGTTGAACAGAGTATAACTCAAAGTGAAAATATTGTGATGGGTTATCCTCTGACAGTGATGGTACATCATTCAATTTAGATCCTGTTGACCAGGTCAAAGACGCAATATTTGACAAATGCAAGATTGACTCGTTATGAAACAGTTATTCTAGGGGCACCAAATGTGACAATAAAAAGGTGCACAGTGCTTAACCCGGCAACATTACTACCAAATGAGGGGGAAAATCTGTCCAACATAGATGATGCTGAACATGATTGTTTGGAGGTGACAGAACTTTGTACCAAACCAAGAGAGGACATTAAAGATACTTGTCTAGAAGACAATGATCAAATTATTTTTGTTGATGATTCCTGCTTACAAGACAACAGGAGTGCATTGAGAGTGAGGTGTGCAGTGTGTACAGTCACAGGCATACTAGAAGTTTCATGGCTTAAAGGAGTAATATCTGCACAAGTCTTGGAGTTGGTGGCTCTTACCAGAGCATGTCAATTATCAGATCAAATGAAGGTTACAATCTACACTGATAGTCAGTATGGATTTGGAATTGTGCATGATTTTGGGCAAATTTGGTCACAGAGAGTGTTCCTGACTTCTTCAGGATCAACTGTAAGAAATGGGGAAAGAATACATGATTTGTTACAAGCAGTGCAGGAACCTGAGAAAATTGCCGTGGTCAAATGCAGTGCACACCAGAGAGGACAAGATTATGTAACATTGGGAAAAGCTTATACAGACCAGGTTGCAATATTTTGTGCTCTAAATGGAATTTCATTCAAGGGAAATTGGGAATTGATGTCTGAAAATGAAGAGATTTATGCAAATTTTACCGTGCAGATAGTGGAGACACTAGATGAATTGAAAGCAATACAGAACAATGTTCCAGGAGAAGAAATGAGAGATTGGATAAAACATCGATGCATACAAAGAGAGAATGAGATTTAGGTGACAATAGAGGTAAAAGTAGTCTTGCCAAACAGTCTATTGACGCAAATGGCGAGGTACTACCATGGCCAAACACACATTGGAAGTGATGCAAATATCAGGAGTTTTAAACAATATTGGTACAATCCAAAATTCAGACAAGTGGCAGAGCTGGTGTGCCATAGGTGCATAATTTGCCAGCAGATGAATGTCGGCAAAGGAACAGTTGTCAACATGGGACACATAGGTATGGCAGGAGGTCCATTCAGTAGAATGCAAATGGATTTCATTGAGATGCCTGCATGTGCTGGTTTGAAATATGTGTTGGTGATTGTGTGCATTTTCAGTCATTGGATTGAGGCTTACCCGACAAGGAGAAATGACAGTCTGACTGTGGCTAAATTGCTTTTGCGAGAACTAATTCCACGTTTTGGTTTTCCGGTCTCAATTGAATCGGATAGGGGTACAGATTTCAATAATGAGGTGCTAAAATTGCTTTTTTCAGCATTAAACATTCAGCAAAAATTGCATTGTAGTTATCGCCCAGAAGCTTCAGGTCTAGTAGAACAGATGAATGGAACACTAAAATCACGATTGGCAAAAGTGTGTGCATCAACAAATCTGAAATGACCAGATGGTCTACCTCTAGTACTAATGTCAATGAGAAGTACACCTGACAAAAAGACTGGGTTATCTCCACATGAAAGACTGATGGGGAGAGCAATGAGATTACCAGCAATACCTGCAAACGCACTTGTGAATATTATAGATGATATGGTGCTAGATTACTGCAAAAGCCTAGCTGATGTGGTTTGGTCTTTTTCTCATCAGGTGGAAGTTGCAACAGCCCAACAAACACAAGGTCAAGGACATAGTCTGAGAGCAGGAGACTGGGTGCTTATACGGAAGCACGTCCGAAAGTCTTGTCTTGAACCACGTTGGAATGGTCCATATCAAATTGTGCTCACTACAACAACTGCAGTGAAGTGTGCTGGTTTGCCGAACTGCGTGCATGCAAGCCATACGAGAAAAGTGCATGATCCAACAGAAAGAGAAGAGGAACTGTTGAGATCACCAACAGTCAGGAATACTGAGAACCAAGGAAAAAATAGTGATCAAAATATTGAGAATGACAGAGATGTACCAACTCTGATAACAGATGAAAGAGAACAAAATAGAAATGGTGAAGAACTTGAACAAGCTGTAGAAGGAGTAGAAGAATCAGTCCAAGAAGAAAGAAGTGAGACTGATTTCGATCTGAGGAGGGTGTCCTCGAATGAGAACGGAAAACAGGAAACTACAGAAGAAAGATCTGCTCAGAGGAGGGTGACCTCAGTAGCAGGTGGTTTGTCTAACCAAACCAAAGACAAGACAGACGCCGTTGGGAAAGAAATTGAGAATAGTCCCACCCCAGTGGATTATACTCTTCCAGAACCAATTGCGGGAACGTCTGAAAAGAAAGGTCCAAAGGCAAGAGAAGTCTCAATATTGAGAAGACTATTGACAAAAGGAACATTGAAAGGAGACAATTGGCCAGAAAAAACTGTGGAAAAAGAAAAGATTGATGTGATACCATCAATACCAGAGGAAAGAGAATTTCCAGGCGAAGAACAAACTAGTGGAGAAGACAGTGAAAGTGGAAGACGACCAAAAAGGGAAAGAGTTGCGAGCAGGAGATATGCTGGACTTGAATGGGCATACTTACATTCAAGTGACTGGCAAGGAGAATTTTTGAGCTTTTGTTTTGACAGAGACAGAGAAAATTTGGATTTCGGGACATGAAGATTCACAAAAGAGACATTGGGTTAGAAGAAAAATGAAAAATTAAGTGTTGAACGTACGCTGCAAAGACAGAAATTAAAAAATTACTGGAAAAGACAAATGAAAAACTGAACTTAGACAACTGCTATACCGAATTTGACAAAGGAACTGCCCAAGAGTGAATGAATTCATTAAAAAAAACAAAAAAAAATAAGAGGGGTTTTTGGAAGTTTTTGAAGTTTTAGAAATTTTAGAAATTTTTCTTTTTTTTCTTTTTTCCTCTAAAAAAGAAAATGAGTAATTCACACGACCAAAACTGTAGGATTAGTTGTTGCAAAGTGCTTAGTATTGGTTTAGCGGTAAAAAGTGTGTTGATATGTTTATTGTTATTTGTGGGAGTGTCTGTTTATGAGACTGATAAGTCATTAACCAAAGATAGATTGAGGATAGATGTAAAATATTTGCTTGAGGAAAAAGAGCTTTCTTCTAATGTTTTCTATCGCTTATTGCATGAGTATGTTGAAGTGATGAATGCGACTGATTGTTACGTATGTACGCAGATTCCAGCTTCAGTAGAAGGAGGAACTACATATCATAGCTTACCAGTGACTTATTCTATAAGCTGCAGTCTTTTGCTAACATGTTTCTATAATCAAGAATACATTCAATATTTTTATTCAAACTATGATATGGTATTATCCTTTGTACCTGTCATAGGATATTTTAATAAAATAGCCACAGAAAATAACATAGTAATTATGAGAGATTTCTTTGAGCCTACTTTAACTTTTGGAACTGCCTTTGCTTCAATTTGACTTGTTTACTAACGCCAGTAGAAAAGAAATTCTTAGATAATACAGAAGAGAGAAGGAGAGAATAAAGGCAAAAGTGCATAAGGGAATTATAAGTAGAAAGCCTGGAATAGATTATGCTTATAGTGACATCACTAAACAGGGCAAACTAACAATAGATGCTGAGCATTTAGGGAGACTTTGTATACAAAGACCTTGAAGTGAGAATGATAGATTGTTTGTTGGAAAGAGTGAATGTAGACATGTTTTTATGTTTAAGAGTAAGTGGGATTTTATGATGAGTGGACAGGATCCTCCGCTACCTAGCATTTACTATATTTGTGGAAGAAATGCACATTACCGTCTTCCTAGAGGGTGGTACGGGACATGTTATCTGGGAATAGTCTTTCCAAAAATCTATCAGTTGGAAGACTTGAGTAAGATTCCTGATTCAATTAAATTTCAAACGAGACACCAGCAAGAATCAAGTCTGGCATTGTGGGAGACATATTTGGGGCTATAATTCCATCAGTGGGAGTAGTCTTAAATTCGATTAAGATTCAGAAGTTGTCCACGGTTGTGGATAGCATGTTGACAAGATATTCTGGAGCTATTATTCTTCTGGATACAGAGTTGGCTGCTACAAGAGCTATGGCACTTCAGAATCGCCTTGCATTAGACATTCTTTTGGCGAAAGAGGGCTGAGTATGTAAATTAATTGGTTCTAATCATTGTTGTTCTTTTATCCCTGACAACTCAGGGAAGGTTAAAGAATTAATCACTAATGTGGCTAACACTAATAATAAACATTTGAAAGAACTGAAAGAAACTACAATTTGGGAAAAGGCTGGAAAAGGCATTGATGCTGTGGGAAATTGGTTTAGCAATGTGGGAAGAAATGTTATTCTGAAAATTGCAAAATGGGTGTCAATAATTGTATTTTGTTTAATTGGAATTTGGGGAACCTATAGAGTAATAAAATGTGTTAAGAAGAGAAAATTAGAAAGGAATAAATTAAATTTTGAAATAGAAATGAATACATTTTACAAAGAAAATAAGAAGAGAAAAAGAAATAATTCAGAAATAGATTAAACAAAGTTTTAAATCTAATGATAATAAATACATTTATTAAAGGGTAATGTGATGACATGAATAGCAATCAGAGGAGGGATTCTGATAGTGTGAATTTTCTAATATGTTTATTATTGATTTCATATTAAAAATGTGTAATGAACTAACGTATAAAACAAGAAGCTTCTGAAATGTCTGTTTTTCTGTTCTTGGATGAGCAAAATTATATTCAGATGCTGTAGTTATTTTCTATGATTCAAAGCTTTCATAATATCTGTTTTCGAAGCTTGTGTAGATGTATCCACAGCTACCCCTAGTGGGTTGCAGTGTCATGTCTTACAAGGTCGTGTATTAACCAAACATTGCATAAGTTGAAATGTCCTATTGTTTGAGAATGTTACTAATATCTGGTCTTTCCTTGAGGATGGAAGTGAATGTAACAATGAAAGTTTCTTCCTGAGAACAAGATACGCGAGAGGCGAATGAAACAATGGAGTTACAGACAAGACATAAGAAGCACAGTTACAGTGAAAGATTTTTTTTATAGTTAGCATAGGTTTGTCAAGTTTAGGTCATCAATTTAGTTGTTGATTGGCTGAAATGAAACTACCCCATAGACTGACCAATCAGGAGTTGATTTGATTTTAGTATAACAACCTGTGTAGACTAACTAGTGTGTGGACAGCAGGAGATCGGAGGAGAGTAGGAGATCGTTGGAGAGTTGGTTTGTTGTTCTTCGAGAGCAGACGAGCTTCGAGATTAGCTGTCGTTAGGACCAAACTTCTGATGAGATAACTGATGTTGTCCTCAAGTGGAAGCTGATCATTTGCTGTTACTACTTTTGTGGTAATGTATGTTATAAAATGTGAATTGTGTCTCTCTTGCTTTCCGGGTACCAGCTGCAACTAATGGTTATATTGCGGCACATTAATAGTTTTTATATATTATAATCAAGTTAGCGGTTTTCTAAATTTGTATTACTAAATTCTTTTCACATGAAGCCCAACATGAAATGCTAATCCGTGGTTAGACAGGGAATTAATCATTTTGATATGCTCATGATCTGTTATGAAATCATTTGATGCTGAACTAATGCATACTCAACCATTATTACCAGTTTTTGTATTATTAATAAGTGTGATTCTTTTGGAGATAATTTGCCTAATTGTATTAATCAGATTGAGATATATACGTTGTTTTAACCAGCCGCTATTGATCTTATATGCTTATCATTTGTGTTTGAGAGTTATTTTCGTGACATTAGAATTGTTAATATAGGGAAATAAATCTATGAATTCTTATTCTTTATTCTAAACTGGTGTAATTATTCACTGAAGCTTTATAATATTGAATATTGTTGATTTGATGGTCCTCACACTTCCCATTGGTGACAACCCCTCAAACCTATGTCGCTTCGATCCATTGTCCTCTTGCGCAGGATCCACTATTCAGAATTGAAAATAGCTAGGATCTCGTGGTGGGCTCGCAACCTCATGCTCGGAGGAGGACTAGAGAGCATTGTGGACGTGTTGCAGGCTGAGGTAAGCAAATATTTTGTTTTTTATTTATTAAATGTTTATTTTGATGAATTGATGTATGTATTATTATGTATGGTGCCCCACCATTGTTGAAAGTGACTATCCCCCACTTGTGTGGCCAGATACTTTTTCTAGCACCCCCACATCCTTGCAACTCTTTGTACCTCCAGCTGGGATGGATGATTCTGGCTCTGTGTGAACCTACACATATTCATGTACAATACTATATATAAGTATCAAATTCCTAGAATGGTCTCACTCCACACACTCACCTATAGCAAACTATATGTTCCATTCCCTAGAACACACTTCCATATAAATGTAACATATGACATAGCCTAGGAAGTGCCACATTCTGTACAGTCATTCATATCATGTGTCAAAGTCCTAGAGATTGAACTCCCTAAGTGGCCATAAATATTCCCAGACATAGGTCCTGAGCTGTCTGTGCCACTAGAAACAAGCTGTAGTAGACTGAAGAGGCCTAAATAGGCTGAAACCGATCTTGGGTTGCTTGTGTACCAATTCAGTGATGACCTGGCTTGGCAGTTTGGGCTGGACTGTTTCTATTGGAGAAGGTCCAAAGATAATTTGCATATAGCTGTGTATAATCTAAGGTAGCATGGTGGGGAAAAAATGTTGGGCTGGAATGTTACCTCAAGCGATTGCCGGTAGTTAGATTATTAGCAAGCATTCCTCCCATCCCCTTTTGTGTGTTTAAAACCCCAGAGCATCCTCACTTTGCACACAACATTAGTCATACCAGGTGTCAAAGTCTTAGAACAGGCTCACTCTGCACACTCCCTCTACAGAACTGTATGTGTCAGTCCTTAAAACAGCCTCACGCTGCATACCTCCATTTACTTATTATACATGTTATATATGCGAGAGCTCTGGAACAGCATCATTTTGTATATTGCTGTATACTTAATATATGTCAGATATCTAGAACAGTTGTAATCGTCACTCTGCCATGTTATAAATGTCAGTGTCACAGAACACCCTCACTCTGCACACCTTCCTGATTGTTTTAAATATTGCTACTACTTTTTTCTATCTTCTTACATATCCCAATAAAGGGTGTCCAACATATGACAAGTTCCAGGTCCGATGTTCAGGATAACTACATAAAGTCACATTGAACTGATTTAAATGGAGCTCATTTACATAGTCAATGTTTGTCCTGAAAATATGGGAAGCATGTCGTCCTTGTGAACATATGTTAGACAACCTTGTTGTAAATGCACGTTCTCATAGTTTCCTCTCCACACGCCTGATCTAGTCAAGAGGGGCATACACATTACTTGGTAGACACACACACACAATGTCTGCCATGCTGTATGCCAAAGATGGTAGTGAGGGGGGTGTTAAAGTGCTACTACAGAGGAATTCCACTAAACAGCACCACTGTTTCACGCATTTTGGTTCACATGGGTGCAAATTTGATGGAAAGCTTGAATGATCATTAATAATAAATACCATTTCCTTTTGCACTTGGTTCTCAATGTTTCTTTGCCTTACAACAAGTAAGGGTGACATGGTGGATGTTTAGTGCATTAGGATGTGATTTTGAAATGTGTAATGATAACAAGGGAATGCCCAGGGGATACAGCAGGATCCTGGAGCAGTAACGTATTTTAATACAGACACGAAAAATGACAATACTCTTTGAATAAAAGGCTCAAGAAGAAGATAATCAGATGGATCATAGGATCCTACTCTCTAATGGAAAGGGCTACAAATTAGAAATAAATGGAGGTCACACCACTGGAAGAACAGGGAAGACAGTTGCTCATCCTTAAACCAGACGGTCAATGATGCAAAAATAGGGCGGGCAGAAGGGAAGTATTCTTTGTCCGTCTGTAGGTTAGCATTGAGCAGAGCCAACCTTGGTACATATAGGCAGAGGGAGAATGACAAAGCAACAGCATCTGTTTTGTTAGTGGTAAAGGCTAGGTGCACCTACAGGAAGATTAAAATGTTCATGTTTCAGAAAATGGGCCTTACCCCACAAACCTCCTTATTTATAGTGATAGAAATAGTGCTATCATGGCCTTTGGTGAGACTCAGTGCAAAATGTCTTGGTGGGGCCCCATAATATAGGAAATGTATTAACCTCGGAATGATAATGAAAGGCTACAGGATCTGCCAGGATTCAAATCGGAGATTTAAATGTATGAGACAGATCTGTACATCGGGCACAAAAAAATCCATTAACATCCTACACCAGTTGCATACTATGTGCTTAGAAAAAAGTAGAACATCAGAACCAACCCCTCTCTCTCTCTCTCTCTCTCTCTCATATATATAGCTTCTTGCAAGGAAAGTGAACTTAATTTCCCATCACCCATCTACAGAGGAAGTGGCAGCACAGCATTTCTCACCATCCATCTGCATAGGCAATAACATCACTGATTTCCCTTAAAAACTATCTTTAAAAGAAGCAAGGCAAGAGGTTGTCACTTCCTATTGCCCACCTGCACAGGAAGTGACATCACTGCATTTCTCATAATTTGTCTGGACAGGGAGTGAGATCACTATTTTCCCACATAAACCATATTTAAAAGAAGAAGTGAGACAGGAAAACTTCATTTCACTTCAGCCATCTCCACACCTTACTTTAGGCAACAAGTGTTAGGGCATCCCACCACCAAGGTCTCAAAAAAACTAAAGATGGGCACAGAAAACAGCATTGCATGTTTGGGCCTGTTAGGGTCCACTGAAACGTACAAGAGAAGATAAAATGATGTGCCTCACTCCACACCCCATACTGCCAAACCTCAAGCTCACAGCCAGAACAGGATGACAAACACACAGCATCCTTCCAACACTAGATCCAAATTCGTACATACCCCCAAGCACAACACATGCTCAAAATACACATTCCAACTCATGCTCATTAACAATCACTCTGCTTTACTCCATCCACCAAATATCACAGACATCATCACCTACCACAGGTTTAATGTCTGCCTCATTACAGAAACATACTTCACCCAACATCCTTACACATCCTCAGATATCCTTCTTCCCACAAGTTAAAGCATCCATCATGTGGAAAGTGCTGATAGGAAGGATGAAGGTCTTTCTGTCATCCAGAAGTCTTCCTTGTCCTGCATCCTAGATAAGCAAGTGGCACTTGGATCCCTGAAGCTACTGACAGGCCACTTCCCATTCTCTGCAACTTTGACCTCCACCTTCCATCTCAACTACAGGACTTCAATGATGAATTCTCGGATGTCCTTGCCACCTCATCTATTCAACACACCCACACAACCCTGTAGTATGATTTCAACCTCACAGACAACACAATATCAAATAAAGAGACACCCTCCTCAACCTGATCAACTCACTCAACATCTTACAGCACTTCACCCAGCCAACACACTCCAAATGCCACATCCTCGACTTAGTCTTTTCCACCTTTACCATAAATCCAGTTTTACTGCTCAGCATTCTGCAAACATACTGAGGTCAAACCAAAAGAGAAGACGAAGGGGCATAGTTAAGAAAAATGGCGCTTCACACAGTGCAGCGCCACTGTTTTTGCACCCTTTACTAACCCCTACCGCCACCATGTGTGCACTGAATTTGAAATACGATGCACCATGGCGCAGGGTAGGTGGCAATAGCAATAGTGCCAAAATCTTGGTGCTACTCCTGCAGAGTACAAAGGGGCCCATTGTAAACAATGGTGTGCCCTCTTTCAACGCCTGCTCTGAGCAGGCGTTAAAAGTGGCAGAAAAAATTACGCAAGGAAATCTGTTAGATTTCCTTGCACCATTTTTTCAGTCCCCCTAACGGGGGAATGCCCCCTTCACAAACATTATGCCTGGCACATGCATAATGTAGCACAAAGGGTTTCAAAGTGCTGCAATGCAAGCATTGCACCACTTTGTAAATATGTTAAAAAGACAGGATGCAGCAGGCCCAAAGAACACGCCTCAATCCCTATAAGTACCCAGTGAAACACAATATATGTAAAACAGTAACTGTTTAAAATTTGTGGTGTGCAACCCCACCTAGGCCCCTGCTGCAAAGAAGAGCCTAAGGTGCAAGTGAGGCCCCAACAATACAAAACATTTAGGGGGTGCACCACTCCAAAACATCCAGTAACACACAGTAAGCAGAAATAGTCCAATGCTGTTAAGTTGATAATGGTGCAAGATTTCTCTCAGTTTCTTTCCGAAAACTTTTATTGGCGTAAAGAACTTGTTACGACATGAAGTTCATAAGAAAAAAGCAGCCAACGCATTTCTCCCTATACAGATGGGCTTCTTCAGGGCTGCAAAGTAACATGTAACCATAAAAAAGGGGGATAATACAGTAACATAAATATGTCACCGAAAACACACCAAATTGACATACAAAGTGCTACTTTACATACTTGTGACAGAACAGAATTGTTTTATAATGGCACGTCAAAAATACAGTGCGAAAAAGTGTGAATAATAAATTAATGTGGACCAATATAAAGTTATACATGATCAAAAGAGAACCGGCAAGGAGAAAAGATCAATACGAAGAATTCCAAGAAGTACAATGTGAAGTGAATGTAAATAAGGGAAAAAAAGGAAAAAAGCTTGCAAAGAGCGTGATGGGACATGTTCCTCGTAGATATCCAGTGCACATAAAGTATTGAAGATTCAAACAGAGAATCCCTCTGCAAGAAGTCAAAGCTCACATAAATGATCACAAAGTGATATAAATTAAGAAGAATTATTGTCGGATCAAAAAACATACCAAAGTAGTGTTCCAGTTGATGCGAAAGTTATTTACGATGTGCAAGTGCACAAGGGCATATGGTAAGCCTAATAGAAAAACCGAAGGGATAAATGTCTATATTTATCCTAAAAAACTGTAACCACTAACTATATTAAAAAGAGACAAAAATACTGTGAATGTTACAATATCCTCCCATCTAACAGGTAAAATTGAAAAGAAACGGAAAAGGGTTCAAAAACAGATATTGCATGCATGTATGCCAATAATTATTTATTTAAAGGGACTGACATAAGGTGTATGTCCCCCAGTACTTGCCACTCGAAATACAACGTAAAGAAAAAGAGCGGTGCCATCAAGGATAAATTAAAAAATGCTATGGCTTGCCGCTCGTAACAGGCGATATACCGCCCTTACCTAAAAAATGCGTCGATCAAATGTAGCGCTGCGGTCCAAACAGTGTCAAAGGCCGGTGGTCATTAATAGAAACGGGCCCGGCCGTATGCCGCTTACTGTGTGTTACTGGATGTTTTGGAGTGGTGCACCCCCTAAATGTTGCTTTGTAAATATGGCACGGGGATTTCGGCCTCGTTGGTCCACATAAGCATAAAAATAATGACTCTAATGTGGAGCAAAGAGCTCTTAAATATGCCTCCAAACCTTTACATCATTAAAAGCCTTCTCTTTTGAAACCCTAAGGCATGAAAACATCTTTCACCCTGCCTACTCTACTACCAATGCCAACACTCTTCAAAATGGTTTCAACACATTTTGGAGAAACTATGTGAACATCCTCCATCCAACTAAAACACCCAAGTGTGAGTAAAACATTCAGTATATAAAGACCTCATTGATAATAGGTGCTCCATCCACAGACAATAGAAAATGGAACAAAATCAGAAATCCTGGTGACCTCATGACACTGAAGTCCCCCCGGAACACACAGACAGCTCATCACAACAGCTAAAGCAAAATACTATACCAACACCATCAACGAAGCCACCAACAGATGCAGAGCACATTTTAAGACAATCAAGCACTGCATCAGGTCCCTGCCTGACTTACCAATCCCACACTCTACTTACTAGTGCAATGTAATCACCCTCTTCAGTGAAACAAGACGATACAACAGCACATCAACAACACCAAGACTGCTTCTTCTTTAATGCCCACCCCTTCTTATAAAACTCTACAGGGGTCATCAGTTACAGCCCCCTCACTGATCAGATCTAGCAATATACCTAGCTCCCTCAAAGCCTCTACAATGACAATTATGTCTTACCCTTGTCCTTCATAAGTGCTATCGCTGGGGAAGCTCTCTCACCCGTATACACTACTGATAATGTCTCCTTCTCTCAAGTTCCACAAGCTCTCAAGGCATGTCAGATTCACAAGCACTCATGAAGAAACCTACATTAGACTTTGATGATCTCACCAACTAATAACTCACGCATCACTCACATATCCTTCAACAGCATGATTACTGAAAACGCAGTCTACCCTCAAATCCAAGATCACATCATACCAATCTGGCTTCAGATCATGCTGCAGCATAGAGACCACTATTCTATACATTGTAGATGACACCCTGTGGCCACTGATTAAGTCAGCGGTTTTCAAACTGTGGGGCAAGCCCCCCTGGGGGGGGGGGGCTCAAGTCATTCCACGGGGGAGGGATTCCAGGCTCTGGCCAAAAGAAGCCTCATGCAGATAACAGTGCTTTCTTTTAAGCAGAATGTAGGTTATTTCATTTTTAGAAAGATAACAGAACTTAACTGCAATGCTTAAATAAGTCTAGACATATTTAAATATTGCCAACGTCATAGACTATTGGTGAAAAATTCTGAACAGGGGCCCGATGATTTTTTCCCCCCCACTTGTGGGGGGTAGGTGGCATTAAAAAGTTTGAAAAACACTGGATTAAGGTGACCCCGGCTCCTGATAATGCTGGACATCACAGCTGCCTTCGTCACAGTAGACCATATAATCCCCATCCACACCTGGGCATCTCAAATGGGATGCAATGGCACTGTCCTTCACTGGTTTCCTCCTACCTCTCTACTTGACACTAGTCTGTTCACACATGCAACTCCAAGTGTCAAAAGATTGTTAATTTTATCTTCGAGTCAACCACTGTTCCATACTGTCTCCTGTCACCTTCAGCCTCTACACAGAGCACCTAAGGGCTCTGTTCACAGATAACAGCATTGATTCGCCAATGTATTGAAAATACACAACTATACCTGAAATTCTCCTCTACTTTAGACATGCAATGCCACAAACATTGTCTGCAACTCATACAGGCCTGGAAGTCCAGTGCCTAACTGAAGCCTAACCCAAATAAGACAAGCTTCCTCTTATTTGACAAGAACAACAAGCAAGAAATACTACAAATCTGGCTCAATTATATGAAACTTGATAGTTTTGAAGGCCAATTTTCAATGAATGCCAAGCCACTCAGGGTATGATTTATAATTTGGCAGATGGAATGGTGGAGTACTTTACTCCCACTATACTGAGGGTCCTTCTGCAGCCAAATTTAGAGATGTCCTCCAGCCCAGTGGACACCTCTTAGCATTGCCAAGAACTGCTTGATGGACGATACCGTCAAAATGACGGTACTGACTGCAAACATTTACAATGTTTTTGTATTTTCAAAATACTAATGACCCCCACACCATGGGAGCTGGGTCCTATGGTGTGGGGGTCATTTTACAGCTTTCACTGCCTCTTAACACCAGGTTTTATTTCACAGTAAGGGACAATGCAAACTGGCCTTTTGACTACCCACTGTAAATCGGGTGAATAGTCAAATCACCAAACCTCCAAAGGCCCTTACTCCATCTGGCTGTTAGAGAAGTATGTCAGTGATGGAAACCAAGTAATCTTCATCACTGGCATACTTAAGGTCCACCCATCTGTAAATCAGACGGGCAGACCTTCACTTAACTCTAAATCAGCCAATTGGATTCACCTTGGACACCAACCTCTGCCTCAAGGCACACTTTGCCAAAAAAAAAGACAGCCTGGTACATGCTCTCTCGTGTAAAGAAACTGAAACCGTTTCTTCCAGAAAGTAACTTTAGAACTGTTGTTCAAGCCCATGTACTTGAACCTGAATGATGGTAACACCCTGTGCCATGGCCTCCCAAACTCCACACTGACATCTTTAAGGGCATCCTACACACTGCAGTACTTCTCCTCCAGGGCCAGAAGAAATATGATCACAACTCCTCCATCCTGATGGAACTCCAGGTGCTACCTTTGCTGGCCTGCACCATCTTCTAAACCAGCTGCATCATTTATAATACATCTGGACCAAAACCTCTGCTTATCTTGCAGACAGGCTCACCACTACTGGTGGCTCTCAGCACAGCAGCAGCCAGGGCACCATCAAGCAGGAGACTAAGAAGTGTTAAAAGAAAAAAATAAGGCAGCAGGCCTTTTCCATCTATGCACCCAGGATCTGGAACAACATCCCTGTATTCATAAGGACTGCCCCAGTGCTGTCTTCATTTAGAAAAGAGCTGACGACACACCTCTTTAAAGTAAACCAAATCATAATGCAATAACAGTCCAATAAACAACTACCTCTCATTGATTTTATGCTTTCCTTTTGCCCCCTAGAGCACTATGCTGCCCTTTTTGTTAGGTTCACGCTATATAATTACTATAAATATATATATATATATATATATATATATACATATATATATATATATATATACACACACACCGCTATACAATTACTATATATACACACACACAAACACACGCACGCACACACACACACGTGAATTATTTCCTGTAATTCATAGTTCTGAATTTATCTGCAGCATATTTAGCTTTGAAAAGTTAAATTGATGGTTAACTGTTCTTTCTTTCAGTGCTTTCACTGTTACAGTGACAGGGCTCTCACGGTGTTAATCAGCCCACCTGACAAGCTCACCCTTGCAGGCCCATCCTTGATCCCATGTGTGAAAATAAACATTGTAAATGCAAAACCTGCCTGCAAAAAGCTACACTGTCCCACATTGCACTTTTTTCCTTTCTTTGTATAGGTCTTGTTGAAACTACTGTATAGTGTCAATGTGCTACAAAAGAAAGGACACATTAGTTACGTTTAATTTCCTTACAGTGTAATTTACATTTAAAACTGGATTTATAATAATACATATTACAGCATAAAACATACTTTAAATATTAGAACATTATTCCCACAAAAACACACATTTCTCAGAACATTAACAGATATAACTGCAGTCTCCGGCAAAAAAGAATAGCAAATGGATGACGATCAAGTGCTCCAATATTTCCAAAGAGTACTAAAATCAATAAATCACGCAGCATTAAAAAAATCATAATGAGCAAAGTGTAATATGGGGCCAGATGTAGCAAAGGTTTTTACCCATTCTGTGTCTATGGGAAAAAGTGTTCGTACATATGGCCCATGGTCCTATGTAGCCCTCTTAGGGTTTAGGTGACATTTATATCTCACTCTTCCATAACGCTCATGGTTTATAAATGTTAGCAGAACTCCCTTGACAGCATAGAGTACACAGATATCCATTTTTACAGCGCTTGATTTGTAAATAAAAACATTGCGGTGCCCAAAGCCCTCCTCTTAAACACGAGGCTGCTGCAATTAAGTGTGGGAACACGGAATACAGAGGCAGTGTAATCCTGAAGCCATCTCGGGCCTCTTCAATCCATTTAAGGCCACTCCCTGCCCCTTCAGCTCACTCCTGTAGCTTTCTGCTTTCTATCTTTGTGTTGCCTTTTCGTTTTTCTCTTCCTCCGTTTTTCCTATATGTGTCTTTTGCTCGCAGCAAATGTTTGACGCAGAAGAATAAGCGCCGGCCCTCAAAAATAAGTGCAGGGCCCGCACCGGAAACAACAAGCACAAATTAAGCACTGCCATTATATATTCTCGCATATACGTATATGCACATAAAATGTTCTTATTTTGTACTTTGAAAGTCACTGGGTGACAATTGTCACTCGTGGATTAAATATGAACTCTGTGTGCTGCAGCGACCATGACTCCATCTTCCCGAGTCAACCTCTGCCCTTCTGTATTGTCTTTCAACCAATAACCCCTCTGCCAATGTCCCCATATGTTTGTGAACACAGACATTCACCACCCATAGGACAGTGTGGACGCCCTTCCCTGCAGTATTACCCTTAGCAGGGAGAGCTTCCCATCCTCCCACTTTCCACCCTAAAAATGACCTAAGTAGCTCCTGCAAAGGACATCGACTTCTGAGGATGAAATTGGAAGGCCGTGGTTTGACCTAGTTATTCTCGTGTTATTGTGAGCTATTAATCTCCTCTTGTCACCTGAAGTGGGCCCTGTCTATGGCGGGCCTCTCTGCTAACTAGCGCCGACTGCACTCCCTCTCTGGCTGTCTTGACTAGAACAACCTCACTCTTAACACTTCCCGTATGTTAATTGTGTATGTGTAATCTGTAAAATAAGTGTCACGGCACTCTCCCGAGTACATTCTTTGTGCGTTAGAGGCCTAGAACAGCATCGCCCTTCGCACTCGCTGCGCTTCATTTATGTACCAGAGCCATAGAACCGTCTCACTCTACACACCTCCCTGTACAGACCTATACGTGCCAGTCCAGGCACAGGTGAACCTTAGAACGTCTCACTTCGAACACCTGTTTATGCATTATTACTTGTCGAGCTCCCTAGAATAGGTCTCTATTGTGCCCATTGCCATATGCTTAATTATATGCGTCACAGCCTCACGCTGTGCACTGCAATCTTTATTAACATATGTATCCGGGCTCTCGATGGCAACAGGAGCCCTCCTGGTGACCCCTCGCTCTTGTCGTGAACTCATTCTGACAGGCGTGCTCTTGCAACAAAGGAGCAGCTCCCACAGTCGCTGAAGGACCCAAAACAACTCTTTGAAGCCGAAGGCTGGAGTGCACTTCATCATCTCCGTCACAGGGCCTTGGCCCTGGATCTTGAGAGGAAACTCAAGTTGACACTGGGAAGACTATTAATCAAGAATCCACCCCTCCCCCACAGACAGACGCAACAACACGACCAACGCCCCCTCCCCGCCATTGAGAGGAGCTGAACACCTGCCATTCCCCTGTTCAGGTTCTACGCTTCTCCATTATACATCCCTAAACACAAACATCTCTCCGTCCTGGATGTTATAAAGGACCTCTAGGGGCTACAACAGGTGGCGATTTGGGCGAACTGTGGGCCTGGTTGTAGTAAGATTGGTTCTGATTGTAGTAAACCCCCACACCTTTTTTGCCTGTATGTTTATACTGTAGTTCACTGGGATCCTGCTTAACAGGACCCCGGTGTCTGTGCTCACGCCTCTAAATTTGGTTGCTGGTAAACTTTTTACACCCACAATTGGCATACTGGTGCATCTAGGTAAGTCCCTAGTATATGGTACTTAGGTACCCAGGGCATTGGCACACCAGGGGTCCCACATGGGCTGCAGCATGTATTGTGCCACCCATGGGAGCCCATGCAAACTGTGCCTGCAGGCCTTCCATTGCAGCCTGCGTGAAATGGTGCATGCACCTTTTCACCACAGATATAAGGCTTGCCATATATTCTGGTCACTGTACTTAGACACTGTAAGTCACCCCTCTGGTAGGCCCTTCAGCCCAAGGGCAGGGTGCATGTCCCTAAGTGTGAGGGTACCCTTATATGAGCTGGGTACCCCTATAAACCCTGGAATCCATTCCCTGGGCTTTGTAAGTGCAGGGAAGCCAGGTCAGCACGAGTGGTCCAGTTACATAATGGCTTCTCCGAACCTAGGCATGTTTAGTAACAAACATGTTGAAATCATGCAGCTACACCGATTCCAACACTAGCTGTATAATCCCATGTACTCTGTGGGTTCCTTAAAGGATCCCCACGTTCTGCCTGGGCAGCCGTATGGAGTCTGGCTGCCAATCCATGCTGCTGCCAATCCCAACCACTGTTCTGCCCTCCTGCTGGTGAGCCTGGCTCAGGCAGAGGAAGGCAGAACAAAGGATTTCCTGCAGGGGAGAGGTGTGACCAACTCCCCTGTGTATTAGTTGTCTAAGGGCCGGGGTGGGGTGGCCTCTGAGAGCCACCAGACTGCCTTGAAGGGCATATTTGGTGACCTCCTTGCATAATCTGGTTTGTACCAGTTCAGGAAACCCCGGTTCCCGCTCTGGCACAAAACTGCACAAAGGACAAGGGAGTGACCACCCCCCTATCCAGCCCCTCCCCTGGGGAGGTGTACAGATTTCTGCCAGGTGGCCACTTGATTCTGCCATTTAAAAAATAAGATGTGCTGAGGACTCTCGGAGCATTTGACTGGTTAGGCCAGATAGATGACGTTCCTGACCCCCTCTGATAGGTGGGTCACCCCAGGGAGTGACCAACCCCATTTTAGGGTTACTTAAGGACTCCCCTGAGGGTGGGTCCTCTGAATTGTTGAGCAAGACTCTACAAGGAACTCTCTGCGAGACATCTCCTGCTCCTGACCTCTGCAACCGCTGCTGGCCTGCTTTGGTGGGAAGGCTCCCATTGCAACCTTGTTTCTCCAGATCCTGCAAGAATTCTACAACATCTAAGGCTGCGCATCCTCCAGGGTCACAAGGACTATGTTTGCACTTTGAAGCATGAAGGAATCTCAGTTGGAGTGAAGGAGTCACTTCCCTGCATTCGCAGGCACCTCAAGACAACGTTGCCCAGTTGGTGGGGTCTCCTGTTCCGTGGATATCGAAAAGCTTTGCTTCACAGGTGGTCGGTCTGTGGCTTCCTCTGCGTAATGCTTGTATACTGACCAACTTGGGAGGCTGTAGGCTCCTGCTGCTGCCACTAGACTGGAACCTCTGTGCACAGCGACTGTGACTCTTGCCAAGGCTTGCCGACTCTTCCTCTTGGAGATCTTCTATAAGCCCCGGCCTCCAACACTCTGCAACTCGAAGATCAGCCCCTGTCCTACAACTGTAAGATTTGGGACTTCTGTTGTGCTGCTGAGACCTCCATGTGACTCTGTGTCCATCGCCGGTGGGTCACTCGTGGGGGCTCCAACGCCTTCTGCTGGCCTTCCTGCATACTGAGGGCCATCCCCGACTCCCCCTCGAGGATAGAGTCTCTTGGACCTTGCTGGTTCCCACAAATCTGCAAATACCTCTTCGGCTCCTGATTGGAATTGCCAGTGCTTGTTGGTGACCTGGCTGGTCACTGACTCTCCTGCAATCCCGCAACCATTGAGGGACAGCTCATAGGCGACTCCTAGGTTCTTCTGCAGCTCTTGGACACCGTAGCTGGAATTCTTTCTCCACGACTTGCAGGGACTTCACCTCTAGGACGGTGGGCATTGCCATCTTTTCCACCTGGACACCTCCAAGGCTGCTGGACTCTGTCACCTTTGTTTTCAGGTCCTCCACATCCAGAATCCATCCCTGGTCCCCAGATATTGACAGCAGCTGGACAATCCGAGGCTTACACTGACTTCACAGAGAGTCACTTCTCCCCTCTGCATCTGGGTCCCCTGGTGTAGGTACTCCTGTCTCCTGGGTATGCTACTGTAGGGGCACTCTCCAACCTTCCTCTTGTCTGTTGGGTTCCTCAGTGTCCACTGGGAAGGGTCCTGAATCACACGTATTCCAACCATTACTCCCTGTGTTAGTCTATGGTCTGAGTAGGTAGGTAACTACCTTGTACCTGGTTGCTGGGGACACTTACCATACTTACCCCTGGTGCTTTACTCTACTTCCAGCCCATAGCTAACTACCACACTTACCTTGGTTGGGCTCACTATTTTGCATTCCACTTACTTAGTATATGGTTTGCCCACCCTTAAAGGGCCCTGTGCATTTTATGCTATTTCTGTTGGTTATTTTGTGTATATATTGTGTGTAGATATCTCCAAAGGGATATATACCAATGCTAGTCTACTAGTAGTGCTGTAATAAAGAATCCTTTATTTTTGCAGCACTTGTGTAGCTCTTTCTTGTGAGTTCAGTTGCTTGCCTCAGCTATTGATATCTGGACACCTATTCACTATCACTAAGGGTTGCATGGACTCAGGATAGGGTGCCACATGATAGATATACACCATAAACTGAGCCCGCCTCCTCCACTGGTCACAGGTGGAAATTTGCTACCCTGGCTTACACAGTCCTGGTTAGGAGAAACCATCCCCTCACACTACTACTCCACTCACACGCTTTAAGGTTTGTCCTGATTCTCTTTACTGAGACAGCCTCTAATTTTCAAATGTCACTTTGGAGTCTTGCAGTATTGTGTGTTAGCTGTGTCCCACAATGCTCTGAGGCAGCGTGAAGAAGCCTGAGAGCACTGTAAGGGAGGCTGTGATGGAGCAAAGTACACATGATGCAGGATTGTGCACCGCACCTTCGGTGTCAATAAGTCTGATACCCCCCCTTACTGAAGGAAGGATTAGTCAAGTGAAAATTAAGAAGGTATATACTTGTTGAGGGTGCAGGACTGTTCAAGGGCAGGCAAGAATTTAACAATGTTTTGATTAATAGTCACAGGTTTTACACTACATTCTGGTGGAAGATTCTGTGCTAACAGAATCTGATAAAGAAAGATGAGAAATGCAACAAAATGTTCTTTAAGAGGTTCACCCTGTTACACACCCCTGGCAGAGCTTCAAGAATCATAGGGAAAACTCCAAGATGAAACAAGCATTGGCAATGGCAAAAGGCCTCACCTGTGCAAGAGCTACTGGCTTTGCAAATGTGTTTTAGCCCTGTTATACAACAGTGTTCTTACTGTTCAGCATGGCTAAAAGTTAGTGGCATAAAGAAGAGTGGCGCAGAGTGTCGTGAATTGGCATAGAGTGCTGTGAAGTGGCGTAGAGTGCAGTGGAGTGGCGTGGAATGGTGTAGAATACAGTGGATTATCATGGAGAGGCATGGAGTGAAGTGTAGTGTCATGGAGTGGTGCACAGTGGAATGGCGCAGTGTCATGGAGTGTCAAGGAAGGGATTGAGTGCCGTAAAGTGGAATGGCATAGAGTGGAGCAGAGTGTCGTAGAGCTGAGTGGCATAGAGTGGAATAGAGTGTCAGAGTGGAGTGGCATAGAATGTCATAGAGTGCCATACAGCAGAGTGGAGTGGCACAAAGTTGTGTAAAGTAAAACAGGGTGGCATAGAGGGAATTGTGTAGAGTGCTGTAGAGTAGAGCAGAGTAGATTGTTGTAGAGTGGTGTAATGTAGTGGAGTGAATTAGCATAGCTCAGAGGAGAGTGCTGTAGAGTACTGTAGAGTAGCATAGAATGGATAAGTGGAGAGGAGTTGAGTGACATGGAGTGGCGTAGAGGGAGGTGCATAGAGTGTTGTTGAATGGAGTAGAGTATTGTAGAACGGCATATAGTTGAGTAGAGTGTTGTAGAGTGGAGTGGTGTAGAGTGGAGTAGTGTAGAGTGGTGGGGCATAGAGTGGTGAAAAGTGTTGTAGAGTGACAAAGTGGTGTAAAGTGTCAGAGTGCCATGGAATGGAGCAGAGTAGAGTGTCCTAGGATAAAGTATCATAAAGTGGAGTGGCGTTGAGTGAGGGGGGGCAGTGCTTAATTTGAGCTGGTGGTTTCCGGTGCAGGCACTGTCACTTATTTTTGAGGGACAGTACTTACTTTTCTGCCTCAAGCATTTACTGCAAGCAAAAGACACGTATGGGAAAGGCAGAGGAAGAGAAAAATGAAAAAGTGTCACAAAGGGAGACAGCAGAAAGCTGCAAGAGTGAGTTGAAGGGGCTAGGAGTGGCTGTAAATGAATTAAAGATGCCCAAGATGGCTTCAGGATTACGGTGTCTCAGTATTCTGTGCTCGCACATTTAAATGCTGCAGCCAAGTGTTTCTAAAGAGAGCTTTGGGCACTGGCACATTTTAATTACAAATTAAGCACTGGTGGGGGGCATAGATTGGAGGGGAGTAGAATGTTAGAGTGTAGTAGAGTTTAATGACAGTGTCAGAGTGGAGAATCGTAGAGTGTAGTGTCGTAGACTGGAGCAGAGTGATCTAGAGTGAAGTGGCATAGAGGACAGAAGCATAGAGTGTTGCAGAGTAGAGCATATTGGAGTAAAGTGCAGTGGTGCAGAGTAGATTGGTGCAGAATTCGGTGACATATAGGGCATTGGTTTTGAATAAAGTGGTGTAAACTGTATTAGCGTAGAGTGTAGTGACGTAGAGTAGAGTGACATAGAGTGGTGTAAACTAGAGTAGCGTAGAGTGGAGTGGCAGAGTGTAGATTGCAGTGGTGTTGAGTGCAGTGGTGTAATGTGGAGTGGCATTGTGTGGAATTGAATGGCATCAAGGGGAGCACCGTGGAGTGGTGCACAGTGTTAAAGAGTGACGTGGCGTAGAGTAGATTGTTTCAGAGTAGAAATTATGTGGTGTGGAGAGGTGCAGAGTACAGTGGAGTGGTGCAGGGTGGAGTGGCAGGGTAGAATACAGCAGAGTAGAGGGGACTAGAGCCTATTGGCAGAGTGCATTGTCGTAGGGTACAGTATAGGGGTGCAGAATAGAGTATAGTGGCGTAGAGTGCAGTGGCAGATTGCAGTGCTGCAGAGTACAGTGCTTTAGAGTGTGGTGGTGTAGAGTGGTGCAGAGTGGAGTGGTGCAGGCTAGATTGCAGTGGTGCAGTGAAGTGGTGTAGGGTACAGTGGCATAGACTGCAGTGCCATAGAGTAGAGTGGTGTAGAGTTCCGTGTTGCAGAGTAGATTAGTGTGGATTGGCCTAGAGTGCAGTGGTGTTGTGTGCAGTAGCATAGAGTGGAATGATACAGAGTAGACTGGCAGTGTAGTGGTATACAGTACACTGGCGTGGAGCGGTGTAGAGTACAGTGGTGCAGAACAGAGTGCAGTGGCATAGAGTGCAGTGTCATAGAGAGTGGAGATGCAAAGTAGAGTGACCTAGAGTACAGTGGTGGAGAGTGCAGTGCAGAGTAGCGTGTTGCAGAGTGGAGTGGTTTACAGTAGAGTATTGTAGAATGCATTGGCATAGAGGGGTGCAGAGTAGAGTGGCATAGAGAGCAGTGGTGTAGAGTACAGTGGTGCCGAGTAGAGTGCACTGATTTTGAGTAAAGTGGTGTAGAGTGCATTGATTTTGAGTAAAGTAGTGTGGAGTGCCTCAGTGCAGAGTGCAGTGACATAGAGGGCAGAAGTTAGAGTGCCATAGAGTGCAGTGGTGTAGTGGTGGAAAGTAGACTGGTATAGGGTGGAGTGTTGCACCATAAATTGCAGTGGCATAGAGTGCAGAGGTGAAGAGTGGAGTGATCCAGAGTGGAGTAGAGTGGCATAGAGTGTGGTGGTATACTGTGCAGCAGCATTGGGTACATTGTTTCAGAGTAAAGTGAAGAGGGTAGAGCGCAGTGTACAGAGTAGATTACAGTGGGGTAAAGAGGAAAGGCATAGAGTTCTTTGGCGTAGACTAGACTAGTACAGAGTAGAGTGCATTGGCATAGAGTGCAGTATCAGAGTGCAGGGTTGCAGAGTAGAATGGCATAGAGCAGAGTGGTGTAGAGTGGAGTGGTGCAGAGTAGAGTGGAGTGGCCTAGAGTGGCGTGGTGCACAGTGCAGTGACAGTAGAGTGGAGTGTTGCAGAGTATAGTGCAGTGAGGTAGAGTTGTCCAGGGTGGAGTGGCATAAAGTGGAGTATGCATAGTGAGGTAGCGCACTGCCATTGCAGACAACACATTTGAAGATGGAAAATAAGCCCCTGGTCCCCAAAAATGAATGTCTGTAGAAGTTAGGCACTGATTTAGGGTTTTGGTTGTTGCAGTGTTGGAGGCTTTATCGTATTGCCTCATTTAGTAACTGTAATTACTCCCAGTCTTACTCTTCTTTGCCACAGTCATTTTTCTGAAGTGGGTTCCTGCTCCAAGATAAAACCCACTGCTACATTTTGCAGATGGAAGCTCCAAAGAAGGTTGTCATATGAGAATAACAAGTCCTTCACATGGGCAATGCACCAACAAAGTCGCAGATGGGTGACTGAGGTGAGGAAGAATAGGATTAGGGAGTGATGAGTACCAACAGCAAGTAATCAAAGAGTACTTACACATGTCTCTTCCATTTCTCAAAGATGTGAAGAGGATTTGTACCAGAATAACTCAATGGAAGATAGAAAATGGTAGCCAGCAAGGTTCTTCTACTATGAAAACTGCAGATATGTTCAGAAAGTGGGTGCAATAACACCCATACCTATGAAGGAACTTATAATACAGGAATAAAGAACAAGTGACAGGCCTCCGGCTTGTTCCTCCCAACACCGAGGACTATTTATGGAGGCTGGTGGCTAGACCCTGCGAGCAGCTTCCCGACTCTGGTCAGCGTGCCACTCCCCGCTGCAGCAAGGAGATCTTTGCCATTGTGAAGGAGTTCTCCAAACAAGCAGCTGCTGAGAAAGATATCACCTCTTCCAAGAACTGTGTGACACCCTGGTGGACTTCTTCCACAACATCTCAGTCATCTACAAAAATTTCAAACCTCAACCCCCGCCACTAGGAACATCAGCCTGGTCACTCCCACAAACTCTAACACCAAACACCTACACTCCCACAGGGACCCTCACACAACTCACGCCACAATCTCCATCATGAACTCGGTGCACATGGAGGCACCCTCAGAACCCTGTCCCCACTATGTCTTCAACCTCAGGAGCAAAACATTTGACGATGAGCTCAAGAATGTCCTGAGCACCTCCATCACCTTGACCTCCTTCCCTGAGAACTAGAAAGATGCTGAAGTGAGGCCTCTGCTGAGGAAGCCATCCGCTGACCCAGCAAAACCAAAGAACTACTGGCCCATCATCCTGCTCCTCTTTCCAGAGAAGATTCTTGAGAAGGCAATCAACCAGCAACTCACCGAAACCTGGAACACAACAACCTCCAGGGCCCCTCTCACTCCGGATTTCGAGCCAACCAGAGCACTGAGACAACCCTGATCGCAGCCACCAATGCCATTAGGGCCCTTGTGGGCCGTGGCGAAACAGTAACCCTCATTCTTTTGGGCCTGCCAGCAGCCTTTAACACCCTCTCCCATAACATCTTGATCAATAGAATCCACTACATCGGAATCCATGGAGATTCCCACAAATCGATCATCTCATACCTCAACCGAAGAACCCAGAGAATCTGCCTCCCACTGTTCACCTCTGAACTCAAGAAGATCATCTGCAGCATCTTCAAAGGATCACACCACAGCCCCACCCTCTTAAACACATACATGACCCCTTAGCCAACACTATCAGATCACACTGACTCAACATTATCTCTTATGCCAACGCCACCCAGCTTATCCTCTCGCTGTCAGAAGGCCAATCCACCATCAGAGTCAACTTCCATAGTTGTATGATGAACATCGCCGACTGGATGAAGGACAAATGTCTCAATTTCAACGCGGACAAGACAGAAGTCCTCATCTTTGTGAACAACACCCCGCCATGGAATGATGCATGGTGGCCTGCTGAACGTGGCCCATTCCCCGCCTGACAGACCACGCCTGCAACCTCGGCATCATCTTGGACAGCAAACTATCTATAAAAGAAACAGGTAAAGCAGTCTCACCCACCTGTTTCTATACCCTATACATGCTCCACAAGATCTTCAAGTGGCTCCCAGTCAACACCAGAAGGGCTGTCATGCTGGTCCTCATCACCAGCAGGCTGGATTATGGGAACAACCTCTATGTAGGAATCACTGCATTACTCCTGCAGAGACTACTGACAATACAAAACTCAGTGTCAAGACTTATCTTGGACTTCCCCAGATGGACCAACATCAAACCCCCCTCAAGAAGCTACACTGGCTCCTGATTCAGAAAAGATGCCAGTTCAAGATGCTGACCCGCACATACAAAGAAAGCCCTGCACAATGAAGGACCAGCATACATAAACAAATGCATGACCTTTCACCAATTGGCTAGACACTGATGATCAGCCTCTCTCTTCCTAGCAGACACCCCCTGAAAAGAACAGCAGAGGACGCTCCTTCTCACACCTGGCGGCGAAAGCTTGGAACAACCTTCTCCTGAACCTCAGGACCTCCACTTTGTTCAAGCAATTCAGAAAAGGACTCAAGACCTGGCTGTTTGAGTGAACAAGTGACCAGGAAGCCGCTAGCAACTCCAGCTGCTTGAGACCCTCCAAGGTGATTTGCCATGCTTTACAAATTCCTGATTGATTAACTGATTTGTCAGAACTCCTTTCAGACAGTCACAGGGCAAGCAGATGCAACTGAACCTAACTGTGGGGATTGTGGCCTTTCACTCCTGATGTCCCTGGGACCGACCTACTATGGGCTCTGAGCATATGGGCCAAGTACCCCTTCAGCACTTGAGTCTCAGTGATAGCATGGGTCAAGAAATCCCAGGCTTCTCAGGGAAAAGACAGGTGTAAGGTGCACACCGGATCACAAGTCAAAATGCATCCAGCAAACCCAATAAATGATTGTCCACTCAAATGCTTTCTTTTATATAAAAGCTAGTATTTATATACAAGCATAAATTATAATACAGCACACCACACATAAGACTCACAGTCTTCTCAAGGGAGGCTTACTAGCATTCCCTGGGTCAGCTTCTGAAGTCCCACTTCCTCACCTAAGGTCTGTTGTTATTTTCCAGTTACATGAAGTGACATCTAAGCCAGGCCCTGCTAGTTCAAGTTTTAGAAGTTCTACAATGGCTTGGTGAAAAGTCAAAGTGTCCCGTGCCAAAGTGTGTAAGTCAAAGCAAGTTCCTCCAGAAGCCTGGCTGTCTGGTATTCAGTTTTACCTGCTTTCTCTGGAGTGCGAAAGTGGTATGTCCAAGCATGCACCTGCGGCTCAGCATCCAGCAGAAATCTGGATGCTGCGGTCATGGCCGCAGGCATCCATGGCACTCCCCTGGTTACATGGGAAGTCTGAATCTGGCTGCAGATCTTGGGTGTTCCTGAATTCAGGCAGTTGAATTGTTGCTCTTCTTCTATGAGTTACGGCCTACTCCTCCTTCAGGGCTACAAGGTACTTCAAGACAATGACCTTTTCACTTCACCGCAGTGAGCCCTCTTCCTGGCATACAGAAGTCTCTGAACAGCAGCACACAGGGCAACAGCCCTTTCAGGTCACATTGCTGTGTAGTGCAATGGCCTTTCTCTCATTACTCCGATGTACCAGGGCGGTGGCCTACAGTCTTCTCTACTACCCCCACCTGGCATATGGAGGTTGTGAGCAGTACAAACAGGCCACAACCCACTTCAAGTCCTGGTGCTGCACAGGGTGCTGGCCCTTTTCTCATCACAGTGCAGCACCAATTGCAATGACCCTTATCCTTCAGTGTGGCCTCCACCTGGCATACGGGGTCGAGACCGCACACATTGATCGCAGCCCGATTGGTGCAGCTGTCCCAATGAACCTGAATCTCACACTGCGCTCCTAGCATCCACTTGGCAGGATCCTCACTAGACCTTGCTCCCTCGATACGATCTCCTCCTCACAGGATTCTCTGGTCTTGGGTCAGGCAGAAGCTGGTGTTCCAGGCTTCAGAAGAATGTTCTTGATTCTCAGTCCCCAGTGCACACCTAAATTTCAGCCTCAGTAATACATACATCAAACGGTAATCAAAGACCTCCAGCCCTCCAGCCCTGCTCTTTATAATGCCCCTATCAGCTCCATCTCCTTCCGGAAATGTGTCCAGGCCCCTTTAACCAGAGACCTTTTTCTGCATCTAATTGCCCTTTTTTAAAGGATACTGAAGAGCCTGAGTCTTCCTTCCTTCCTTCAGTGTGTGTCTCACCTAGCTCAAACAAAGGTAGCAATCCACAAATCTGTTTGAGGGAGTCCTCTACATGCTCCTCCAGCAAGCTATGGGGTTCCCAATCTGGACCCACGGCCTCATGCATTGCATCAATCACAGACGCTCACATATCCTTAGCACTGCATGCAAACCCTTGTGTAGCTTTGTATGTGCTGCTTCCACAGGCACACATACATAACAGCACGCCTTGTAAATTACGATCTTTTCCTGCACTTCATCTATCCTGATGTAGGCCAAGGGCGAGCTAAGCACACAGCAATGCAACTTCAATCAAGCAGGTCAGTAAACCCCACTCCCATGATCCAAGTTAATAAGACTGGCCATGTTACTGATTACTCATTTCAAAACTTTATGTAGCCACTACGGTGTTACAAAGCTCTTGGAATGGGCAATAGCCCTTCATTACTATGAGAGTAGCACATTGTGTGATCCTCTTGGCTTAACCAGACTACAATCCATGAGACAGGCCTAGGTCATGGCGCACGTGCACAATCTGTATTCACCTATGGCCACAAATTGTTACCAAGGATTCAGATATCACTGCAGCTGGGCTACTCAGGGCAGGGATATATGTCTCATACCATGAGAGAGACTTTTTCATCCCAATAAGTCTTCATTGTTTTTATTTAACTAAAAGGCGTCATAACTTGAATAATTCTGAATGTGGTTAATTGGAGAATGAGGGATGTAGCAGCCCCTGTGATCTATGCAATGTTGGGGCAAACCTTGGCATGAGCAATGAATCCAACTCAACAGTTTAGGCTTCTGGGCAAAATGCCAAAATAGTTCAGGTCATGCAATATTCTAAAATTCAGTGCTTTCACGTTTTTATCGAGGAAATAAATTTAGAGGGAACCTGATCTACGTTCGAGAGGGAGACAAATTTATCAGAAAAATATTTTCAAATAATACTTTTTTGCAGAGACATAAAATATTTGCAGGCCATACACGCGATATCATGAATACAGAAGTAGGGTGGCCAGATCTCCCGGATTTGCCAGGACAGTCCCGTTTTTTCATCAGCTGTCCCGGTGGATTTCGGGAACTTTAGCTCAGCAGCTTTTATAAGAAAGCAATTTAATTAACAGGCATGATACTGGATTTAAAAATCACATTTTATATATTTTCCAAGTGCCTCTTCTGTAATTCCGTCTTGACGAGCGCTGTCATTCTCTGGCTTGGTGGACGTAAAATTGTAGCCCTTCCTATATTTTTGTGAAATGTCCCGGTTATTGGTTTTACAAATCTGGTCCCTCTATACAGAAGTCACGAACAGGCAATGTGAAACAAATAAAAATGTTTTACAGCTCTCATTTAGTAAAAAAAGTACGCAGAAACCGGATACTGTAAAAAAGAGAGGGGAGGGTAATATTTCGAGTTCTTCATATTAATCATCCTATCACAGCTGTTTTTTTACCATAACTACCTGGGCCACGTTGTAGTGTTGGAAACCCTTGTCATCAACTCCCTGCTGAAAGACTTACCTCCCACCTCCTGGTCCAGCAACCCACCCTCTTGGAGGTATGCAACTCTTAACACGGGAGGGCCTAACAGGAAGCACTTCGCCGGCTGTAGACATGTGACCTGCCAAGCCACTCACCTTCTTCAGGCTTTTAAGGTTTTGGTCAGCAGCCTTCTTGGACCTGTTGTCCCCTGAATCCTGAATACGGCATCTCCTAACTTGATCTCAGACGCTACTACAGGCATGAACACTCCAACAGGGACACCCCAAAGTGTGAGTAATTGTCTGGTGGCACATTTCCTTTGCTCTGCTCCCTCATGCGCTCAGGTACCTAAACTCCAGTGTGATAGCTGGGGGAATCGCTGTCATGCCTTTGACATAAATGGAGCTTCTACACCAATTCTGCAGACTCTGGAGAGTTTTTGAACGTGTGAAAGGATCTATTATTTGATAATAGCCACCTCTCGGAGCCCGCTCGCCTCCCACTCCCAGTGACCCTCAGCTTGCGGACCACGCGAGCCATTGTGCTTCATCACAAGGCCTCATTATCGTCTTTCCCTTTCAGAGTTCTCAGCCCTCTGCTCTCGCTGTGCTTTATAAGAATATAACCCTCCTGTCAATCAGCCATTTTATGTTGTAACCCTCCCCTCAAAGGCACTTGGGGCCATATTTATACTCCGTTTGCGCCGAAATTGCGTCGTTTTTTTTGACGCAATTTCGACGCAAAACTAACGCCAACTAACGCCATATTTATACTATGGCGTTAGAGGCGAATAGCGCCAAAGTTCCCGGAATGTGCGTCATTTTTTAGCGTGAACCCCTTCCTTGCGTTAATGATATGCAAGGGAGGCGTTCCCGTCTAAAAAATGACTCCCAGGCCTTTACGTGGTATTTATACTCCCGGGCAAAAGAGACGCCCGGGAGTTGGCGTGGCTAAAAACGGCGCATTTGCGCCACTTTTTAACGCCTGCTCAGGGCAGGCGTTAAGGGGCCTGTGGGCTCAAAATGAGCCCACAGGTGCCCTCCCATGCCCCCAGGGACCCCCCTGCCACCCTTGCCCACCCCAGGAGGACCCCCAAGGATGGAGGGACCCACCCCAGGGACATTCAGGTAAGTTCAGGTAAGTATAATTTTTTATTTTTTATATTTTTTTTTGGTGGCATAGGGGGGCCTTATTTGTGCCCCCCTACATGCCACTATGCCCAATGACCATGCCCAGGGGACAGAAGTCCCCTGGGCATGGCCATTGGGCAAGGGGGCATGACTCCTATCTTTACAATGATAGGAGTCATGTTGATGGGGGATGGGCGTCGAAAATAAATGGCGCAAGTCGGGTTACGACGATTTTTTCGACGTAACCTGACTTGCCCCATTTTAAGACGCCCATGCGCCATTTTCCCCCTACGCCGGCGCTGTCTGGTCTACGTGGTTTTTTCCCACGCAAACCAGGCAGCGCCGGTCTGATTGCGCCGTCTAACGCCATTCCATAAATACGGCGCCCGCATGGCGCTTCAGAATGGCGTTAGACGGCGCAAAACTTTTTGACGCTAAACTGCGTTAGCGCAGTTTAGCGTCAAAAAGTATAAATATGGGCCTTGGCTCGAATGAATCCATTCTGCACCACAGCCAGCTCTGAACACTTGTGAGCCATGGCTGGCTCTTATCAGTCAAACAAAATACCCATAGATAAATAGCATTTCCTTTACGAATACTTCTGGGCGTCCTTTAAGCAGCATTGCACATTACTCAACCGTATACTAAGTTTGTTGGTGAAATCTAGAACCAAGGGCCCAATCTATTAATTTTTTCAAGATCACAAATCCAACGTGAGGTTTCATTAGGACGAAAAAATATGAGGAAGTGTTCCAATACATGCACGGAAGAAGTGAGTGCTGTTGCAAGAGTAAATCTGTAGAAACGTGTGAATCTTTGGCTCGAAATGCATCCTAAAATGTCCAGAAAAGAGGCAGACAGCGAAAGTTTAAGTTCTCAGAGAAGGACTTAGAGGTACTCACTGGCGAATGCGTTGGCCATAATGAGGAGCTATTTGAGAAGAGCTCATTCACTGTTCCAGAAGTGCAAAATACATAAAATCTGGAATGACATCCTGGACAAAAGCAATTCCCTTGGAGTGACGCAACATACCATCCCAGAAATCAGGAAACAAAGGTACGACTCAAGATCACATTCAAAACAGAAGGTAGCAATTCGCTTGACAGAGACATGTGGGACAGACAGAGGACAGAGGACCATTTTAGCAGCAACCACCAACACCAATGGTAACCAAGAATAAGGCAACAATTCAGCCCAGAGAGTGTTGCTGGGTTGTCCAACATAGATGCCTCCAATCCACCATCTACATTGGAAGGTGATTACATTAAAAGTTTCATCATAATATGATAGTTTTAGAAATACAGACACTTCACCGATGTAAATAGTAGAAAATGCACTCCATTCTAATGATTGTTCAACCTTTTTCATCCATTACGGGCGTTATAGTGACAACAAACAAATTCATCTAATGCAGAGAAACACATGTGAAATAGTGTGCACACAAAAACATTGACATTAACTGTAGCCAGCAATAAGAGATGTGAACTTAGAGTTATATACATTCTTTGATATTCATGTTACAAAACAGTACACTAAAGTACACATGTATATTTTTTCCAGATGTATCACAACAGATAGAGCATGACACAGAGCAAGTTGGCACTGATGAAAGTCCATGTGAAATTCAACTATCCACATACATACCTGTAGCACCGACAGAGCAAGTAACAACAGAATAAGAGCTACAGTCTCCACTCCCTGATTTCCCATGTATAGGAGATGAACAGCCCCAGCCAGGGAAAGCACTCCAACAACTTTTAGACACATACAGATGCGTTGCAAGTCTTTGTAGAGGCGCTGTCATGCTATAGCTTCTCATAATGCTGGTCTCCTTGCTGCGGAAAATGCTTCTGAGACATTTCAATTGTTTGGGGGGGCCAGAGGCCTCTATGCTCTCTGTGCAGCAGCTGAAGACCAAAAATATTGAAAATGTCAGTCTGCAACTTACGTGCATCAATTGCACAATGTTGCAATTGCTTGATGGGCAAGAGAGTCTGAGGAAAACAGTTGAGGAAAGTCAGATCATGATGAACAAAAACTTTACAAAAATCACTGATACAATAAAAAGACTTGTTACAACAGTGCAGCAGGACCACTATACACAAAGACCACAGGGATCACCAGCACACGATGGAGCTTGACACATTAAGCTGATCAATCAACTGTCTGGTTCAGGCTATTTAGAGCGTATCTAGGCTCACTGTCAACATTGAGACTCAGTTGGGTCACTGCTGTAATGATGTACCCCGTGGCTTAGTGTAGGTTACATCAGCCTTAGAAAACATGCAAATCAGTGCCATATAAGGGCCTGCAGAAGTAGGGTTGGTGGATAGTGAAGAGACATCAAGCTTAAATAGTCTCTCAGTGCCTGATGTCTCAACCCTTAGGCACATACATCGACATACATTCAGTACAGATGTTGGTGAAACTCAGCAGCGGCTCCTCCGCTATGGCCGAGGAGCGTCACCCCCGTCAGGAGTTGGAGCTGCAAAACCTATTGTTCTATTTTTAAAGGGGCGGGCCATGGGGGTGACAAGCACTGAGGGGAGTGTTGTTGCTAGACCTGGCATAACGTACAGGTTTTTGGTTTTGGATTTTTTCTTTGATCTATTTTTGGTCTTGAGGTTGAGTTGAACTTTATACTCCATTATGTCTCAGTCAAGAGCATCTTCAGGTGCATCCCTGGATTTGGGTTTTGAGGAGGATAGGTTGGAAACCTACACTGTGAAGGAACTGAAGTCAGTTTGCAAAAGCCTCAAACACCAAATTAAAGGCCTCACCAAGAAAGAGGAGCTACAAAAGGCGCTGAGGGCCTGGGTAGCAGCCAGAAATGCCAGTGGACATTCTGAAGATCTAACTGGGGAGACGTGAAGCCATATCTAAAGGAAGATGTGCTGGGGGTGCAGGAGCTGCTAGGGGAGGAGGTACCCTCCGGGCCAGGCAGCAGAGGTGGTTCAAAGGGCCTGACTCCAGAGTAGCTGGAAGACAGGATAGAAGCCAGGAGACATCAGATAGAGTTGAAGAGGCTACAAATGGAGGGGAAGAAGATGCTGTTAGATCATGAGCTCAGAGTAAAGGAGCTGGATCAAAGGAGTAGATCCAGCAGCGATAGTGGCAGCAATACCTCCGTGCACTCAATTAGGGTAGTCCACAGTCCCAGAATGTAGGAAGGGAGTACAAGAAGGGAGATGATATCCAGAGGTGGTTTCAGGGATATGAGTCATCTAGCCACATGAATGGGGTTCCTGAGAATAATAGGGGAGCAGGATTGTAGAACCACTTCATAGAGGAAGGGGGGACACTTTGTTAGCTTTGGGTAAGTTGTGCAACCTCACCTATTCTGACATGAAGGAGGCCCTTTTTACCAGGTATGGTCTCACTCTTGACAAGTACAGTGATCAATTTAGAGGAAGTAAGAAAACTGATTCACAGACCTAGTTAGATTGTGTGGATTCTTTTTGCAGGGCACTGGATGGTTGGGTGATGGGCAGTAATGTCACATTTTCAGAGGCTGTACAACTTAATTGCATGGGAGCACTTGTCTAGTCTGTGTTTTACAAAGCTGAGCCAGCACTTGACTGATAGCAAGCTGACTGACCCCAGGAACCCTGCTATGGAGGTTGACCGCTGGGTGAGTACCAGGCTCCACAAGAAGGTGTCTGGGGGAGATGCCACCAAAGGTGGGCAGGGTCCCCAGCAACAGAGTGGGGGGGACAAGGGTAAACAACCCAGGGTAAGAAATCCCACCCCCAGGAGATAATAAACCATGGGCCTCTTCAGGAAAGCCTGCAGAGGCGGGACCCCGTAAAAACTTTGCTTGTGACAAGGTTTGTCGCATGAAGGGGGATCCCAAATGTCCCAAGTAGACACAGCCACCCACCGGTGGGCAGACCGAGGGATTGGCCAGTGTAGCGCTTGGGGAGGAGTTGGTCCCAGGTGTGTGTGGGAAACCAACCAAGATGACCCTTGTCTCACTAGTGGATGGTGATCTGGTCCAGAGAAACCTAATGCCTGATAACACAAAAAAATACAGGCAGTGGGTGACCATCAATGGGCAGAGCAGAGAGGCTCTCAGAGATACTGGAGCCAGTGTGACCATGGCCCGGTGTCACCTGGTGTCCAAAGAGCAGATAGACCCTGGTATATTCCACCAAGTATTTGTAGTGGACAACTCAGAGTGTCAGTGTTCCCTTTGAATGGGGGGGGTCCCAGGTTCCTTGAGGGGAGCTGTGAGTCCCACCATTCCTGTTGACTGTCTGTTGGGCAATGACCTGGAGACTTCCACCTAGAAGGAGGTGAAGCTCAGGTCACACTTGGGGATCTTGGGGTTATCTTAGGGGGCATGTGTGACCACTCAGTCAATGGCAACCAGCTAGGGTGATCAGAAGGACCTGGAGTCTGAAACAGTGTCCTAGGTGCCTGCCAAGAGAAAGTGCAAGTGGCACGGGAAATCTGCCCCTGAAGTTCTCCCGGTCCTGGAGGAGGCTAACCTCAAGGGGGATGCTCCGGCTCCTACAGGAGAACAAGTGGCCGAACTGGGAGACCTACCTGAGCTGACCCATTGGCACCAAGGAGGGGGTCCTACCAGGGAGGAGTTCTGTGCAGAGCAGAAGGTGTGCCCTACTCTTATCGATCTTAGGCAGCAGGCTGAGGACCAGGCAGCTGGCGCTTGCCCAAGGATCACCTGATCTATTGGGAGAATGGTCTCCTGCATAGTGAGCCTAAGGCTGCTGAGCCTGGGGCAGCCCGTGTGCTGGTAGTACCCCAGCGGTTCAGAGTCTTCCTACTAGGTTTGGCTCATGATGTGCCTCTGGCAGGACATTTGGAGCATGACAAGACCTTTGACAGGCTTGTCACCCACTTCTACTGGCCCCAAGTGAGAAAAAAACAGATGCTTCCTGTAGGACCTGCAGACTTGCCAAAGGAAGTGGCAAATGTGGAGGGAAATGTAAAGCTCCCCTGCTACCCCTTGCTGTCATGAGCACCCCCTTTGAGCAGAAAGGCATAGAGATAGTAGGGCCTCTGAACCAGAAGACAGCCCTGGGCAACAGGTTCATCCTGGTCTTGGTGGGCCATGCCACCCAGTACCCTGAAGCTAACCCTCTGAGGACAGTTATGGTGCCCATTGTGGCCTGGGCACTGATGGGGATCTTTACCCAAGTGAGTTTCCTCAAGGAGGTGGTATCTGACCGGGGTGCCAACTTTATGTCCATGTACATAAAGGCCATGTGGAGGTAATGAGGAGTCAACTACAAGTTCACCTCTCCTTACCTCTCCCAAAATAATGGGTTGGTTGAGAGATTAAACCGAACCCTGAAAGGCATTATTAGGGGTCTGTCAGACTCCATGAGGCGTAAGTGGGATGTCCTCTTGCCATGCCTTCTCTTTTCCTACCGGGAAGTACCACAGAAGGAGGTTGGCTTTAGCCCCTTTGAACTGTTGAATGGGCACCCGGTCCGAGGACCTCTAAGTCTGGTGAAAGAGGGCTGGGAGCAAGCTCCTAGGAAGTTACCCCTTGATATATTTAGCTACATGCTAGCTTTCAGAAACTAGACTTCCCGCTTCAGGAAAACTCGCTCAAGAGAACCTAGAGGCCAGCCAGAAGGAGATGAAATGTTGGTATGACCAGAATACCACTCTGGTTGAGCTTCAACCTGGCCAGAAAGTGTGGGTCATGGTCCCAGTAGAGCCTTGTGCTCTACAGGACAAGTGGACAGGACCATTTGAGGTAAAGGGGTGCAAGAGTATTGTCTCCTACTTAGTGGAATTGCAGACTCCAAGGAACCCCACTAGGGTCCTACATGCAAATCGCCTCAAACCCCACTTTGAGAGGTCTGAGTTAACCATGCCTCTGGGTACAGATGATGGGGTGGAAGAGGAGAGTGAACCTCTCCCTGACCTCCTGTCTGCCAGGGAGCAGGATGGGTCAGTAGAAGGTGTGGTCCTCTCCCCTTCTCTGACTCTAGAGCAGCAGAGTGAATGCAGCCATTTACTGGGACAATTTTCAACTCTGTTCCCACTCACTCCAGGTGTCACCCATCTATGCACTCATGATGTGGACACTGGGGACAGCCTGCCTGTGAAACACAAAGTTTACAGGTTAGGTGGCAGAGTGAGGGGCCAGCATCAAGGATGAGGTATCCAAGAGGCTACTCCACCTGTTGCCACACCAGAACTTCGGTTCTGTGTGGACTACCGTGGGCTCAATGCCATCACCAAGACTGATGCCCACCCCATCCTCAGTGCTGATGAGCTCATTGATCGGTTGGGGGCTGACAAGTACCTCAATACATTTGATTTAACGTCTGGGTACTGGCAGATTGACTTAACTGATGGGGCCAAGGAGAGGTCGGCATTCTCAATGCCAGAGGGACACTTCCAGTTCTGAGTCATGCCCTTCCGGTTGAAGAACATCCCTGCCACCTTCTAGAAGCTGGTCAATCAGGTCCTGGCTGGGCTTGAAAACTTCAGTGCCGCCTACCTTGACGACATTGCTGTCTTCAGCTCCAGTTGGGAGGACCACTTGTACCACTTCTGGGAAGTGTTGAAGGTGCTGCAAGCCTCACTATCAAGGTCAGTAAGTGCCAGATAGAGCAGAGGTCAGTGGTGTACTTGGGACACCAGGTGGGAAGCAGCCGGGTGGCGCCTCTACAACCCAAGATTGATGCCATTCAGGCTTGGACACCCCCTAAACCCACACAGAGGTGAGAGCCTTCTTTGACCTCACCGGGTACTACAGGAGATTTGTCAAGGGGTATAGCACCATTGTTGCCCCCTTGACAGAGCTGACTTTCAGAAAGCAGCCTTGACAGGTGATCTGGACTGAGGCGTGCAAACTGCGTTTGACCCCCTGAAGGAGGCAATGTGCACGGCGCCCGTGCTTCCGGCCCCTGACTTCTCCAAGTAGATTGTGGTACAGACAGATGCTTCAGAGCATGGTGTTGGAGTGGTACTTTCACATCTGAACGAAGAGGCCTAGACCAGCCTGCAGTCTTCATTAACAGGAGACTACTCCCCAGGGAACAGAAGTGGAGTGGAATTGAAAGGGAAACTTTTGCTGTTGTCTAGGTTCTAGAAAAGCTAAGACCCTACTTGTTTGGGTCTCACTTCCGGGTTCACACCGGCCACAGGCCTCTCAGATGGTTTCTGCGGATGAGGAGTCAGAACCCAAAACTGTTGAGGTGGTCCATTTCCAAGGGGTTGGGTAGTTCTTCCTACTCTCAGCTGGAGGGGACATGTGTTAGACCTGGCATCTTTTGGCGTGTTTCCCCTGTCTTTTTGCCATCTGACCTCCTGCTTTTATGGTATGCTGGACTTTGTTTTTGCTGGTTTATTGTCTCTGCGCACTTTACCACTGCTGATCAGTGCTAAAGTGCCAGTGCGCCCTCTGTAAATTGTATTGGTGATTGGTTTATCCATGATTGGCATATCTGATTTACTGGTAAGTCCCTAGGAAAGTGCACCAGAGGTGTCCAGGCCTGTAAATCAAATGCTACTAGTGGGCCTGCAGCACTGACTGTGCCAACCACATGAGTAGCCCTATTAACATGTCTCAGCCCCACCACTGAATTGTCTTTGTGTGCAGTTTTAAACTGCCAATATTACCTGACAAGTGTACCCCCTTGCCAGGCCCGAACCTTCCCTTTTTGTACATGTGAGGCACCCCTAAGGTAGGCCATAGGTAGCCCCATGGGCAGGGTGCAGTGTACGTTAAAGGTAGGACATGTACTGATGTGCTTTCCATCTCCTGGCAGTGAAATAGTGGCAGATTTGGTTTTCACTGTTGCAAGGCCTATCTCTCTCATAGGTTAACATGGGGACTGCCTTTGAATATCTTTTAAGTGCAGTTCCCCATTGGGAGCAGATAGAGATGTGACGTTTGGGGTCTCTGAACTCACAATTTAAAAATACACCTTTTGGTAAAGTTGTTTTTTAGATTGTCAATTTGAAAAGGCCACTTTTAGAAAGTGGGCTTTTTCTTACTTAACCATTCTGTGCCTGTGCCTGCTTGGGCCCCGTCTGGGTCAGACTGACAGTTGGGCTATTGTGAATTCCCTCTAGACAGTGACACAAAGGGAGCTGGGGTGTAGCCTGCATATCCTGATGAGTCTCCTGGGCTAGAGTGGGGAGGGAGGAACTGACACACCTGAAAGGGCTGTGCCTGCCCTCACACAATACAGTCTCCAACCCTGTGGTGTTTGTCTGGGGTCAGGCCTGGGCATGGCAGGATCCTGTGAACAACAGACACTTGCCTACGGGTATACGTAGTGGACCCAAAACCTCAGACTTTTAGAACACTTCCGGATCAAGAAAAACTCCTGCCAAGGAGAAAAGCTGGAGGAAGAGTACTGCCCCTTTGCTGTGTGTGTTTTGCTGGGTTGGCCTGCAGTTGCTTCTTCTGTCTTAAAAAGGACAAAGACTGAACTTTGCTGTGTATCCTGCTTGTGAAGTTTCTCCAAAGGCTTGGAGTAGAGATTGCCTCATGTTGGAAGACTCAGGGATATTAAAAACTTCAGTTTCATCTGCCTGCCGTACTGGGAACTGTGTGTTTTGTGCTGCAACAGAAGAAAAACCACTGTGACGCCGTCAATGATGCCGCTGACTACCCCGTGACCTGACGACACCACACAGAGCAATGCCCCACATCACACCTCAACCCTGGTCTCACTGATACCACCACCTCACGCTGTCACCGAGCCGCTGCTTGTACTGTGACCTGTGGGTCAAGCACTCTGCATCGCCTTGCTCACACCACAGCCTTGGCATCCTCGATGACGATGCTTCACGCTGACACCAACACCGCTGCCTCGTGAGGTACACGACGCACTGTCCCGTCCCGCACCACAGGCCTAGTCTCACCGATGCTGCAGGACGGCGTCACCGAGCCGTTGCCTGCACCGTGACCTGTGGGTACCGCACTCTGCATTGTCCCGCTTCACACCGCAGTCCGATGCCGCCAGCGCTCCTGACCTCGTCATCAACCCAGAGTTCGATCTGCAATGCATGTGACTTTTAAGGGCCCGACAACCCCCACACCGACCTCCGGAACCAACACCTGAGACACCGCACTCAGTATCTCATTGCGAGGATCACAAAGCCCTACATTTGCAAGGTACTGTTTTGCAGGTCTTCCTGACCCCGTAGCTGACCTGTGTCGCCGCAGCCAGCCTGAACTGTTTGATCTGTTGTTCACTACGCTGTGATATCCCCAGACAGAGCTATCGACTTCAAGGAACTGTATTTTTAAGTTAATTCTTTCAAAATTCATATCTTTATTATTGTGTGTTGGATTTTTCTCATTTTGGTCTTGTTTTACACAGATAAATATTGGCTATTTTTTCTAAAAACTGGTGTGGTGTCCTTTTGTAGTGTTTTCACTTTATGACTGTGTTGTATTTCCAAATGCTTTGCACATTGCTTCTGAGATAAGCCTGACTGCTTGTGCCAAGCTACCAAGGGGGTGAACAGGGGTTATCTGAGCTGGGTAACTAACTTATCCTGACCAGTGTGAGGGTCCCTATTTGGATGTGGAGCAGACCTACTGCTAACTAGAGACCCTATTTCTAACACGTGTGCACTCCCCTCATTGTTCATGTGTGTTTGGCTGACCGTCTCGGACCGGCTAAACACACATTTGCACTAAGCTCTCTCCAACTCTGCACTGTGTTGTTGGGTTGGATAGAGCAGGCACAGGCTCCCAATCTTCCTGGGAGTGCCAGGGTGCTCTAGCCAACCCTACTGCTGCTCTCATGCTGCCAGCAGCATGAAAGGAGCATTAGGCTTGGCCGCAGGTCAGGCTGGTAGTCTGTGCCTGCAGTGGAGCCAAAAGAGCGGCGCAGCGCGACAGTAGGAAGTCAGGTAAGTTTTTTTAAAAATGTTATTTAATTTTCCTGTTCATTTTGTTATCATTCCCCCATCCCCCTCCCCTGCGACGTGCCGCACCGTCCATTTTCCAATCCAGGAGCCGTGGGTGGTGAAACTACACAGGCAGGCACTGCTGAGAAAAGTACTGCAAGCAGAGGTAGAAGAAAGCACTAATGTGTTTGTTGTCTGTTCATATGCGTTTCACTTATCATGTTTGCTTTACAAAAAAACACTGAAAAATTGTGAAAAAAGGTGCTCATGATGTACATGTTTAACCTTTCAGCACAAAAAGAGAATTAATCCTAAATAAAAGGAACATTTTGATTTCAAACCTTTATCAAACCTGTGGCATTGTTTGCATTTTCAATACTCTAACACAAGATGCATCCTGTTAGTGTTGTATTACTGGTATTTAATTCTCAGGATCAGAATACAGTTCTATCTCCACATTTGTAGAACCCTCCAAATAGCAAGATAGTGCAACATTGCACATTATAGCTATGATCTTCAAACATGTTTCTGGATGGTACTTGAGGGATCCACTACTCTCGTGGACCTGAAACATCCTTTTAGGATTCCAAATGTTCTCTCTATGGCAGAGTGTGACATTTTGTGAGCACAGTTGTATCTCCACTCACATCTTGTATTTGGATTTAAATAAGATGTCAGGATCCAAACCTTAATGCATATGCAGTCTCCTAAAATGTTGTGAAAAAGAAATTAGTATGGCTTTTTACTTTGTATGCTAAATTGTGTGTTAAATATATATATTGGCTTACTAAGTAGAAAACTGTCACCAAAATCACAGTGAGACAGCCTATTGTATATCCCCCTACGTTGAAACATAGATAATTCATGCATGCTGCCTGGAAAATGGGCTACATGATCTGATATTATACAGGATGCATCACACACACAGCCTGTATATTGAGGGAGTGACTATTTTTGCCATTTCTAAAAATGAATTAATTAGCACATGGTGGACAGCTAGCAATACAACCTATGACATTGGGAAAATTAGCCCAGACGATACAATTATATTTTTGCTTGCTGTAAGTCCTGTTGAGGTCCTGAAAAAAGAATGTACTCATTAATTTTGAACAGCATAACATCAAGAAACCTATGGAAAAATGTGAAAATGCACAGTGGGACACTCCCCTTACTACTGCTATTACTCTCTGGTAACTTCCAGATGTAAAAAGGTGTAGGCAACACAGCAGCTGCATATGAGGTGTAATGGCATTGCTTCTATCTGTGGGGGTCTGTAGGTGTGGATGTAAATGAGCAATCATTTCTAAAATGAATAAACTACTGAGCCTGAATTTTTCAAATGTCTCACTTTGACTGAACACGGTTACCCTAACCCTAAAAATCCTCTCCCGTTTCCTCCTCTGCATAACAGCCAAAGTCTACATCCTCCCCGCCAAAACATACAATGCTGCCATCGTGAAAGAGTCCACTGCATTTTGGGACAGTTTATACAGGTTGCACCTGATTAGCACCTGATTGAAATTGGTGGTAACTGCTTTTTAAAAAACTGCATTTTGCAACTAGTAGCAATTAGGAAGTGCTTCATACATATAAATTGCGAACCACAATTTGGAAATCCCTATTTGAGATTCCTTATTTGGAATCGCAAAAATAGCGATTTCCAAACTGTAGGAATCTCAATTTGTGACAGCCAAATTGGCTTTTGTACATTTCGGAAGGGACTTTTGCATTTGTAAATAGCGAGTCAGACCATGTGCGAATGCAAAAACCTTTCATACATCTGGCCCTGTATGTCTAGGTATGAGATTATACAAGAATTTGCAAAGCATTGGAAAGTTACTGAGCAGTGGTGGCTGCCACAAATCTCAAGTGGAAAGGTGGGGGGGGAGACACAGATAAAATAAATAAAATAAACTTACCTCTCACCACAATGCCGCAGTCACCTGCGGCCTTGCTCCTCTTCCCTCAATGCGGTGTCCTCGCATTCACTGGGACACCAGCACAGGCTCCCCAGCAATCCTGGACCTGCTTTCATGCTAAGCCTAGCATGAAAGCCACATAAGGATTGGTCTGAGCGGCTTGGACTGCCACTCAGATACAACCTTGGGGTCTGTGCCCTTTCTCCAGCCCGGCTGTGTACACAGCTGGGTTTGAGAAACCTAAGTGTGCATTTGTGTTTGGCTGGCCTGCGACGACAGGCCAAACACACATGCGCACTTAGGTGCACTCTTTCCTCCTCCCACTTCCCACCTCCTGTGGCCCAGGCTCCCCCTCCTTTCACTTCAGGCTGAGCCAGCAGATTAAAAATTAAATAATAGTAAGCTATTGTTTTATTTTTCATCTGCTGGCTCTTAGCCCATGGGGCGACACCCCTCAGCCATTGCGGAGGAGCCGCCCGTTACTGACTACACTTGTCAGTTGGTAAGCATTTCCAAAGTGGAAGCTGCCTGGTCAGTGATAGCTTGTACTTTGTAAAGTGCAGCTGTGGACCTCAAAGGGAGCAGATGGCTATTCATGACCGGACATTTATGGTTAGGGGATGTTATAATGAGACTTAATCTTTGCAAATGCAGAGATGGAGGTCCGCTGTGCCTTGTGGATTTGCAAGTGGGTCAGTAGGAATCTTGGCTCATGAATATTAATTATGTATTTAAGTCTGTGGATCTTTGAAACCAGGCTTTTTGCACTTTGCTGGACTGCTGATACATGTAGGTTACAAAGGGAATAGGCGAATCATATCGCAGATGCTGTGGAAGCACAACGCTTCAATGCCATCTGCTCAATATCTAGCGCTGGTGTTCAACCCTCAACATCACTTACAAAATAGGAGGGTTGCAAACTGGAAGTTTACTTTCGGCAGTGTCGGGAAATGTTTAACTTCAGGTACACTATGGAGTTGGCAATGTTTATATTTTTTAACAGAAACATCATCGCAAATATTGCAAAATTAGGTTCTGGAGGCACATCTTACCATTTTTTTGGCAGGAGACTTTTCCCGCTAAAAAGAAGAGGAATTTCACTCGCAGGCGAAAGTGTGTAAATACAAACATTTGATCTTCAAGAAGGTTACAATGTCGATGACATTCTAATTTTGCTTTACACAGTCACTCAATCTCGACCTTTCTTCCAAATCGACTTCTTTCAAATTAAAACAATGATTTAACTTTATCAATAACTTCATGTTATTCTAGTCAAGTGCTAAATATTTTCAATTGGAATATTAGACAGGGCTTGTATGATATGCGCATTTATTTAAGAGGGCGTGCTTAATTGCCCTTAAACCTATCTCTAAAGTAATTTCTTTTCTATTCTTTCATAGGTGTTTAGCCTTCTACAATCTACATGCATTTAGAATAGAGGGGGCAACGTTGGTCCATGCGCTTGGACCCACGCCATATTCAAAATAACCAGGATGTAAATCATTTCCATTTACATTCATTGTATGTAAGTGCACCCCATAAAAGTGGGAGAGTGCACGCGCACACAAACCAAAGAGGGGCACAAAGATAATGTGAGAGGCAGTTGATCAAACTACCTTCCCAGGGAGAAAGGGGGAGGGGGGACAGGGAGAAATGATAGGGTAAAACAAGGGTGTTCACCATTGGTCCAAAGGGGCCAGATGTAGGGTGGATTTCCAGAATATGGCGTTTGGATAGCTTTGGAAAATTTGATTTTACATGGGAATTATTGCGCATCTTGAAAATGTGCCATGGGTCCAGCTCTGGTGGAAGAGAGGAGGAGGACACATATGTAGATGAGAAGAGGAAGAAGGAAGGATGGAAAGAGTGAGTTAGACATCAAAATAGGCCCATACCTCCGACGCCCATTCAGGGTGACACGCCCCCTAGAACCTCGTACTGTTCACCAACCAACCAACCGTTCTCAGAGACACACACTGGCCCACCTTGAATCAAGCAGGAAGGGCTGTGCATGTGGGCAATATCCATCTACAGGAACTCCCACAATAGGTGCTTGAACAGCACAGTTTTCATTTATGTTTTCTTTGCATATTGTCTTTTTTTGATTACTTCAACATCTAAAAGAATACAGCCAAAGAAAATCATAATAAAATCCGACTCTTTATGACAAATTTTAAATCTAAAAGTAAAGTACTGGACAAATTGTGCTGTCAGAGAATTGTGCACAGTCCAGTCCCCAAAACTACGTGTGGATGGACAACATTTGGCCACAAGAGAACGCCTCTGGGATCTTACTCTGTCCATCCGTGGCCTTGTGCAGCTATCTGTTTCTGCATCATCGGGCCATTCTCCTATTCTTCCCACACCTCCTTCCATACTGTCCCTTTATGCCCATATGGTCCACTCTATCACCACTGACTTCGTTTCTCTGTCTCAAAGACCTAGTGCTTTACCTTCAAGGCCTAAATCCTTGCTCCTACTCCAAGGCCTGACTCCTCACTCTACCTCCAAAACCCAACTCCCTGCTCATCCTTATAGCTTAACTCGCAGTTTTTCTTAGAAGCCCTCACCCATCCCTCCTCTTCTACATTCTAGTCGTCCTGGCCTCACTCTGCCTCCAATGCTTTACTCATCCCTCTGCCTCCAGCCATAGGTGCCAGCTTCAACAAAGTTTTGGTGGGGCCCATTCCATATGAGACAAGAAGGTAAACATACCTCACAGTAACCCTTTTCTCACATTCATGATGTTCCATGAAAAGGTCCTTAGAATGAAAAAACTCACCCTAACTCAAGGCCTATAAATAAGCAACGTATGAGTTTTGTGTGGGGCCACCCATCCTGTGTGGACACCCACCCTTGCCATCCCAAGAACTCCAAAAGCAGGGACCAAGTCCTGATAAAAATAGGAGAGGGAAAATTTAGCATAGTCAGAGGACATCAATGTCTATTCATCATAATGTGGACTGTCACATACTTATTGCGCTCTCCATTGCAGTCATATAGGAGGTAAAAACTCAGCAATGTGCATTGCATATGCATATACAATGTATATTATCATAACTAAACCACGCACAGGGGTCTAAATGGTTTATGACCATGTTTTGTTTTTGTTTGTGCCCTGACCAGGTCTCCTACTACAGCACTATCAAAAATAAGTTAGACATTGAAAGGCGAAAGAACATTTGTTTCACGAATTCAAGTGACGTGCATGGTTTCAACATTTTAAGATGATGACCTTGTTAATGAATTTTTAATGCCATTTTAAAAGTAGGTTTACAACTGCTTTGAGCATTTTAACCCCTTCGCTGCCAGGCCTTCTCCCCTCCTTTTGCGAGCCTTTTTTGGCTATTTGGGGCAGTTCACACTTAGGCCCTCATAACTTATTGTCCACATAAGCTACCCAGGCCAAATTTGCGTCATTTTTTCCAACATCCTAGGGATTCTAGAGGTACCCAGAGTTTGTGTGTTCCCCTGGAGGAGACCAAAAAATGAGCCAAAATACAGCTAAAATTTCTTTTTTTTTTTTAAATGGGGAAAAAGTGCTGCAGAACAAAGCATGTGTTTTTTCCCTGAAAATGGCATCCACAAAGGGTTTGCGGTGCTAAAATCACCATCTTCCCAGCTTTCAGGACCAGGCAGACTTGAATCAGAAAACCACATTTTTCAACACAATGTTGGCATTTTACTAGGACATATCCCATTTTTACTATTTTTTGTGGTTTTAGCCTCCTTCAAGTTAGTGACAGATGGGTGTGAAACCAATGCCGGATCCAACACAGCTAAACATTTCTTAAAAGTAGACAAAATTCTGAATTCAGCAAGGGGTCATTTGTGTAGATCCTTTCAGATTTTCCTACAGAAAGCAAAAGCTAAAATAAAAAAAGATTGAAATTAAGGTGAAAAAAAGAAAAATTTCTGTCCACGTTTTAATCTATAACTTTTTCCAGCTATGGCAGATTTTTGAAAGCAATATAGCTTTACGTCTGCTGGACTAGACTCTTCTGGTTGCAGGGATATATAGGGCTTGAAGGTTCATCAAGAACCCTAGATACCCAGAGCCAATAACTGAGCTGCACCCTTGCAATGGGTTTTCATTGTATCCCGGGTATACAGCAATTCATTTGGTGAAATATAAAGAGTAAAAAATAGGTATCAAGGAAAACTTTGTACTTCCAAAATGGGCACAAGATAGGGTGTTGAGAAGCAGTGGTTATTTGCATATCTCTGAATTCCAGAGTCCCCATACTAGCATGTGAATTACAGGGCATTTCTCAAATATACTTCTTTTTTACACAATGTCTTACATTTGAAAGCAAAAAATGTAAAGAAAGACAAGGGGCAATAACACTTGTTCTTCTAATCTGTGTTCCCCCAAGTCTCCCAATAAAAATGGTACCTCACTTGTGTGGGTAGGCCTACTGCCCGCGACAGGAAATGCAACATGGACACATCACATTTTTACATTGCAATCTACTGTAAAGTGTTTTTTGGAAAGTGCCTAGCTGTGGATATTGGCCTTCAGCTCAGCCGGCACCTAGGGAAACCTAGCAAACCTTGGCATTTTTGAAAACTATACACCTTGGGGAATCTAGGATGGGGTGACTTGTGGGGCTCTTACCAGGTTCTGTTACCCAGAATCCTTTGCAAACCTCAAAACTTGTCAAAAAAACACTTTTCCCTCACATTTCGGTGCTGCAAAGTTCTGGAATCTGAGAGCAGCCACAAACTTACTTCCACCCAGCATTCCCCCAAGTCTCCCGATAAAAATGGTACCTCACTTGTGTGGGTAGGCCTAGTGCCCGTGACAGGAAATGCCCCAAAACACAACGTGGATACACCACATTTTACCAAAGAAACTGACCTGTTTTTTTTAAAGTGTTTAGCTATGGATTTTGCCTCTAGCTTAGCCGGCAACTAATGAAACCTAGCAAACCTGGGCATTTTTGAAAACTAGACACCTAGGGGAATCCAGGATGGGGTGACTTGTGGGGCTCTCACCAAGTTCTGTTACCCAGAATCCTTTGCAAACCTCAAAAGTTGGCCAAAAAAAACTTTTTCCTCACATTTCAGTGATGGAAAGTTCTGGAATCTGAGAGAAGCCACACATTTCCTTCCACCCAGCATTTCCCCAAGTCTCCCGATAAAAATGGTATCTCACTTGTGTGGGTAGGCCTAGTGCCCACAACATGAAATGCCCCAAAATACAACATGGACACGCCAAAATTATCTCCCACAATACGACCTGTTTTTGCAAGGGGGACACCTGCTTTTTTGGTCCTGGGCTCAGCCGCCATCTAGGGAAACCTACCAAACCTAGACATTTCTATAAACTAGACACCTGAGGGAGTCCAGGGAGGTGTGACTTGCGTGGATCCCCCAGTGTTTTCTTACCCAGAATCCTCAGCAAACCTAAAATGTAGCAAAAAACAATCTCATTTTCCTCACATTTCTGTGTGGGATCACCGCACCAGCCCAAATTTCCTACCAACCAACGTTCCCCTTACTCTCCTGATATAAATGAAACCTCACCTGTGTAGGTGGCCAAGTGCCTGTGACAAGTGCCTGTGACAGGGAAGTGCCAAAACATGTCAAAATTCAGAGGGAACCAAAGCGGTTCCAAAAGGGCAGTTTGATAAAAAAACGTTTTTAGGCTGACAAGTGGGGTAGAATTTTTATTGGTATAGATGTGACTATGCTGGGTGGTGGGAATTTTGTGCAGATTTCGGTGGGTTCCATCACAAAAATGTAGGGAAAATGCATGATTTCAAGCAAAGTTGGAGGTTTGCAGGGCGTTGTGGGTAAGAAAATGGTGTGGGGTGCATGTGAAGCATACCACCCTGGACTCACCAAGATGTTTAGTTTTTAGATGTGTGTAGGTCTGGTAGATTTTTCTAGGTGGCAGCGTCCCAAAGTCCAAAAAGTGCAGCTGCTCGCCATTCCAAGTGGGATGATATTGAGAGTTAGCCATGCTCCCTTGGCCCAAATGTAAAATCAAACCCCAAAATAATCAAATGTCCTCTTGCTTGTCATTGGGATAAGAACCTTTAGTTTACAGAGGCGGGGGGGGGGCTGAAACACTGTTACCCCCTTCAGTTGGTATGGGGTTATAACCATGTCCACTTTGGATGACAGTTCCCACCCCTCTATTTTTTTTCAATTCCTTGGCATCGAGTAGGCTTTCTACCCCCTTGGGGAGTGGATCGGGGTTAATTGCCCCTTTGTCCCCATTTATTTGGGGTGGGGGTATGGCCACCCCTCCCCTAAACAAAACATATAGACACACACACACACAAGAATCCCTCGTGCCTAAGTGGTTTCTGCCCCTCTTGGGGGCAGGTGGGCCTAATAGAAATAGACTAAGGGGTCGCTCCCCTTATGAAAAATAAAATAAAAATCCCTGGTGTCTAGTGGTTTCAGTCCCCCTTGGGGGCATATTGGCCCAATAAAAGTAGGCCGATCTGCCCCCAAGGGGGATGGAAATGGCCTCATAGAATATGCCCTCCTACCCCCTCAGGGAGCGACCCTTGCCTAAGGGGTCGTTCCCCTTTTGAAATTATATTTAAAAAACATCCCTGGTGTCTAGTGCCCCTGGGGCAGATTGGCCAAATAAAAATAGGCCGATCTGCCCTCAAGGGGGGCAGAAATGGCCTAAAATAAATTTGGCCCTCAGGGGAGCTACCCTTGCCTAAGGAGCCGCTCCCCTCTAGTAAAAAAAAAATAGTAAACAATCTCTGGCGTCTAGAGATTTCTGCCCCCTTTGGGGGGAGATGGGCCTAATTAATATAGGGGGGCAGAAATGGCTTTATAAATAGCGTCCCCCTCGGGGAGCAACCCTTGCCCAAGGGGCTGCCCCCGTCATACCAATTACACAAAACAAAAAACTTCTTGATGTCTAGTGGGCATTTCTGCAGCAAGATCGCTATGCTTTCCTCTCCTCCAAAGCCTCTCTGACCTCCCCCTTGCCCTGTCTCGAGGTGAAACAGTAGGGGTGACCTCTAATGAGGTCAGTGAGCGAATACATACTGACGTCATCAGACTTCACTGGGCAGGGGGTAGAGGGGGCGAGGGTGGAAGGGGAAGTGATTCCCCTTCCATCCCTGCTCAGGGGTGGAGTGTGGGAGGCCCATGGGGGGAGCGCTAGCGCTGCCCGCATGGGCTGGGTGTAGGACAAGCTTGACTCGTCCTCGGCACATGGCAACCGTGGCCGAAGGTGAAACCAGCTTGTCCGTGGCACCCAAGTGATTAAAAGAGTTGTTTTACAACAAGTGAAGTAAACATTCGGCCTTGAATGTTATATATGCTTGGGTGCTAAAGTTGTGAGAAATTAAAGATGGCTCTGAAATGCAGTGTTTTATGCTTCTGATACAGTCAGCCAAACTTACATGCACACAGAGGGGAGTGCAAAGTGCACTCCCCCTCGTTCCCGTCATCCCACATGCCCCGCCCCTTTAACAACGAAACATTAATAAACATGGTTTATTATTGTTTCGCTGTTAAAGGTTTGCAGTGGCTTCTGCTGGCAGGGGGAGGGGGGTTGACACTGCTCCGCCATAGCAGAGGAGCTGCTGCTGGTCACAAAAGCTATTTGAGAGCTCCAGTGTGTACCCGTCTGCAAAGAGGCATAGGGAAAGAGTCTTTGGCCCAGGTTTACAAAGGTCTCATGCAACACAACACCCAAAGTTGCTTTGCTGCGTTGCGTGACAGTGAGAGAGCACAAGAGTGCTGTATCTACAGAAATATGTCTCTCTCCTCCCCTTTCCCTAACGCCAACACAGAATTTTGCTGTGTAGCACCATGCACATACCTTTGAGCCATAGGTAAAGGATGTGTGCATGAGTCTAGCATAGATTTTGTACTGAAAGGCTACTCTTCCAATACAAAATGCTATGACTATACAAGTTTTAAAACGTTTCCTAATTTGGATGTGTGATGTGTGCAGCACATATGCAAAGTCAGAAAAGAAAGAAGAAATGAATACATTTTTCTCTTTAATGCCTGCTTTTTTTAGCGCGGATATCATCTCTATTAATGTTAATAGATAGGACTTTTTGTGCCAAAGGAACACCCATGTACCACTCATGTAAAGCCCCCTTGATGCTTAGTAACAGAAAGTAGTGTGAAACACTGTTTTGCATTCGTTTTCATTACAAAACAACACAAATACAAATTTGCATTAGTTTAAAAATTCCCAAAAATGTTTGACATCAGGCTTGCGTTAAAAAAGTGATGCAAACCCAATGCGAAACCTTTCAATCAATCAATCTATCAGGATTTGTATAGCACGGCTGCTTCACCCGTGAGGGTCTTGAGGCACTGAGGGGTTGTGCTGTGGGATCACGCTGCCTATTCCTGTTGGTTGAACATCAAGATCTTGAGGCCCTTCCTGAACTGTTGGAGCAATAGCAAAGCTCTGAGGTGCAGGGGGAGTGTGTTCCAGGTCTTTGTCGCCAGGTGGCCTCGGCTGTTAGCCCTGTAGTTGCACTGGGCAGCTGCCAGGGAGAGGAATCTGGTGCAGAGTTCTCTGGTCCGTTGGTGGAAAGTCACTTGATTGATGAGGCACGCTGGTCCTTCGTTATGTCGTGCCTTGTAAGCATGGGTAAACGGCTTGAACTGGCATCTTTTTGCGACTGGTATCCAATGGAGCTTCCTGAGGTGAAGGGTGATGTGCGCCTCTCTGGTGAGGTCGAAGATGAGTCTGGCTGCTGTGTTCTGAATTGTCTGGAGTTTCCACATTAGATGGGAGGTGATTCCTACGTAGAGGGAGTTGCCGTAGTCGAGTCTGCTGATGATGAGAGCTTGCATGACAGTTTGCCTGGTGTTGGGTGGGAGCCATCTGAAGACATTCATGAGCATTTGGAGGGTGAGGAAGCAGGCAGAGAAGACAACACTGACCTGTTGCCTTATGGATAGCTGGCTGTCGAAAATAATGCAGAGGTTGCAGGCATGTTTGGAAGGTTTGGGGATGGGGTCTAGCTCGGCTGGTCACAATTCGTCGTTCCTTGCCATTTCCGAAGATGAGTACTTCTGTCTTGTCTGTGTTGAATTTGAGACAGTTGTTGTTCATCCAGATGCCCACCTCCTTCATGCACCTATGAAACCTCTCTTTAATGGCCATTGGGTTTTTGTCAGGAAGAGGATGAGTTGAGTGTTATCGGCATAGGAGATTATGTTGAGTCCGTGGCTCCTGAAGATGTTGGCCAATGGTGTCATGGTATACGTTGAAGAGGGTTGGGTTGAGAGATGAGCCTTGAGGTACACCACAGGTGATTTTCTTAGGGGTCAAGGAGTAGGGGGGGAATGGTGATCTTCTGCGTTCTTCCCATGAGTTAGGAGACAATCCACTTGAGGGCTGTGCCTTGAATTCCGATCTGGTGGAGTCTGTTGATCAGTATGTGGTGGGATATGGTGTTGAAGTCTGCTGAGAGGTCAAGAAGGATGAGGTCTGCTGTTTCTCCAAGGTTTAGCAGCATTCTGATGTCATCTGTGGCTGTACCTAGTGTTGTCTCTGTGCTGTGCTTTGCTTTTAAGTCGGCTTGGGAGGGGTCCAAAAGGTTGTGGTTCTCCAGGTGTCTGGTTAACTGGATATTGATAGCTTTCTCAATTACCTTGGCTGGGAAAGGGAGCAGGGAGATGGGTTGATAGTTTTTGTGTTCTCCTGGATCCGTGGATGGTTTCTTGAGTAGCGGCTCCATGTCGGCATGTTTCCAATTCCGGGGAAAGTGGACCATGACAATCGAGGAGTTGAGGACCTTGTTGAGTTCTCTGCTGATGGGTTGATTGCCGAGATTGTCAGAGTGGGGGAGACAGGACTCTGCTGGGGCTCCGGAGTGGATGGATCTCATGATGGACGCCATTTCCTTCGCAGTCAGAGTGTTTCAAAAGGTGAGCTGGTGTGGGTGAGTGTCGGTCAGTGTGACGAGGTGGATGTTGTCCTCGGCGAGGGCTGGGGTGCGAAGCCTTGATAGATGGTGCTGATTTAGTTGTGGAAAAGGTCAGAGAGGGTGTTGCAGAGAGCTTGCGGGGGTGTAATGGTGTTCTCGGCTGCTGAGCAGTTGGTGAACTCCTTGACTATTTTGAAAGGTTCCTTGCTGGTGTTGTAGCTGTCATTGATGCGGATGGCTAGGGTGGCCTTCTTGGTGTCTTTCAGGAGATGGCGGTAATGGTTGAGGGTGTCTTTGAATCCTTTTTGGTCCTCGGGGAGGTTGAAGTCACCCTCGGCAGGGGGTGGGGTGCAAAGCCTTGGTAGATTGTGGTGATTTTGTTGTGGAAAAAGTCAGATAGGGTGTCACAGAGAGCCTGTGGGGGTGTGATGGTGTTCTCTGTTGCTGAGGGGTTGGATAACTCCTTGATTATGTTAAACAGTTTTTTTCTGGTGTTGCAGCTGTCATTGATGCGGGTGGCTAGGGTGGCCTTCTTGGTGTTATTAAAGAGATGGTGGTAATGGTTGAGGGCATCTTTGGATCCTTTTTGGTCCTTGAGGATCTTACTGGTGTGCTATATTCTTTCCTTTCGTCTGCATTTGAGATTCAGTTAATCTGTAAACCAGTTGAGGTGTCTTGACCGTTTCTTGGGGTTGGTGGGTTTCCTTGGTGCAACGTCATCGGCACTTGCCGTGATCCAGTTATGTACATTTAGCTCTTGTCTTACACAGAGTAGAGCAAAGTGGTACAGAGTAGAAAAGAAAAAAAGTGCCGTAGAGTGCAGTGATGTAGAGTGCAATGGTGTAGTGTGGCTTGGGGTGCAGATGCATAGAGTGAAGTGCTGTAGAGTGTTGTAAAGTGTAATGGCATATAGCACAGTGGAGCAGATTAGATTGGCATAGAATGTGGTGGCATAGAGTTCATTGGTTCTGAGTAAAGTGGTGTAGAGTGTATTGGCATGGAGTGCAGTGGTTTAGAGTAGCATGTGTACAGTGGTGCAGAGTGGTGTAGAGTAGAGGGGAGTGATGCAGCATAGATTGCAGTGGCATAGAGTGGAGTGGCATAGAGAGCAGTGGTGTACAACAGAATGGCATAGAGTGCAGTGGCGTGAAGTAGATTAAAGTGGTGTAGAGTGGATTGGTGTAGAGTGGAGTGATGCAGAGTAGAGAGCAGTGGTGTAGAGTACAGTGGCATAGAGTGCAATGGTGCAGAGTAGAGTGGAGTCGAGTTCAGTGGCATAGAGTACAGTGTTGCAGCATAGAGTGTCATAGCATCCAGTGGTGTATAGTAGAGTGGCTTAAAGTGCAGTGTTGTAGAGTACAGTGGTGCAGAGTAGAATAGAGTGACAGAGTGCAGTGGCACAGACTAGACTAGCATATGGAGCACTGGATTTGAGTTCAGAGGTGTAGACTGTAGTGGTTAGAGTAGAGTGGCATAGAGTGCAGTGGTGTAGCATAGAGTGGTGTATCTTAGAGTGATGTAAAGAGGAGTGGTGCAGCATAGAGTGCAGTGGCATAGAGTGGAGTGGCATAGAGTGGAGGCGTGCAGAATTGAATAGCGCAGAGCGAGTAGAGTGCAAGGCATAGAGGGTAGAGGCATTGAGTTGATTGTTTTAGAGTAAAGTGAAGTGGCATAGAGTGGAGCAGTGCATGTTAGAATGGAGTGGAGCTGGGTTGAGTGTGGTGGCCTAGAGTGCAGTGGTGTGGAGTAGAGTGGCATGGAGTGCAGTGGTGCAGAGTGCAGTGCTGCAGAATTTATTAGAGTGGTGTAGAATGGATTGGCGTAGAGTGCACTGGTGTACAGTGGAGTGGTACAGAGTAGAGTTCATTGATGTATAGTGCAGTGGCATAGAGTGCAGTGCTGAAGAGTGGAGTGGTACAGAGTAGAATGGAGAGGCCTAGATTGGAGTGGTGTAGACTAAAGTGGCAAAGAGTGCAGTTGTGCAGAGTAGAGTGGCATAAAGTTCATTGGCAAAAAGTAGTGTGGTGCAGAGTTGAGTGGAGAGGCATACAGTGAAATGACATAGAGTTGAGTGGCCTAGAGTGGATTGGTGCAGAGTAGAGTGCAGTGGCATTGAATGGCGCAGAGTACAGTAGAGTGGCATAAAGTGGAGTATGCATGGTGTGGAAGTGCACTGCTATTAAAGACACCACATCTTCGTTTGAAATGACCATTACATTTGTACAGGCATACAGTTTTACTGATAAAGTATACAGTGCACAAATGATAATGCGTAGAAATGTCATCACCTAGTGTATTGCTTTGTTTTTATCATACTAAGATATTTTTTCCACCAATTCCGAAAAATGTATACTGAAAAATCAGCACAGATAATTTTCAGTCATTTAAATTTTGTTCTTTCAAAAATTACATCCTACAGCCTTTCTCCAGCACAACTCCCAGTAGCCAGCATGCCACATAAATCCTCTCATTTTGCAGTCAGAGAAAGAAAAGTAAAGAAAGGTCATGATCAAGCTCTCTGGCATGCAGAGCCTGACATTTGACCACTGTCTTAGAATGCTCAGCAAATGTGATAAGACAAGAACAACTTTAAAGGCCTGTTTACAGAAATACAGCCAGCAAATAGAAACCAAGCAAATGTGAGTTACAAACCACAAAGCCAGTGATATGCAATGGGCATAATGCACTCCCAGGGAAGTGTTCAGAATGTCCTCGAGATGTCTTTAGCAAACCAGAGTGCTGCACTGTCCGGTAGGCTTTGACCTAAAAAAATGCTCTGCAAAGGGAAAGAGAAGCTTGCGGTGTGGCCCTGGTACCCTCTTTACTTGAGTTGCTGCTCTGATAACAGCACAACAGGGGTTTAAGTGGAGTGGGTCCTGCTGGGTCTCAGGCACTATAGCGATTAAAAAAGGCTTTGAATTTGACCGTATAGGGCTGTATATTCTTCCTCCTATCTTTAATGCAAAAACACTGAACAATTTCTCAATATTGACTTTAAAAACTTTTAAGTTATTCTATGTCAGTGATGCTATCCCTGTATACATTTTGTATGTTTTACTAATCGAGCATTCCGGGAAGTCTTTGCTTTTTTCCAAGATGTTTTCGTTTCTAGAGTTTTTTCGTGCAAAGTATGACTCCTGTATTGTTCATAATTTGATCTGAGTTGCCTCCAGGTATCTCAGTGAGTTCAGGTTGATTACTTATGATAGTACACAATTGAAAGTGCTGCGTGAGAAAGCTGTGTGTCTCTCACAATGCTTGTCAGTGTGTTATAAAGGCGTGCAGGCTACATGAGCATCCAATCCTCTCTACAGGGCGATGGTTGCAGATATGTCAGGTGTATCTCTGGGAAAGCGTTAGGTTTGCAGATGGAGGGTTTCAGAAAGATGTGAGTAGTAAAAGGGTGCACGGGCTAACAGAATGAGAGACTGCAGTAGAAAGCAGTGTGAAAAGAAAAACGAGTTAGTGAGATACTCCAGAAGTCCTTCTACAGACATTGGTAGTATCTAATTGAGTCTCTCCTTTTTCACATTGACACATTTTACATTTTAATTATTCACCACAAAATCTTTTTTTATTAATGTATCTGACAACTTGCAAGCATTGACAACGCCAATAGGTCTAGCTTGTTTTAGGAATATTGGTTGTTCTGTGGCATGTACTAAAATTTTTTCAATAACAGACAATTCACAAAGAGGCACCCAAATACTGGTCAGGTGGCATGCTGGGTGAAGCACAGGATTTCAGTTCACAGATTTTAAGACCCACTCTTAATTACATACGCCATGCCTGTTAGAAAGGATTCCTAGTTACCTTTCTTTCGTAATACCCTTTTGGCGTCTGCCCGAACCCTCTTTAACCCCCTCTTACCCCATCGTTTTCATCCTACCTAAATCACTGCGTGCAGCTAACCAGAGTTAAGTCAGTGGGCAAGCTGTGCTTCAGCTAGCGGGAGGTGAAGGATTTCCCCTTAATAAAGCTCAGAAGAAAAGGATGACAAAGGAGTAAAACCATGCTGTCTATATCTGAAATATTAGATATAAATGTTATGCCTGAGCGACAGAGGGGTGACAGTGAAAGTAATGGCATTGTAGCAGTATCGTCAGATGTGACTCAGATAATCTCTGAGCCCTGTCGCTTTGGGTACGTCATCAGCCACCGACGATGGAGGCCCAGACTACCCTTATTCATTACTGAAGCAGGAGCAGGGACACTGTGAAGCTGTAGCAGAGCTAGAGACCTGCAGTGAATTAATTTCACTCCCAGCATTAGCCAGTGCGAGGCAAAAGATTTCGGGAGATAATTCAAAATGCTATATCAAGGGCTAGGACAACTCTAACAAAACCAAAACCAAATTAAACTACACATTGACTCGACCGTACAGCCTGTGGCACTCCGACAGCAGCCAGTACCCATTCATATATGCCAACAAGTGAAGTGCAGCGCTAAAAAAATGTGGAAAAGACAGGAGTCAAGGGTCTATTTATGTGGGTTTCACCTATTCAAGGGTCTCATTATGTGGGCTTTACCTATAGAGTTCACCCACAAAGCCAAAAAACTGGATGAATTAGAAATACGTGTGGACTTAAGATCCCTCAATTGTGTCAAGGAGAGAACACGCATCATACTCACCGTACACGAGATCCCACAGATCTAAATGGGAGTCTCTGGTTCTGAAGGATAGATCTCAGTGCTGGGTATCACCATCTAAAGCTAAAACTTGACTCCGGAAACATGACAAGAGTTTCTACACATGGAGAGCTGGGCCTTATCTGCAACTCAGCTTCATGTTTTTTTCTGCCCATGAGGGTGTTAGTATGAAATGTTCTAACCGCGTTTGCTTGACTAGGTGTAAACTTTGCTCAAGGTAACATTGGCGACAAGATATGGTTGTCTCTGATGTTGAAGCATGCTGCATTCTAACACTCGAGACGGAAAGATGAGAACATTTTGACAAAAACTGGATACACTTTTGTTACACTCATGGACATTTCTCTAGTTCTCCTAAGCTCATCCAGGCACTGGCGAACATTCATTGTGAGAATTTGATCACATGACCAATGCTAGTAACCCATGAGTAGTGGAGTATACATTTGATTGTTACTGGTACATGAAGACCTTTCCTCTATGACGACTTACAGGGGGGCCCTGGTTCGATTCACAGACAGTTGAGTTTGCTTTTTGTCCAAAAACGCTTTCAAATTAAACCTAAAACTTAGGTGAAGGTTTCTTTGACACCCCCCACAATATACACTCTGGTCTCCATGTGTTCCACAATGTGAGTGACAAAGTCGTGATACATGTCAGCATGATACATTTCAATAAAAAACAAGGATGTCACCAAAAATTGAAAGCAACCTTCCAAAATTAGCATAACCTGACATCTCATTATATGTGTATTCATCAAATCTCAATTGCAATTTTTCAGATCCTGATCCTACAAGGCCTCTCACTGGCCATACCCAGATTCTGTTGGGGAGAAACGTGCAGTAGGGCCCCAGCAGCTACCAAGAGATGATCAAGACCAAGCCCCTGCTGAGGGAACATGCTTGGTTCCTAGGGATAGATCAGATGATGGGAGGGTAAATCAGAAAATGCCTCAGTCATATGACAAGTGATCAGCCTGCCGTCAGCGTCCCTCTTTACAGAATCCTCTAATTTAATTTCCATGAGGAGGAGTAGTAGCTGAGTTTATATTGTCTTCTGGTGTGAGACCCTTCCTCATATTCGTGGACTAGCAATCACACTCACAAAGTGTAAAACTTAGCAACACCACGGCCCCCACAGTTGGACAGCCAAGTCAGAGAAAATTATAGGAACTTGAGGGCTAGCCTCAGAATTTTGTGTTTAGTGGAGCCAAACCACGAAGGTTTTAGCTCCGCTATCATTCAAAAATGTCTTTAAGAAAAGCCAGATCACCAACTGTGATATAAAAAAGTTTGGTGACTCATTTTTCTTTCTTGGAACCTAACTATGGTTTCTAAGAATTGCTTTGTGATAGAGGTCCTCATATAGCACGGTTTCCTCTGCCATTGTATGATTTTTTTGCTTTCTGACCACTCGGATTTCCTCTCACAGGATTCAACATACCAAACTTTCATAAGGTGCTACGAGTTGCTTTGTCTGAATCTCTAACTGAGCACAAAGTTCCACTGAACAGGATGTTAGACCAAAATGTACCTTCAACCATAAGTAAGAGCAATAACTACCTTCACCAGAGAGTAGGCTGGGAATATTGATACCGAATAATGACGGGACTGAGTATTGTTACAACAATATCGAAGCGTAAAATTGCAAAAGGTGCGTTTCTATACATTTTCAACACCTAACTCAACATATATGTACCTTGCTGATATGTATATTGTCAAGGTATATAGATGTGGAGTTAAGAATAGTAGATCCTTATCTCCTTCCTATTTGGAATTCAATATCCCCAGCCACAATCCTTTGCCAGGAAAAGGGGTGACTGACGGGTGGGAGCGGCTGATCATAGATGTACTGCAATGTGTAGGTCTACAGACCCCCTTGTGCAAAATCCATCAAGTTCTACATGCAGAAGGTATTTCACTTCCCCTTGTGTGTGAGCACATATTACATACTTAGAATCCAAGTGCGGTGCACATATTTCACGTCTACCTGAATCTGATGTTATTGTGAGTGCATGTTACATTCCCGGAATCCAAGTGCAGTGTGCAGCGTGTCGTCTCGCAGCACAAGATGGAGGTTCCCCTGCAAGAGGTCTTTGTTGGTAGATCTGATAATCTGAGTTGGATCAGTCTCCCAGGATGCAGGGTGTTCGTGGTCTTGCTACATGCTGGATGCATACATGGCAGACTCTCCATATGGTGAGTGGTTTCATGTGGTGGTTGCCAGACCTCGGCAAGAGTGATGAACAGAAGCGGTCACCTCAGTTGACAGGTGGTAGTGTGCTAGGGAGAGGATGTACTAATAAGGCAGTGGAGGTCCTATATAATCATGAATGGGTGGAGTTTGCTGGGTGGATACATTCCTGCATTAGCATGCTACACAGGGTGCTGAGTGGTCTTGACCTCACAAGAGAGCAGTACCACAAGAAATGTTGGTCTAACCCAGTGGTTGCTTGGGTTCTTAGAATGCTCGGTTAATGGAGAAGGGCATCACAGGGAGGTGGGTGGTAGTGTCTGTAGAATGGTGTGTGGGTGGATGCCGGTCTCACATTAGGGTGAATGGTGTCAGTCTCACGGGGTAGTGGGTGTCTAGCTGACAGTATCACAGTGTTGGGTGTGTTCTTACTGGTCTCACAAGGCAGCTGCTGGTGGGATGGCAGGCTCCCTTTGTGGTAGGTGGATAGAGGGGGAGATGATCATTCAGGTCTCACAGAGCGGTGCGTAGATGGGAGGATGGTGGCTTAATGGACTGTGGTTGGTAGTGGTCTCATAGGATGTGGATAGAGTGGGGGGTAAGGTTTCATCAAAGAGAGGAGGGTAGATGGTGAGTCTGTAGATGATGGTCCTGGGGATGGTCTCACAAAATGATGATGTGAATCAATGTGGTCGAACAGTGTGGTGGGTGTGTGGACACATGCACCACATTGGTGACATGGTGGTAGTTTCACAGGGCAGTGGGTGGGTGAAAGGAAGTATCACTGTGGTGGGTCTTGTTGTCTTCCTTCCAGGGTGGTAGATGTAAGTTTCAAAGTGTAGCGGGTGGATAAATGGATGTATGTAGATTTCACAATGTTGAATGGTCGTCTCATGCAGTGATTGGTGGATGTTGTCTTCCAGGGCAGTGGGTGTGTGTGCTCTGGTCTCTCAGGACAGTGAATGGGTGGGTGGAGTTTCAGCTTGGTGTGGTGGTGGCCTCAAGGCTGGGTAGAAGGCTGTATCACAGGGTAATGGGTGGATGTTGCAATTAAAGGGTGATAGATGAATAGATGGCAGTGCCACTTTTGGTGTTAATGTGCGGGTTTCCAAATGATCTTACAAGGGGTGGATGAATGTTAGGAAGGTGATCTCTGAAGGTGATTGATGGGTGGACAGAGGTTTCATGGGAATAGGTGGTGCTGGTGATCTCAATGGGTGGCGAGAAGGTGGACAAAAGTATCATAGAATGGTGGATGACTAGACAGAGGTATTACTGTCACATAGTGGACAGCAGCGGTCTCAAGGGGTGATGGGGTGGAAAGCTATATTTCAAAAGATGGGTGGCTGGAAGGTAGCCATGGTGGTGGTCTGACAGAGCAGTGAGAGGATGGATGCCAGTCACAGGATGGCAATATGTTGATGGCATTATTGTAGGGTGGGTGAATGGAGGTGTCACTATGGTAGGTTACGGTGATAGGAGAGGGGGTGATTAAGTGGGCAAAGGTGTCATGGTGCTGGTGGTCTCTCTTTATGGTGGGTAGGCAGTCATCTTTCAAGGGGTTGGAAGGTGGATGGAGGTATCACAGTGATGATGGTCTTGCAGTATGATTGGTTACTGGTTGCCTGGCAGGGCAATGGGTGTGAGGACAAAGGTGTCCCAGTAGTGGTTCTCTAGTAGGGTAGTGGGCATTTAAGCTGGTCTCACAAGAAGGTTGAGGTAGCTGGCCATCTTGTACTTCAATGGAAGAATGTGGTTTCAAAGCACGGGTCTTGTGAGTGGCTGTCTCATAGTGTAGTGGGTAGACTGGTGGGAGATGTCACAGTGTGGTGAGGGTAAAGAGCTGTCTTTTAGTAGGATGGATAGACAGAGGACATGCCTCACAGGGTGGTAGGTGGTGGGTTTACAGTGGTCTCATGGAGTTCTAGATATCGGACATCAGTTTCACAGTATGTTGGATGATGGTCAGCGGTCCTGCAGGACTATTGGTGGGACGGTGGAAGGAGATGTCACAGCTGGATCACTGACAGAATATTGGAAACAGATATATTGTGTGGGCATAATATTGTTTCAAAAATATCGAGGACCAAAATATTGAGAAGGTAAGTGCAAATAGGTAAGTATAGAATTACTCTTCTTTACTCAACATCTAGGTACCTTGGAGATATATATATCATCATGGTACATATATGTGGAGTTGTATATAGTAAAACTTTGCTTACCTATAGAAACTTACTTTGCGATATTTGTGTCCTCGATACAGTGGCGTAATGAAACCGAAAGGGCCCCCCCTTGCCCAGAACATGGAGGTGGAGCCCTCTGGACTTACTCAAGCCAGGTGTTGTGCTGAGGCGGGCCCTATAGCTTGGGGGCCCCCTGCACTACGTGGGCTGCGGGCCCTTTGTTACGCCCCTGCCTCTATAGTTAAACATAATATATTAGTCCACGATATTTCTGTTTTCGATATTCTTTCTAGATATTGTAACGGGGCATTCGGGGAGGGAGTGGGGGTAATGCCAAATCTCCCAGTGCGATGGGTGGGTGGACTGAGGTCTTCCAGGCTCCAGAAATCTTTGATGATCCCTCTGGGTAAATGGCAGCAGCAGTGTGCGCGAGCCTTAAACAGGCTGCGTGGGCGGCCGGCACATCAAAAGCTGCCTGAAATTCATAACTACAGCGTGACGCTACCCCCCCCCCCCCACCCTACTCTCCCCTCAGGCGGCCGCGCTCCGGCTGTTGGGAGAGAAATGATTCTTCAGTGAAAATGCTGCCCGATCCACCGAGAACGGGTAGGATTTAAAGTGAAAATACCCTCAACGAAGAGAATGATACAGAACCCGATGAGCCACTGACTTTGCCCCAACTACCACAGCCTTTCATGATGCGAGGGCCTCTGGTTTGGTTCGTTGTAAGCTTGAAGTGCTTCTGACTCAGAGGTACTGGCCTCACAGTGGGGCTGGCTTACTAGGAACTTACCCTCTAGCCAGACACAAAGGACCAGAGGATCTAACAGTTTTGCGCTATGTTTGCGTCACAAAAGTAACGCACACCCCAAATGAATCATGATTTGGAAAGATGCTTAAAGCCCCAAAGTAGTGCAATGCGCTGCCCCCTTTCCCATGTAAATGAATAAGGTCCCGCAGGACTTCCTTATGTTTACGTGCTACTAGTCCTAAAAACAAGACTTAAAGTGGGAAGGAAGAGTTCATTATAGGGTGAGTACTGGGGCTCAGAGTAATAATGATTACCTTTAAGTAATCTAGACATTACCTCCTCTTCCACGTACCTCGTCCCTTTCTTTACTATTTGTAAGAATGCCAAATCATAAGTGTCTTCTTCACCAAATAATGAAGAAAATATGCAACCAGCCAGGAGTCGCGCAAGAAAAAAACTCCCGAAAGCTCATTTCTATCATGCTACGGACTATATCGTATCTCGAGGTGCTTTGTTACATTTGAGAATCTTTGTACCAAAATCCACTTCTGATCCCTGAGCCAAAAACAATGACATCTCAAAGGAGCAGAAGCAAATGTCCGTAATAGATGCTCGTGAACGTGCTCTCCATTTTGCTGCTACTCTCCTCATACATAGAGCTTGTGCAGAACCTCAAAGGGCCTGGTCAGCTTTGTTGTAAGGTAAAACAATTGCCTAATTTAGCCACCATCTTAAGGTGTACAAAGATGACTTGCAATCTCTCTTTGCTGGCCTTAAATTATTGAACAAGGAATGACCATTCCTGAAATCTGCTGTTCGTGTAAGTAGATTTTACTACCCTTGCAACATCCATCTTGTTTAAATAAGGTCTTGTTTTGAAACTGGATCAGGATATAGCACAGGTAAGACAATTTATTGATTTTTTTGGAAGGCTGGGTTTGGACCAAACATCAAAGATATTCCATTATCAAATATTCTCAAATGGGGAGGATTACAAAACAATAGATCAGATTTATAAAAAAAACTAGCACATCAATACTGCTTGCATCACCCCTGCCCCACCTAACGACATCATGTATGCGCCCTTTTTATACTATGGCACACCATTGCGGTCGTTAGGCCAATACCGTCAGAATTTTGTACACTATTTTGGTGCTTTGCTCCACTAGCGTCAAAAATGTAGGTGCTAGTGGAGCAAAGTGCAAGGAGGCCCATTGGTTAATATGGGTACGTAATTTTAACACTTGCTGTAGATATCACTGTGCCATTTTTGCGGGCCTCCTATCGCCGGAATGCCCCCCTGACCAGGCATAATGTGGAGCAAGTGGTAACAAAGTGGTGCAATGCATGCACCGTGCTACTTTGTAAATTTGGCGCAGTGAAAATTGCCTCCTTTAGCCACATTAGCGTAAAAAAAATGACGGTAGTGTGGTGGAAGGAGGCTATAGGGCCTTGTAAATCTTGCCCATTGGCCCAATGTATTTAATTCACTCAAATGTTTTAGCTATCGACCTTGAGCAGTCTTGGATGCATATCTTGCTCCCAGACCCCACCAAACCTGCTTGCATCAGTCGTCATACTACTTCTGGAAGAAGAGTTCAATAGTGCTCCTAACTCGAGAGAGTCTGGATGTTACCATCACTGAGGTTATTCTGTCAGCCTCTGAGTCATTGAAACTAAGGGCTTGAATTTCTAAGAGGACAGAGTCCAATGTTAAAGATTATGGAGTACCAGTGGTCACAGATGTAGTCTCACCCAAATTTCAAGAAAGAGACATGATACTTGAAAGAGATCAAAACATCTCCTAGACCTGCTTGTAACGACCAGACCTTTTAATCATGCAAATCAATAGATATACAGGCGATATCTCCATGGACCTGAAGTATTTTGATGGCATGGAACTTCTTCTGTAACAAGTGTTCTAATCTCTCTCTCAACTTCATTCTGCTTGGTATAGGAAGGGACACTGTTCTGTTGTCCTGAAATCAAGCTCCTACAAAGAGTTTCTGACCTGGTTGTTTTCTTGACATTTGGACAATTATTAAGCAAACTAACTTCTCCAGGATTTGCACAGTTCTTTGTATATCTTTGAAGACCTGGCCCTGTGTTTGAGGGGCAAACAGAATGGATGTTTAAGCATGGAAGGACTTACATTTTTCTTAATGTAAAATTGCTACTGTTGGTGCCAGGACCTCAGTGAATAGTCTGAGAGATGCTTTGAGCCCAGAGGGAAGAACATGAACTTGCCAATTAAACTCCCCTGCTAAGAATCGCAGATATTTATGATAATCTTTCTGGATTGGAACATGCAAATAATCATCTTGTAAATCTATTGATGTTAAAAAAAAAGTCCCCTGAGAAACCAAGGGGAGCACCTGTTCTAAGTTGTTCACTGTTTTAAACAAAATATTCAGACCCTTCATGCCTATCACTAGTTTGCCATGGCCTGAGAATTTATCCACCAGAAACCAGAAATAATGTGGTATACCAACCCATTTTCCTCTTCTCCACTGATACTAGAATAATAGCATTCCTGTGAAGCATTAAAATTCCATTCCCTGGCAAAGCCATCATTCTGTACGTATTTTTTGGAACCTTAGTGGGAAGAAACATTGAATCTGGAGGAGTATGCTGACATAACATGACATAGGTTATTTACAGTTCCGCTAAAGCAGTGGTTTGAAATCATTTATTGCCAGTTCAGAAAACTGTCTAATTATGTGAAAAAAAAAAACAATACTTTGCACAGTCAAGGAGGGCTTGAACCACTAGGCTGCATCCCTTCTGCGTAGATTTATACACCAGCCGGACCCCTTTCTGCCTTATAGGTGTGGACTTTGCCATTTCCCACTACTTTTTGTATGGACTCTAGATACTAGACTGTAGGAGAACAGGCCTCTGCTCAGACTTCCCACAACACATTACTTTCTTCATGGGTCCTTTTAGCCATGCTCAAGTAAGTTCTGTATTTATAGGAAATGAGATCGAAAATATTCAGCTGAAGTGAATCTGTGCACGAGAAATAGTCAGCTGCCTCTGAAAAGTGGAGCCCTGAGCAGGTCAAGGCTCAACGGGGGTCACCCCCCCAGCTCTGTATGTTACTGCTAAAACTAAACTTTGCACTTGTATAGCAAACTACTCACCCATTAGGGTCTCAAGGCGCTGTACGCATACCACTGTGGAACCCCTCCTGGCTTTTTTCCTGTGAGGCACCCATTCCTGGACAGCCCCAGGGTGAAGCCAGGCATCCAAGTGCTGTGAGGGCTGTTATGGAGATTAAGCAAGCTATTGCACAGAGTGGGACCCATTAATTAGATTAGGCACTGAGGCAAGAATTATCTGGTCCAAGAGAATTGAGCCTAAGACCCACCAAAGTGGGAATTGAACCCTGGTCCCAGGCCAGATATCTGCATCAGGGTCTGCCAAGCTAACCATTGTGCCACACTTCTTCACTGCTAAACACCAACTTATTCCAGATGTCCATTGAATGTGTGAACTAGGAAGTGATTAGTGACTGGTTCTGCTAACTTGTGCTTCAACAAGACCAACTCACCAGGTCTCGGACACACTTCTCCTGAGGCAGCCCTGAGGATGCATGTGAGTGAGGTGCCTACATATGGATATGTTTGATAACATGGTATAATAAAGTACAACATAATTTAGGGTAACATAGCATATGTATGCCAGCGACGCATGCGCCTGCAAAGTCTACCTAGGGCATCAGCCTCATTGTGCTATCGACATAAACTTTATATGGGGTGTTCGTTAACAGCGAATATAATTTTAGCGTACAGCAGCCATGCCAACTCACCTGTATATTGGTCCTCCCAGTCATAGGAGTAGAAATGCCAGGGCTCCCTAATCTCGTATAGTTCTTCTGAGTCTGTCAGAGAGGACTGCAACAAATCCTAGCCTATCACATTAGCAGTGCTTAATTTGAATCAGTACTTATTCTTCTGCCTTAGGCATTTACTGCGAGCAAAATACACATATGGGAAAGACGGAGGAAGAGAAAAACAAAAAAGTGTCACAAATGGAGAAAGCTGCAAGAGTGATCTGACGGGGCAGGGAGTGGCTGTAAATGGATTAGCGGCCCGAGATGGCTTCAGGATTACGCTGCTTCAGTATTCTGTGCCCGCATATTTAACTGCGAATCGGCATGTTTAAGAGGAGGCCTTTGGGCACCGGCACGTTTTTATTAACAAATTGAGCACTGCACATTATCACCAAAGATCTACTGCAGTTCAGAAGCAATACTAATGAAAAATACAGAGTTCCCTTTCCCCTGGGCTGAGGCGCAAGCAAATTTGAAAACCTGGATCCGACCATGACCCTGACGGGGCCTCCACCAGCCTGATGGATCTGGCAGGCACCGACATCAGTGAAATCTGAAGGAGAATGGATATCGCCGGAGTGCATGCTGTGGGCACCCTGCCGTGCGGTGTGTGAGAATCGTGATAGTGAGAGGCCCTCTAGTGGCCAATTCATCTTTCACGACTTTATTGTGCGGAGTTGTTCCTGTTCTTTCCAATTTAACCGAGTCGATCTTACGAAAGGAACACATTTCAGTTAATTTGCTAATTGTTTACAATTAACCGACTGCAACAAAATATTTTAAGACATTATTATGCCAGCAGAGACTTTTCTGTAGGAATGTATTCCTTTAAATGTTATTTGAGGCAATTGTCAATATTTCAGCAGAAGTACAATGTATAATTATCATCAATAAATGTGTTAGAGAATGAAAGCTAATTATACTTATCATTTTGTTTATTGATCCGTGGGTGCTGGTCTGTTGTGCGATGTTGTATCCTGCAGCCTTGGGCCCTTCACAAATAATTGTGCCTGGTAACTGGTTAAACTCGAGGGTAGCTCTTGCTGGTTTAGCATGAGGGAAGCTCTAATTTGTTTTAAAACCATAAATACGCATTAGGATAGGAACGAGGAGATACATTTAAGGGCGGTAGTCAAGATTAGCATTTGGCTAGTGCCGACCTCTCTGACACTAGCCCAAGACAGGATATTTAGCATTAGATGTATCTGGTGTTCTTGTGCACAGGCCTGGGAAGTGCTTGTGGTGAGCCTCACTGAATGCACCTCTCAAATTTTTTACATGTTTGCATCTTCCTGAAATCGCCTCTCTGAGGGCTCCGTTCAGCCAGAGAGTTTTAGGGGCATATTTATACTCCGTTTGCGCCAAATTTGCATCGTTTTATTCGACGCAAATTCGGCGCAAAACTAACGCCATATTTATACTTTGGCGTTAGACGCGTCTAGCGCCAAAGTATGAGGAATGAGCGTCATTTCTTTGCGTGAACGCCTTCCTTGCGTTAATGAGATGCAAGGTAGGCGTTCCCGTCTAAAAAAATGACTGCGACGCAAATGCGTCGTATTTATACTCCCGGGCAAAAATCACGCCTGGGAGTGGGCGGGGCAAAAAACCCCGCATTTGCGCCTCTTTTTAACGCCTGGGTCAGGGCAGGCGTTAAGGGACCTGTGGGCTCAAAATGAGCCCACAGCTGCCCTCCCATGCCCCCAGGGACCCCCCCTGCCACCCTTGCCCACCCCAGGAGGACACCCAAGGATGGAGGGACCCATCCCAGGGACATTCAGGTAAGTTCAGGTAAGTATAATTTTTATTTTTTAAAAAATTTTTTGGGGGCATAGGGGGGCCTGATTTGTGCCCCCCTACATGCCACAATGCCCAATGACCATGCCCAGGGGACATAAGTCCCCTGGGCATGGCCATTGGGCAAGGGGGCATGACTCCTGTCTTTACTAAGACAGGAGTCATGTAAATGGCGTCTGGGCGTCATTAAAAATGGCGCAAATCGGGTGGAGGCGATTTTTTTGCCTCAACCTGACTTGCCCCATTTTAAGACGCCCTAACGCCATTTTTCCCAACGCCGGCGCTGCCTGGTGTACGTGGTTTTTTTCCACGCACACCAGGCAGCGCCGGTCTGCTAGCGCCGGCTAACGCCATTCAATAAATACGGCGCCCGCATGGCGCTTCAGAATGGCGTTAGCCGGCGCTAAACTTTTTGACGCTAAACTGCGTTAGCGCAGTTTAGCGTCAAAAAGTATAAATACGGGCCTTAGTATTTCAGAGACAACTTTCCATGGGGGAGGAGCAAACCATGAACAGAGCTCCACGAGTGCGTTACGATGAAGATATCCCTATCTGGCTCTATTTTTTTTAGGTCTAGCAGAGATAGCTTTTGATGTGTGTCAGATCTTTGCGAATAAATATGCCATAAAATCACAAAGAGAAGGTCAATGGGCCAGCCCACATCAGTCATCTCTTGTTCCAATGGCATCCACATGTCAGCCATTAGGTGTTGGAACTCTCTGTCTGGATGTATGGTGTGTTGCTTGTATACTGTGGAAATCCTAAAGGCACATGAGTCTGCTGCTGGGGATCTAGCTAGTATGATGGGTAGATGGGTAGGCCTAATCTGTCATCCTGGATACTGGCTAAAGAAATGGGGAAGAGAGGGGGCTGGAGGCTTGGGGTCTGTTTTTGAAGTCCTCCTCTCGCTCCCTAGTCTTTTATCCCCCTAGATGTTATTGCTACTAGGCTTCATGCTAAGCCATCAGTTAGGGAGTCACTGGTACCATAGAAATAACTGTGCTTCTGCTGGCGCAGGAGACCAGGCTGAGGAATAAACCCTGCAGCCAGTCCATGGCAATGCCAATAACAGTGTGTGCCAGCTGGCTCTGGGGGACTGGCAGACGGCTCACGCATCTGCTCTACTTCTGCTCAGACATGTGTGCACTGTCAGTGCTCATGCGTCAGACTCATAGCGGAGGCAGTGTAGAGGAGGAAGCAGTGTGGTGGTTGTTGCAGTGCGCTATTTATCATCACTTTACGATGATGGGTCCTATTCACAAACTTCATTTTGTAATACTTGTCTTAGTAAGTAGGATAGTAGAATTAACATAAAGCGATATGCTGTTCACATACCTACATGCAGAGGTCTACGCCTGCACCCCTCGTATGTTTTCTGTATGGTGTATGGATATCTCCTGCCCTTCCGAGTAGAGATCTCTGCACCCATAAGTATGCATTCTAGAAGTATATGTGGGAGGTACAGAGACGATTGGCTGGAAAATGAGAAATATCTATCACTAAAGAGTATGGGGTGTAAGTGGGGAGTTAGGAGGGTGTGAGTGAGAATTAGGGAGAGCTTTAGGGTGAGGCACACAACCACCCACAAAAGGGTAAACCCACGGCCATTCACAAACTGCCCTTCTATAATTACTACAGCCAAACAAGAACCCAAAGCAGTCATAACTATACTCCAGCTCAGAGATGGAGCATGCCCAGCACCACATGCGGCCAACTACTGGTACTGCAACATCCTCCATTGGAAAATAATAGAGGTAGGGATTAAAAAAACCACATGTGAAGTAATGTTAAAATGCATTCAATTTTTTTAACTATTAAAAAATATAAATACTTTTAACATAATGTTTATAAAATTATCTGTAAATAAAACATGCATCGTTTTATTTTTAACTATTTTAATGACTTTTTGAAAAACTAATGTAACAATAATTTATATTAAAAATAATGACATTACTTGTAATTCTACATATCACTTTTAATCTATAAGAAAAGAAAACATATTTTACTTGGGATGGGGTTTTGTTTTAATGTAACAACAAAAACATTTGTATTTTAATTTAGTATATTCTAAATAATCTATCAATTTAAAAATAAGTTATTAATTATGTAACATTTTATATAATTCTAAATTTAAAATAAATGTATACAATTAATTAACAATAATATTTAACATAACAATATTTTTTGAATTTTAAAAAAAGTATAATAAACCTTTTCACTATTCCCAATACTTTACCATTCGAAAATCTCCATCCTGATTATATAGCTGTCCACCATTTGTGTCAAACGTCAAATACAGTTGTAAAGTCACCACCACTAGTAATTTTATAGTCATATTTTATAATATTATTAACTCTACACCTTATTTCAATGGGTGGGAACAAGTAATTCTACATGTTTGAGTAACTTTACACTTGTAAATGGTGAATAGCTAAAAGTAGTACAGCAACTCAAAAGTGGAAGGGTGAATGTTATTATAGTAAATCTACACATGCAGATTGAACGTTGTGAATAGATCCCGATGTGTTCACATCAGCGATGGGGCTGTGGGAGCAACTCATGGTTGCAGTTCTGCTGGTATGGTGCTGACTTAGGTAGAGTAAACAATGCGCTGGTGGTTAGCATGTTCACACCCAGCAACCAGGCACTGGAAGTTATCATCATGGCTGGGGCTCACTCAGTCCCTCTGAGTCCACTCTGATTCCTACATTTGTGGACCGTCAGTACATGTGAGTCGGACAGAAAGCAGAGGTGCAACAGATGAGTGAGTGCTGTGCTGACTATGGTGCTACTGTCAGTGGGTACAGATAATTACAGAGAGATGGTGTATAATCTGGGTATGAACTGAAGATTATTTAGTGGAGGTTATGCACTAATGATGTTTGACTCATGGGATATATCTGCACATGCGGTAAGATTTGTGAGGGATGATGTAGATCTCAAAATACACTGTGGGTTAAAAAGTGATGATGCCAAGGTGGCCAAAGCAGCCACGATTTAAAAGTGATGGTACAAATCTGGGTGACACTCAAGGTATTTGATTGCAAATCTAACCATGCTGTCAAAATTGATTGACTATGAATTCTGAACATACCCTAGGGATTACTTTCTGATGGGACAGTTATAAACATGGATAAGGATTACTGAATAATCAGACAAATCAAAACATGCAGATTGAATTGATGAGTGATTATGTCTTTCTGAAAATGCACTAGGGTTTACTGAGCGATGGAGGAAATCTGAACATTTATAATGTTGGTAATTCTTGGCATAGTGGGTATGTTCCTGTTACTAGTGTTATGTTATGTTATGTTATGCTATGTTATTTGCACTTATAAAGCGCCTGACTACCCGGAGGCCTTGCAGCGCTAAAAGGACAACAACAGGAACAAAGGAAGGGAAGACTAGAGTTTGAAAAGCCAGGTTTTAATCGCCTTTCGAAAATTAAGTTTGTGACTAGTTAATCGAATACTAAGGGGGATGGAGTTCCACAATTTGGCTCCCCAATATTCCATCGTACGACCACCCCATCTGGCTTTTTTGATTTTAAGTAGTAAAGCCAGTGCTGTAGATGCTGATCTGAGGGCTCTAACAGGTTTGTAGAAGGTGGCTAGGGTTTTTAGCACATGGGGTCCTCTATCATGTAGTGATCTGTGGATGATGCATAGGGTTTTAAATTTTATACGCTGTTCCACTGGAAGCCAGTGGAGAGAGGACAAGACCAGTTTAACTGAAGTATGCCTTGGGATATCTAGTAGAAGACGTGCCGCGGCATTCTGGACCACCTGCAATTTCCTGACCACGTATTTAGGGGAGCCAAGAAGTAAACTATTACCATAGTCGAGTCGGGACAGAATAATTGCCTGAACAATGAGTCTTTTTGCAAGAGGGGGAAGTATTACAAGTACTTTTCTCAAAAGTCTTAGTGACCCGAAGCAGGCAGCAGAGATTTTCTTGGCATGATGTTCTAGAGTGAAATGAGGGTCTAACCAGATTCCCAGTCTTTTAATATATTTCTTGGGAGGAGGCAAGTACTCCAGCGGGGAGGTAGATAGGGGGTTGTTGCCAGGGTCCGGATGGTGGCAGAGGATCATTATTTCTGTTTTGTCCCCATTAAGTTGGAGCATACTGTTTGTCATCTAACTAGATATTTCCTGTAGACATAGAGGCAGTGGGGATCCTTCCGACCCTTCTGTGTGGGAGACCAATGATAGTGCAAAAGACTCCACCAGCTCTGGCAGGGGGGCCATGTATATGTTGAATAAAGTAGGGCTAAGCAAGGAGCCCTGTGGGACCCCACAGCTCAAATTCAACCAATTGGAAAAATAGGAACGGTCCAGAACCTGAAATGATCTGTCCTCGAGAAACGAGGTGAGACAGCTGAGTGCTAGACCATTGATTCCAATCTCCTCTATCCTTTGGATAAGCAGATGATGATCTACTGTATCGAAGGCAGCACTCAAATCAAGAAGTATAACAGCTGTCATGTGGCCCTGATCCATTCGCTTTCTAGCTTCTTCCATGACCGCTATCAGTGCAGATTTGGTACTGTGAAGAGGCCTGAACCCCATCTGGGTGGGATGGAGAATATTATTATCTTCCAAGAATATGGATAGTTGGGAGTTAATATATTTATCCAGTATTTTAGACATAGAAGGGAGTAATGATATGGGCGTATAATTTTTTAGATCCGTAGCATCTAAGTTAGATTTTTTCAACAGGGGCTTAACTATCGCATGTTTCCACTGTTCCAGGACAAAGCCTCCAGTGAAAGAAGAGTTCAACTATTCAGTAAGAACAGGGGCAATGGCCGGAGCCCCAAGAGCTAATACAGAAGGAGGAGCTGGATCCAAAGGTGAACCTGACTTTAATGTAGTGAGAAAAGAGATAATCTGTTCCTGTGATAGCGGGGAGAAATGTGACAAGGTGGCTATACCTTTTTGGGGGATTCTAGCTTGAATTACCAGCTTGGCCTTATCCCTTGAAAAATTTGAATAATTGACACTAATTCTTTGTTGAAAGAACCTGACTAGATTATTACTGTGTTCTTCTGAGGCTTCAGTTGGATATCCATCTATGGGGGAGTGAAGAATTTCTTTGAGTATCTGGAAAGCCTCTTTAGAACTGCCCGAGGCCTGTTCAATTCTACCAGAATAGTACGAACCTTGTGCTTATCTTATTTCTGCATGGTAGAGCCTGATGGACTGCCTATATTCCTCCCTTGCAGCCGGGTCTAAGGATTTTCTCCACTTTCTCTCCAGGCTTCTACACTTCCTTTTAAGTGATGACAAATGTGGGGTGAACCACTGAACATCAGCTTTCCGATGATTCCCGGTTATTGTCTTTTGGGGGAAAAGGGTATCAAGACAGTCAGTAATCCAATCATTGAATGGATCAATTTCTATCTCATTAGCTTTAAGAAAGGTTGATTTCCGGCTATCTAGCAGCCTGATCCATTCACCTGAATTGAGACTATGCCAACACCTGCAAGACCGAACTGTGGGCTGAGAGGGACCCTTTGCGGTGCAGATGCCTAATTTTAGCAGAATTAGTAAGTGGTCAGACCATACCAGAGGGAGAGGGGGCATGGAGCAAAGCACTGCTAAGTTGCTAAAAACTAGGTCAATGGTATGCCCCTTACCGTGCATCGGGCCTTTAACCAATTGTCTTAGACCAAGAGCTTCCATGTCCGCCAAAAGGTGTCTAGACGCTATCAGATCCAAATTATCTATTTGGATATTGAAATCACCTAAGATAGTTAGATTGGGTTTATTACATATTAAATCGTCAAGCTGGTCGGGAAGAGCATTAAAAAAATTATCAGATGATCCCGGAGGCCGATAGAGCAACACTCCTGCGAAAGTGAAATTAGGATTAAGGGTCAAGGAAAAAACATACTTTCGCAGTCTGTTAACTGGAGGGGGCAAGAACTAAGCTTGAATTCTTGCTTGTATATGACAGCAACTCCTCCTACTCTTGAGGTGGTTCTATCCATCCTTGTTATCAAATACCCTGCGGGTACAGCCAAAACTATGTCGGGCCAAGACCCTCATACAGCCATGTCTCAGTGAGGAACAGGGTAGCAGGAACGGTATTGCTTAACAAAAGATTAAAGTCTAATTTATGTGCTGACAGTTAGCAGCAATTTGCTAGCAAAAGAGTCGTATGCAGGTTAGTATCAGAGGGAACCATTGATCCTTTATACTGAGGGACCCACTTACAGGCAGGACAAGACCATGTGCTGTCCCTCAAGTCAGGGGACACCTGACAGGTTTCAGGGATGGATGGTCTAAGGTTCCTAAGAGTCTCTGGGGCATAAGTAGGGCTCATAGTCCTGACCGGGCCAGGGGGACTGACCCCTGGGCTCGTTCTGGCACGGACAGGCGCAGACGGGCTACCTTAGGTGCAACTTTGGCGCGCCGCCGGCATGCCCGCTGTGCGCGTTCACTATGCGACCGCAGCATCGCGCTTTTTGTCAGGGTCTAGCCTTTATCAGATATTCCGCTAACTCTCCAAAGATGGCGGCCGTCAAATGTGCCGCTGGCTCTTGAGGAAAAATGGCGACTGCATCTGAGGCGGCGGCCAAAGAATAACCAGAAAAATGCTGCAGACAACTCCCAGTAGGTGGGTAGGTAGGGGAACGGGAGGGGAGGATCAGGCAGGAAGGGGAGAAGCCCCGGAAGAATGATTAGCCCCCCCCAAACACAGCTGACTGGCCCCTGAACACGGGCCAAGTGAGCTAAAGGGTCCAAAAGTGCCAGTAAATAATAAAGATAGATCCAATAAAAGTTTAACACACAGATTTAAAACAGATGTCACACACAAAATTAAAAACAGATGTAAAATCTTAGTTTAGCCAAACCTAGTCCTGTTAGCATCCGCTGCGTGACCGCAGCATTGCACGTTTTATCAGGGTCTAGCCTTTATCAGCTGACCGCTGACTCTCCAAAGATGGCAGCCGTCAAATGTGCTACTAGCTCTGGAGGAAAAATGGTGGCCGCGTCTAAGGCGGCGGCCAAAGAATAACCAAAAAAATGCTGCAGACAACTCCTAGGTAGGTGGGTAGGGAGGGGAACGGGAGGGGAGGATTGGGGAGGAAGGGGAGAAGCACTGGAAGAATGATTAGGCCCCCCCCGAACACAGCTGACTGGACACTGAACACGGGCCAAGTAAGCTAAAGGGTCCAAAAGCACCAGTAAATAACAAAGATAGAGCCAATAAAAGTTTAACACACAGATTTAAAACAGATGTCTCACACAAAATTAAAAACAGATGTAAAGTCTTAGTTTAGCCCAAACCTAGTCCTGTTAACGTACTTGAAGTGGCATTCTGCTGATAATTTGGCTTCTTAAAAAATTATTACAATTCCAGTCTTTGACCTCACCCTGAAAGATGTGAAATCTGCCTGCATTATTCAATGCACTTGGCCAAAGATTCATCTCTTCATGCACTCGCCCTTTCATTCTGCCATCCATGCCAGCACTCACTTATTCAACAGTCCTTTAGGAACTCAACCATCACCCAAGCACTCGCCCTTAATTATTCCTACACTTGGTCACTTATTCTTCCAACCATTGATAAATTCTCAAATTCACCAAACCAGCCATCCTACAACCACACAAACTCACCAATCAATGAATAAGAACTTTCACTTATAAAATAGCCATATATATTGGCTTTGCCAATGGTTGTTTTCATTTTTATTCTGGTACTTGTGATTTTTCTTGTTTCCATAATGAAAATCAGACAGCAGGTACAGAATCGCAAATATAAACATCACAAAGGCTACAATCCTCCAGTCAATTACTTTTATTTATTAACCTCATGCATTCAGAGATTTATAGGCCCTCACTGTGACTTTGGTGGTCTTTACTCAAGACTGCCAAAGCCGCGGCTGCCCGATGACCATTAGTGCTGACGGTCTTCAGACCACTATATTACGAGTGCTGAGGGACTTCTGCCAGAAATTAGGCGGAAATCCGTCAGCAGTTGTGCTGGCAGTCGGAGCTGAAGATGCGGTCCCACTGCCGGCACCACCACCCCAGAAGGACGCTGCATGCCGTATTATGACCAGTAATAAGGTGTGGCTGTGACCTGATGGCGGGGCGCTGCCGGCAGTGGAAGCGCCGTGACCCGTCCCCTCCCGGATGACCACCTCGATGGACAAGGTAAATTGATCGTTTGACAGGGGAGGGGGGTGGTGGGTGTTGAGTGAGTGTGTGTGGTATCTGCGTATGTGTTTGAAAGTGGGGGAGGGGTGTTGAATGTGTGCATGTGTGAGTGCGTGTTTGAATGTATGAACGCGGGGCTGAGTGGGGGAGTGTGTATGTTTGTGTGAATGCGTGGGTGAGTGGGGGTTCGTTATTGCCTTATGGAGGGGTGAGTGTATGCGCGCGTGCAGTGGTGTATGTGTGAGTGTGAATGGGTGTGTATGTTGAATTTGCGTGGGTGCGTGGGGGTGTGTGTGCGTGTAGGAGTGTTTAGGTGCATGCATGGAGGTATGTTGATGTGTGTGCCAGTGTGTCCTGGTGACAGGAATGCTTATTCCTGCCACCAGGATGCAAGACCTCCAGCATTTTGCTGGTGGTGTGACTGCCAGGAAATGCTGGTGGTCTCCTGCCTTGTAATACCGCTGGCGGTATTGCGTGATCCGCTGTGCTGGAGGTGCTCACTTCCAGCACGGCGGACCACGGAAAAGCGGTGGGACGGGTTGGGACTTGGCAATTGGCTTCGACCAAACTGCCGACCTCGTAATATGGAGGCCTTTACCATCGGCCCATCAGCGGTGAGACCGCCACCGTGGCCCTGGTGGCTTTGGACCACCAGGGTCATTTTGAGGGCCATAGTCCTGATTCACATCATTCAACCTATAGGATGAAACAGATTACGTTGGTTTGTAAAAAAAAATCACGGAGGTCAGAGGACTAGAGACTTGCTTCTACAGTGGCATGAAGTCATCAGGTAACCTTAGTCTATAACAGTGATTGACCTAGCGCACTATTGCCTTTTCATTTTAAATAGGAGACTTCAGGATGTCACAAGTCAGGTCTGAGATCTTAATCTCGCTGCGCTACTTTTTACCCAACAGCACTCTTTGTTCTGGGACCTGTAGGTTTGCTTTTCTCTTTATAGATATGAGAGTACATGGACTAACATGCACACAGCTGTTTGGAAACCCTCTACACCCAAAATTGGCTGATGGTTGTCTGGTGACACTAAGACTGTTGAATTTTGTAAGTCATTAGGTTATTAGCTGAGGGGAGTAAGTACTAATAATCACAAACCTTGTCAGAGTGAATACTCAGAGTCACTAAATTACCCTGAGCTCCACCATCTGGTGCCTATGTCGCAGAGCAGACAGGTGTAACTTAGACGCAATTTGTAAATTATTTATGCAACAGAAAAACAGTAATAAGGTTAAAATGCAGAACAATAAATACCCCAAAATGAATTAGAAATCAGAGTAAAATTGAATAAACAAGATGATACCAAAATGACAAAGGTCCAATAAGAGAAACTAGAGATATTAATTTTCAAAGTTTTCAGTAGAAATAGGGGCAAGAGTACAAAGGGCAAATGACAGTCAGGGGTCACAGTAGAACAGTACCTAGAAGCAATTTGACACTGACCGCAAGTGGAGAACACTTCTAAAGCTCCCCAGGACCTATGGGAAGGCACTTAGAGACTCACAGGGTGGCAGGCAAGTTTTTGTCAAGGTTTAGTTGAAACTGATCAGCTGGGCAGTTGCAGGAAATGCCTCTTGAAGGTTGTATCCCGGTAGCTTGAACAAAAGAGAGCAAGAAGTCAGTCCTTCAGGGCTCTTCTTAGGTTGCAAACAGCAGGTTCAATCATCTTCTGATCTTCTTCAGGTCTAGAAGTTTTCTTAAGTGGGTGCCCGGAGATGTCACATTTATGCACAGCACAAGCTACTAGTTGAGAATGATAATTTGGGACATCCCCCAATGGAGTAACAAAGTATTTGGCCACACTAAACTTGGGCTCTGAGGCCTGGGGGTGTGTGTGGGAAATGTGCAATGATAATCCTAGTGCCCTCCCACATCTAACACTCCAATTCAGTGTTAAGCATTAGATGTAATCTTAACTATCTCTGAGACAGAAACCTTGGGGAACAAAGCTGAGAATTCAGCAAACAAACTGTGAATACACGCATTGTGGCATTGTGCTTCCCTCCTTTGAAGTGCACCCAAAATACCACATGAAAAACCCCAGCAGACCTGCCAAGATCAGGTCTTGACACTCCTCAGGTTTTGTCACTGTGATGTCAACAAAAAGCCCACTGTGATCGAGGTTGGTGTGGCTTGGGGTACAAAAGGAGGGTGCAGGCCTGGGTGTTATCTACATCTGCTTGTGACAGAGTAGGCTTCTTTGAAGGTATTCAAGTCATTGAATCCAGCCCCTGGGCCAACCTGTCAAGGGCACAACAACACCTCTCCACACCCATAGCCTTTTCCCATGTCTTGGAATTAAGTTTATACCTCACTCGTGCCACTTAAATGCTAATTACTTGCTGGCACAAGAGGCACAGTAAAATGCCGTTATAGATTCCAAAGACTTCAAGCAGAGCAAAAGTAGTTGTGAAACACTCATCTTTCGAAAACATTTATTATATATCCAACTTCGCCAGTGAATGGGCCTGTAATAAATATTTCAAAACGTAAGTCCAAACTTTACATTTGTAGCTCTCTCCGAGGTGGAGTAACATTTACGAAAGTTAATATTGTATCCCAAAGCTTTCTTATAGAACAGTCAACCCTGCTACTACAGTGAAACCAGCTTTTAGGGACTTTTCACTGTAAGAATATGTTTTACATAAAACACTTTTTCATGTTCTACTTTTAAATACCATGTGCTCATCCTTAAGCGCAATAAGGCCTTGTTAGGGGCGCCTTTTTAATATTTAAGAGGAAGGTTTAAGCCTTTCAAAAACAAGTAATTTTGACAGCCTGAATTTGCAGTTTAAAACTGCACAGCCAGGCTAACTTGTGTCACTGCACTGAATTAGACAATGAGTGCAGCAATCCACTGGTAGCAAATAATTTACAGGCCATGGGTACACATGGTACCATACATTAGGACTTATAGGGAAATTAAATAAACTAAGCTTGAGTACACCATTTTTCCATGTTGAAAAGAGTAGAACAAGCACTTTACCTTTGGTTAGCAGTGTTAAAGTGCACAGAGTTCTATAGCCAGCAAAAATAAGGTTCAGCAAAATGGCAAACAAATCTGGACTGACCCTGCAGAAAGGGCACATTTCTATCACATTTGTATTCTGGTACTTGTGGATTTAGTTAGCATGTAAATGCAAAGCAAAAACTACCTGTATAAAAAGTAATGTTATCTAAAAAAACAAGGACTGACTGAATATTGCACAATTTTTAAAGCGCTGGAACAATTCTTATTTTACAGTGATCATCATCAGGGAGGGTCTATGTACATGCTTTATTGAACACAGAGGCCAAATGAGCTCATTCATGGTCATGATGATCAGCCACTTCAGCGCTTAGAAGACTGTGATTTGCATTTTAACATTCCAATTGTAACTACAACTCTTAGCATTTTTGATGAAGTTGTTTGGAAAACCAGTACTGTATGAAAATCGCCTTGTGACGTGAACCAATGCAGTTCAATGTTGTACTAGGGTCCTACGGACAAAAGGCTAAGAGAGCCACGGCCCCTCTTATGGACTTACTGGCCACCATAACTTGTAATCTCATGTACTGGTGATCACCTTGCTCCAGGCCATTATGGACACTGTCGGGAAGCATCCCGAACAAAGAGTCCTGAACAACGAAGTCGTGGAAAATGAAAGCGGGACAACGCTTTTATTTTCCACAACTTCCTTGTTCAGGGCCTTAACCACGCATGTGCTGAACCACGTACATGCGTGGTTAAGGCACAAAAGAAGGGAGTCGATGCGATCAAGGAGGAGGTAAGTTGACTGGGGCTGTTTTTTTGCGGGAGGGGTGGGGGGGTCGGGTGATTAAGGTTTAGGGGCGGGGTCAGGGTTTAGGTTTTAGTCGTGGGGGTTGGGGTGCTTTAGGTTTTAGGGGCGGGGCGGGGAGTCAGGGTGTTTTTAGTTTTTGGGGGTGGGGTGGGGGCTCAGAGTGATTAAGGTTTAGGGGCAGGGAGCGGGGTCAGGGTTTAGGTTTTAGGGGTGGGGTGGGGTGGGGTGGGGGTTGGGGTGCTTTAGGTTTTAGGGGAGGGGGGTTGGGGTTGCGGTAATTTTGGGGGTGGGGGGTTGGGTTGGTTGTGGGGGTGGAGGGGTCGCGGTAAGGGGTGGGTGGCCAGGGGGGAACGCATGCTGGAACCATGCATGCCATTCACTAATGCCTTTACCAGGAATGCCTTTACAACGAAAAATCGTTGTTAAGGCATTCATGGTAAAGGCATTAGTGGTAACAACGAGGTCGTTGTTCCGACCTCGTTGTTCGGGCATGGGTGATTCAAGCACTCGTTGTTCCGAGATATAACCAGCAAAACAAGACTACAAGACACTGAATGAATTAGGCTATCACACAAATAATCGGGACTGGAAACTGTCTATGATCACCTGAAAGGAAGATGGTCACTGCACAATTGACACCTTTGTGTTATCCTAAGAGAAATAAGCAAAGAAAAGCATTGAGCCAGGTCATTTTAATTCACAGTAATATTCAAGTGAGAGAACCAGCGGTAGACTCAAAGATCTCAAGTTTCCCAGGTCCATATGAGGGTTGCTCACCCAGACCAGGATTTTACTTATCATCCTGCTACTTCTAGTACTGTGTATCCTATTATAAAATCAAAACTATATGTTTCAGAATGCAAAGCAAACATTTGGAACGGATGAACTGTTCAATCGATGGACTTGGGAAACCTGGGCTTGCTGCACACTAGTCCGGTAGAACATTGGAATTGTACCCAGGCAAGTTAGAGCCTTGGGAGGGCAATGGGGGAAGGGTTGTGAGCAGGATTGGTCACATTTAAAAGTTTACATTTGTGGGGCACAATCTGTCATACATTTCAGTAAAGCCAGCTTGTCAGAGGCTGTTATGGCTATGGCAGAGTCAGACAGATGTCAAACGTACCTGCTTCTCAAAGGTCGTTAAGACTTTGATACATGACAGCAGAACAGTTAGTTTTAATTGCAAGCAACCTTTTTTTACAAACCATGGGTGTCAGGGTTGTTAGTCTAATTGGTTTCATTTAAGAAAATGAGCACCCCGGGTCTTGCTCAGAGTCAGACGTGTGTCTGGTGGAATAGTTCTCAAAGGCAGTAGAATTTTGGTGGACTGAATCACAAAGAATGCCAGATTCAAAAAGACGAATGGGCTGTGCATTTTCACTAATTGACTGTGCATTCTCACAGTCAATGCAGATTTGAATTGTATTGCACTCATAATGCTATGCATCCACATGCCCAACACCCAACAGCAGAGGTTAGACAGAACACTGCACAAACTTCCAGCACAGCACAGATATACCATAGCGCGCCCCTCATTCTAAGGAGGTCAAATAGGATGCGGTATCTACCCAGGGGCGTAGCTACCATTGATGCAGCAGGTGCAGTGCACCAGGGCCCAATGAACCCTGATAATCACTTCATTTTACTATCACAACAGTAGTCAAATGGGTCATTTTCCTTGCTTGCACCAGGGCCCATGGCATCCTTGTTACGCTACTATATCTACCACACAGTAAATATAATTACCCGATGAGCTTGTACACTCTGGGTGCTGTAAACACTGCATATTCCAAGTTTTTGATTTGGAAATTAGGAATAAATTACAGAAACATGTTTTAAAGCATCAAATTGCGAATGTTTTTTTTCTGTGCCCTTATTCGTGATACATTTTGGAAGATTTTACCTTCAAAATTTGTCACAGGAAAATAACAGGGATGCAGTAATTATCACACAAATCGGGATTCTGATCCCAGCGCAAACTCCTATTTGCACAGGGATTGAAGTACAACAACCAGTTCTAATCAGAGCAATAGTTGGCTATCACCTGCTTATAACAGCTTGACATATCATTGCCACCCTTTATCCCACAATAGACTCCATTAAAGAAAAACTCTAAACACAGCATCTATCTAAAGCAAAAAAATGCGAGTAAGTGGGACTAAAGGCAACCAAGAGCACTTGATTGCACCAGCTAACTGGAATACATTCACAAGTGAATACGTACACTAACCAAGAAGATCTGTACTAGATTTTGGTACTGCTGTCTTGCATCAACCATCAGTCCTGACACTCAGCCAACAGAGCATCAGTCTCACTCACTACACCACTACTGATTGTTATGGAAGACTAACGGCCTCAGTACAGTCTCGGTGGTGAGACTGCCGGACTGCCATTATGACGATGGGGAGGCGGCCGCAAAGCAAACAGAAGGCTGGTGGAAAGAAAAGTCGTGGTGAGCATGGAGGTGCTGAACTTGGCACCTCCGTGGCTGACCACGACTTGAATCGCTGCCAACCCATCGGGATCTCTGATCCTGGTGGTTGTGGCTTTGTGTTGGTGGTCTGGCTGCAAGCACCGTAATGTGGAGATCGGACCGCCAAGGTTGTGGCAGTCCGACCGCCACCACTGGTACGGTGGTGTAGGAAAGTAGCCTCTTTCTAGCATGGTTACCCCCCACTTTTGGCCTGTTTGTGAGTGTGTGTCAGTGTGTTTTTACTGTGTCACTGGGATCCTGCTAGCCAGGACGCCAGTGCTCATAGATAAAAACCTATATTTCAGTGTGTTTTGCCTGTCTCACTGGAATCCTGCTAGCCAGGACCCCAGTGCTCATAGTTTGTGGCCTAATGTGTATGCCTGCGTAGTGCCTAACTGTGTCACTGAGTCTCAGCTAACCAGAACCTCAGTGCTTATGCTCTCTCTGCTTTTGTCACTGTAGGCAAGTGACTACAGTTACTAATTTCAATTGTCATACTGGACCCCCCCTTATAAGTCCCTAGTGTATGGTACCTGGGTACCCTGGGCATTGGGGTTCCAGGCGATCCATATGGGCTGCAGCATTTCTTTTGCCACCCATAGGGAGATCAGACAAACCCTCGCACAGGCCTGCCATTGCAGCCTGCGTGAAATAACGCACATGTTATTTCACAGCCATTTTCACTGCACTTAAGTAACTTATGAGTCGCCTATATGTCTAACCTTCACTTGCTGAAGGTTAGGTGCCAAGGTACTAAGTGTGAGGGCACCCTTGCGCTAGCAAAGGTGCCCCCACATAGTTCAGGGCCATTTCCCCGGACTTTGTGAGTGCGGGGACGCCATTACACGTGTGCACTACATATAGGTCAATACCTATATGTAGCTTAACAATGGTAACTCCGAATATGGCCATGTAACATGTCTAAGATCATGGAATTGTCCCCCCATTCCAAATATGGTATTGGGGAGCCAATTCCATGCATCCTGGGGGCTCCACCATGGACCCCCAGTACTGCCAAACCAGCTCTCTGAGGCTTGCACTGCAGCTACAGCTGCCGCCACCTCACAGACAGGGTTCTGCCCTCCTGGGGTCTGGGCAGCCCAGTCCCAGGAAGGCAGAACAAAGCATTTCCTCTGAGAGCAGGGTGTTACACCCTCTCCCTTTGGAAATAGGTGTTACATGCTGGGGAGGGGTAGCCTCCCCCAGCCTCTGGAAATACTTTAAAGGGCACAGATGGTGCCCTCCTTGCATAAACCAGTCTACACCGGTTCAGGGACCCCTTCTCCCCTGCTCTGGTGCGAAACTGGACAAAGGAAAAGGGAGTGACCACTCCCCTGTCCATCACCACCACCACAGGGGTGGTGGCAGGAGCTCCTCCAGTGTGTCCCAGACTTCAGCCATCTTGCTTTGCAAGGTGTGGGGGCACTCCGGAGGGCTCTGAGTGGCCAGTGCCAGCAGGTGACATCAGAGACCCCTCCTGATAGGTCCATACTTGATAAGGTAGCCAATCCCCCTCTCAGGGCTCTTCAGAGTCTCTCCTGTGGGTTCTCTTCAGATTCTGCTTGCGAGTTTCCTTCAGGAATCCTCTGCAAAAACGTCAGACTCTTCTGACCTCGGATCAACCACAGCCTGCTCCAAGAAACGCTGTAACTGCAACAAAGTGTCTACAAGAGACACTTTTCTTCAACAACCTCAGCTCCAAGTCAGCAAATGCAACAGTTTCCATGGTGTGCATGCTCTGGGGACTCCCTCTCTTCATCCTGCAGCAGAAGGACCGAAGAAATCTCCCGTGGAGTGACAGAGTCCCTCCCCTGCTCCAAGCAGGCACCTTCCAATATGACGACCGGTACCCTGGGACTCCTCTCACAATGACGAGCATGCTCCTAAGGACACAGAGGGTGGACATCATCGATATAGACTGTTCTGAGGTCCTGCTGATGCAATTTGGAGGAGGTAAGACCTTGCCTTCCTTGAGAATGATGGTACTCCTTTGTACTGTGTCATCTTCACCTCCTGACGCCTCGGTGCACTCTTTGCAAAATTCCTTCATGCACAGCCTGGCCCAGGTCTCCAGCACTCCACCCTATGATGCTCAACTCGCTGAGTTGTTCTCCGGCGGTGTGGGACCTTCTTTTGTTGTGCTGCATCAACCGCATTCTGCACCTCCTTTGAACCCAGATCGTGCGGCTTCTGGGGGTGTTGGCTGGCATCCTGAGGGCTCTCTAGAGTGCTGAGAGCCCCCTCTTCCTCCTCACACAGAGTTGATGCCCCCAGGTCCCTCCTGGGTCCATCCAGCGCCATTTTGATAAAAACACACACTTTTGTTGTAGCCAAGGCTTGTTGGTGCCTTACAACACGAAATCTCCTCTGCAACAATCTTCACGCCGTGGGACATCTTTTGCATTGTGCAGGAACCTACTGGCATCTTCCTAGGGTGCATTTCTGCAGTCTTCGACTAACCATGGACTCTTCTTTTGCACCCTTTTCTGGGTTGGTAGGGGCTCCTATCCTTCCTGGAACTTCTTTCGACTTCTGAACTTGGTCTCCTTCCTTTACAGGTCTTCAGGTCCAATAATCCAGCAGTTGCTCTTTTTTACAGACTTGGTTGGCTGCTGAAAAATCTCAAAAAAGAGGTGTAGTGTTTCCTAAGGAAAATTACAGTACTTTACTCCTGCTTTTCTGGGCTCTGGGGTGGGATAATTTATTTACCTTTACTGTATTCTTACTCTCCCAGCGATTCTGCACACACTACACTTGTTTAAGGGGGAATTCGTGATTCACGTTCCACTTTTTTAGTATATGGTTTGTGTTGCCCCTAGACCTATTTTCTCCCATTGAATTCTATAGGATTTCCTACTGTTTGCATTGTTCCATGACTATTTACTTGTCTAATTTTGGTGTTTAGTGTATATATTGTGTATTATACTTACCTCCAGAAGGAGTATTGTCTCTATGATATGTTTTGGTACCGTGTCACCCAAATAAATACCTTTATTTGTGGTAACACTGAGTATTGTCGTTCCTTGGGTATAAGTACTGTGTAACTATAAGTGGTATTGCATGAGCTTTGAATGTCTCCTAGTTCAGCCTAAGCTGCTCTGCTATAGCTACCTCTATCAGTCTAAGCTGCTAGAACACTACTCCATTTCACTAATAAGGGATTACTGGACCTGGTATAAGGTGTAAGTACCCAAGGCACCCACTACAAACCAGGCCAGCCTCCTATAGGTGGTCCATGGACCTCCGTACTCGTATTGGGGCCCTAGCTTTTGAAAACCACAATGATGCCATCCTGATGGCAGATTGGGCCAGTTATAATTTGTGGTGATGGTTGAAGGTGGGCACTAACGCTTCTTTTTGACCCGTACTTTGACCCAGAGCAAGAACAAGGCAGAAAAGGGAGAATGAATGAGGCAAATAAAGATAGAAAAACAATGACAAGTGGAAAACATAGGGGTGACATAGAATCAGCAAGGGTGCAAGGAAGAAAAAAATAAGTGTAGGGTGTTGCAATTAAAGAGGCGTGAGCCTTGATATTTGGCAACCCTGGCTATGGACGGCGTCAGCCGGAAGCTCCCAAGGAAAAGTTCGGGCCAGTGCACTTAATATTTTTTAACACATTGAATACTAATGATGTGCTGTACGAGTGCTAAATTCGAATAACAATGGGCCATTATTAAAGCAGCTCCTGAGCTCACATTTGGCTCCCACCGAGAACCACCTGCGCCTCCGAAAGTCTGGCGCCCTTGGCAGAGGTGAACCCGGGCAAATCACCAGGATGCTCGATGGCAGAGAACGCGCGTACTGCTCTGATTTCCCAGACGTATGTGAATGGATTGTGGCACTGGAGCGAGAAGCGGCAGGTGTCGTTTAACCTTCAAATCCACTAACAGGTTTTAATGGAGGGAGGGACGGGGCTGGTGGGACAAGACAGGAGAGGCCTGAGAGTTCAATGAAGAAGGAAGAAAGGGAGATCGGGGGGTTGGTAGTGAGGAAGAGATGAATTGCAAGGGAGACAGGGACCAGGCAGAGGACAATGAAGGCGTGGGGCGTGAGGGGCAACAAATAAGGTGTTACGACCCCCATCCCAGGATAGCCTGTGGTGTGCCACATAAGTAGCTCTATAGCTTAAAACATTAGCTACAGAATTTACTGTGAAACCTGCAGATCATAGGTTTAACTCACAGCACAGGCGACTAGTTCAGCATGTAGCGCTTCCAAAGTTAAAAAACATAGGATCAGATTTAAAAGGCCTTTGTGCCTCCTAACGTCACATTAGCGTAATTTTATATGCTAATGTGTCATTAGGTAGGCACTCCTGACACGCCATATTTACAAAGTGGCACAATGCCAACAATGTCACTTTGTAACCCCTTGCACCACATCATGCCTATGACAGGCATTATGTATGCAAGGGGGGCATTCCCCCGCAGGGAGGCTGCAAAAGATAGCTCAGTGAAATCTACAAGAATTGACTGCATCAATGTTTCCATCATTTTTAACGCCTGCACACTGCAGGCATTGAAGTGACGGGTCCATAATAACCTCTGGACCTCCCTAGTGCTTTGTTGGGCTAGCGCCATAATTAATGGTGCTAATCCAGCAAAGCACCACAATAGCATCATAAATTCTGATACTATCGTGCTAACGTGCGCCCTGGTGCGCTATATAGTAAATACAGTGCTACCATGGGACATTAGGGGGACTAAGGCTGGCTCAAAAAAAGTGGCGCATCAGCACTGATGCGTACCTTTCTTGTAGATCTGGCCCTTAGAGTTTGACGTTGGCTATTGATGTGCTTGTTGACTTTGGTTTATCAGTGGATTAGTTCCCGGGCCACTGGGATTATGCCGCCCGGGAGGACCACACTTTGCTGCAGGGATGACTATAAATTATGTTGCAACAAAAGGCATATTATGCACCTTAATGTAGCACATTTTATACTTGTATTACTTCATTATTTTGTCATATGAAAACATTTAAAACTGTACGAGCAAGGGTTTCACCTCATTAGCAGCGGTTTAACGCCCAAATACAGCAATAAGCAACAGACATGTGACAGTCAAGCCTTGCCAAAGGCTTTCTGTGTGGCAGAAAGCCACAGTATGCTAACTGTTGATCCGTTTGAGCTAGAAACATTTTTTTTGGTTAGAACATGCAGGTGATGAATTATGTGGCAAATGTGGCAAATTCATAACCATTTGGAAAATATTGCAAAATACCATATTTCAGTGTCACTGATTCGTGCTTCTACTGCAGGAATCTGTGTTTGACAGCGGAGCAGAGGTTGAAATGTCGGCACGTCTGCTCATCCTTCATGATTCAATAAATAAACAGCATTGGGTTCGGTTACCATGAATTTCTGTGATCTGTCAGAAGCGCCAAAAAAACACTAGATGTGGGCATAATCTCTACACATAATCTAGCTGCATTATGCCGATGACAAAAGATCATAAGTGTAGCTTTTGAAAGGTAATGGGTTTCGGGCAGCTATTAGAAATGTAGGTTTAGAAGACCTCGAATAGAATGGGTGAGGGTTGGCAGTTGGTGAAAAAAAAAGGAATGGCTGAAAGTGGTACATTTGGGAATAGCGTGAAACTATGGACGTGAAAAAAGACAGACAGATACAACCTAAAGGAGGCCCAGGCCGAAGGAGCAGGGAACCACAACTAAATTGCTCGCACTGCAAAAAATGGCGAGGAGAGCAGGTGGCAATTCAGCCACAGAAAACAGAAAAAAAGGACGATAAAGGACGAAGTGGTGGCGTGCCTGGGGTACCATTTCATGTTATAAAAACGAATACAATATAAGCTCACCAACACACGTAGAGCTAAATAGTTTGAACTGCTGCCATTTTTTTCTTTTTATTTCATGTGCGCCACAGAGATATTCACATGTGGCTCGGGCCATGTGTCAGCTATAAAAATAAAATAACCCCCCCTGAGAGCGCCACCTTGTTTACAGTCGATAGCTTTTGTTTGACAACCTGTTGTATTCTGGGATGTGTAGTCGTAGCTTGCTTTATTTGACTAAATTGGACTGGTAAGTTTGAAAGAATGATTTCTAACAGAAAGCCCAGGACTGAAAACACGACGCCCCAATGTGACCTGGGTTTAGGTGTCACCGTGGACTTCTTGCTACCGAAGAGGTTGTGCGAACCACGGAAAGCCACAAATGTGACCGATAGTCTTGGCGCCGTTAAGAGTTGAGGCCTTGAAGGTACGTGGGCTTATGTGAAGAGTCCGGATCACAACAGTGAAGAGAAGAAAGCGCGCGCAAACAGAGCTCGCTCAAACCGATGATCGACGAAGAGGAGATAAAATAGGTGAAATCAATGTCAAAACGCTTGAGCAATGGTTTAAAAGCGCGAACTTGAGGTTCACACCCACACGTTAGCACAGTCAGCTGGACCTTTCAAGGTTCACACTTGCACTCAGTGCTTTAAATGGAAAAATAGAAGTGCAGGTACTCTGTACCAGAGTACCTGCTTGTTTCTGAGAAGTGCCTGTACTCTCCAATTAAAAGTATTACGTTTTTCTTGAGATATGCCGGTACTCTCCCTCTCAAAATAAAAAAGTGCCGGTACTCAGTACCGGAGAGTACCGGCCCATTTAAACCACTGCTTGCACTTGTTGACAGCCCTTCGTTAGTACTGCAGAGCTTTAGGTTTCTGCGTGTTCCTGTTTTCGACGTAGACGTTCACAATATCACGAGGGTGATAACCACCCACTCAAACAATCCCTCCTCTTTTCTTCCTTGACTCTCTTATGATCCCCTCCTTGCCTTACTTCCTCCCGGAGGTCATGGAATAAACGAGCATAGAGGACAATCTACACTGAGCTCGCAGCGCAGCGCTTCTCCTGCTGCCTGTGGAGGTTGTGCTAGCGAGGGACGCTTGCCCTGCTTCTACCTGTGCATGTGCTAGTGAGGGACGCCTGCACTGCTTCTACCTGTGCATGTGCTAGTGAGGGAAGCTTGCACTTCTTCTGCTTCTACCTGTGGACGGTGCGCTAGTGAGGAAAGCTTGCACTGCTTCTGCTTCTGCCTATGGATGATGTGCTACTGAGGGAAGCTTGCACTGCTTCTACTTGTAGATGTGCTAGTGAGGGAAGCTTGCACTGCTTCTGCTGCTGCCTGTGGATGTTGTGCTAGTGAGGAAAGCTTGCACTGCTTCTGCTTCTGCCTGTGGACGGTGCGCTACTGAGGGAAGCTTGCACTGCTTCTACCTGTGGATGTGCTAGTGAGGGAAGCGTGCACTGCTTCTGCTGCTGCCTGTGTATGTTGTGCTAGTGAGGAGAGCTTGCACTGCTTCTGCTGCTGCCTATGGATGGTGCGCTACTGAGGGAAGCTTGCACTGCTTCTACTTGTAGATGTGCTAGTGAGGGAAGTGTGCACTGCTTCTGCTCCTGCCTGCGGATGGTGCGCTACTGAGGGAAGCTTGCACTGCTTCTACCTGTGGATGTGCTAGTGAGGGAAGCTTGTACTGCTTCTGCTGCTGCCTGTGGATGTTGTGCTAGTAAGGGAAGCTTGCACTGCTTCTGCCTGTGGACCGTGTGCTAGTGAGGAAAGCTTGCACTGCTTCTACCTGTGGATATGCTAGTGAGGGAAGATTGTACTGCTTCTGCTGCTGCCTGTGGATGTTGTGCTAGTGAGGAAAGCTTGCACTGCTTCTGCTCCTGCCTGCGGATGGTGCGCTACTGAGGGAAGCTTGCACTGCTTCTACCTGTGGATGTGCTAGTGAGGGAAGATTGTACTGCTTCTGCTGCTGCCTGTGGATGTTGTGCTAGTGAGGTAAGCTTGCACTGCTTCTGCTTCTGCCTATGGATGGTGCGCTACTGAGGGAAGCTTGCACTGCTTCTACTTGTAGATGTGCTAGTGAGGGAAGTGTGCACTGTTTCTGCTGCTGCCTGTGGATGTTTTGCTAGTAAGGGAAGCTTGCACTGCTTCTGCCTGTGGACGGTGTGCTAGTGAGGAAAGCTTGCACTGCTTCTACCTGTGGATATGCTAGTGAGGGAAGATTGTACTGCTTGTGCTGCTGCCTGTGGATGTTGTGCTAGTGAGGAAAGCTTGCACTGCTCCTGCTCCTGCCTGCGGATGTTGTGCTAGTGAGGGAAGCTTGCACTGCTTCTACCTGTGGATATGCTAGTGAGGCAAGATTGTACTGCTTCTGCTGCTGCCTATGGATGTTGTGCTAGTGAGGAAAGCTTGCACTGCTTCTACCTGTGGATATGCTAGTGAGGGAAGATTGTACTGCTTCTGCTGCTGCCTGTGGATGTTGTGCTAGTGAGGAGAGCTTGCACTGCTTCTGCTCCTGCCTGCGGATGGTGCGCTACTGAGGGAAGCTTGCACTGCTTCTACCTGTGGATGTGCTAGTGAGGGAAGCTTGCACTGCTTCTGCTGCTGCCTGTGAATGTTGTGCTAGTGAGGTAAGCTTGCACTGCTTCTGCTTCTGCCTATGGATGGTGCGCTACTGAGGGAAGCTTGCACTGCTTCTACTTGTAGATGTGCTAGTGAGGGAAGTGTGCACTGTTTCTGCTGCTGCCTGTGGATGTTGTGCTAGTAAGGGAAGCTTGCACTGCTTCTGCTTCTGCCTGTGGACGGTGTGCTAGTGAGGAAAGCTCGCACTGCTTCTACCTGTGGATATGCTAGTGAGGGAAGATTGTACTGCTTGTGCTGCTGCCTGTGGATGTTGTACTAGTGAGGAAAGCTTGCACTGCTCCTGCTCCTGCCTGCGGATGTTGTGCTAGTCAGGGAAGCTTGCACTGCTTCCTGCTGCCTGTGGAGGTTGTGCTAGCGAGGGACGCTTGCCCTGTTTCTACCTGTGCATGTGCTAGTGAGGGACGCCTGCACTGCTTCTACCTGTGCATGTGCTAGTGAGGGAAGCTTGCACTTCTTCTGCTTCTGCCTGTGGACGGTGCGCTAGTGAGGAAAGCTTGCACTGCTTCTGCTTCTGCCTATGGATGATGTGCTACTGAGGGAAGCTTGCACTGCTTCTACTTGTAGATGTGCTAGTGAGGGAAGCTTGCACTGCTTCTGCTGCTGCCTGTGTATGTTGTGCTAGTGAGAAAAGCTTGCACTTCTTCTGCTTCTGCCTGTGGACGGTGCGCTACTGAGGGAAGCTTGCACTGCTTCTACCTGTGGATGTGCTAGTGAGGGAAGCGTGCACTGCTTCTGCTGCTGCCTGTGTATGTTGTGCTAGTGAGGAGAGCTTGCACTGCTTCTGCTGCTGCCTATGGATGGTGCGCTACTGAGGGAAGCTTGCACTGCTTCTACTTGTAGATGTGCTAGTGAGGGAAGTGTGCACTGTTTCTGCTGCTGCCTGTGGATGTTTTGCTAGTACGGGAAGCTTGCACTGCTTCTGCCTGTGGACGGTGTGCTAGTGAGGAAAGCTTGCACTGCTTCTACTTGTGGATATGCTAGTGAGGGAAGCTTGCACTGCTTCTGCTCCTGCCTGCGGATGGTGCGCTACTGAGGGAAGCTTGCACTGCTTCTACCTGTGGATGTGCTAGTGAGGGAAGCTTGTACTGCTTCTGCTGCTGCCTGTGGATGTTGTGCTAGTAAGGGAAGCTTGCAATGCTTCTGCCTGTGGACCGTGTGCTAGTGAGGAAAGCTTGCACTGCTTCTACCTGTGGATATGCTAGTGAGGGAAGATTGTACTGCTTCTGCTGCTGCTGTGGATGTTGTGCTAGTGAGGAAAGCTTGCACTGCTTCTGCTCCTGCCTGCGGATGGTGCGCTACTGAGGGAAGCTTGCACTGCTTCTACCTGTGGATGTGCTAGTGAGGGAAGATTGTACTGCTTCTGCTGCTGCCTGTGGATGTTGTGCTAGTGAGGAAAGCTTGCACTGCTTCTGCTCCTGCCTGCGGATGGTGCGCTACTGAGGGAAGCTTGCACTGCTTCTACCTGTGGATGTGCTAGTGAGGGAAGCTTGCACTGTTTCTGCTGCTGCCTGTGGATGTTTTGCTAGTAAGGGAAGCTTGCACTGCTTCTGCCTGTGGACGGTGTGCTAGTGAGGAAAGCTTGCACTGCTTCTATCTGTGGATATGCTAGTGAGGGAAGATTGTACTGCTTGTGCTGCTGCCTGTGGATGTTGTGCTAGTGAGGAAAGCTTGCACTGCTCCTGCTCCTGCCTGCGGATGTTGTGCTAGTGAGGGAAGCTTGCACTGCTTCTACCTGTGGATATGCTAGTGAGGGAAGATTGTACTGCTTCTGCTGCTGCCTATGGACGGTGTGCTAGTGAGGAAAGCTCGCACTGCTTCTTCCTGTGGATATGCTAGTGAGGGAAGATTGTACTGCTTGTGCTGCTGCCTGTGGATGTTGTACTAGTGAGGAAAGCTTGCACTGCTCCTGCTCCTGCCTGCGGATGTTGTGCTAGTCAGGGAAGCTTGCACTGCTTCTGCTTCTATCTGTGGATGTGCTAGTGAGGGAAGCTTGCACTGCTTTTGCTGCTGCCTGTGGATGTTGTGCTAGTGAGGAAAACTTGCACTGCTTCTGCTTCTGCTTCTGCCTATGGATGGTGTGCTACTGAGGGAAGCTTGCACTGCTTCTACTTGTAGATGTGCTAGTGAGGGAAGTGTGCACTGCTTCTGCTGCTGCCTGTGGATGTTGTGCTAGTGAGGGAAGCTTGCACTGCTTCTGCTTCTGCCTGTGGATGGTGCGCTAGTGAGGAAAGCTTGCACTGCTTCTGCCTGTGGATGTTGTGCTTGTGAGGGAAGCTCGCACTGCTTCTGCTGCTGCCTGTGGATGCTGTGCTCGTGAGGGAAGCTTGCACTGCTTCTACCCGGGCATGTTGTGCTAGGGAGGGAAACTTGCATTGCTTTTTGCTGCTGCTGTGTTTTTTTTGTGTTAGCGAGGGAAGCTCGTAATGCTTCTGCTGCTGCCTGTGCTGTTTTTGTTGTGCTAGCGAGGGAAGCTTGTACTGCTTTTGTCCATTTGTCCCATATTATTTGCGAGGGAAGATTCCACTGCTGCTGCTCATTTGACATGAGTTATGTGAGGGACACTTGCACTGCTACTTCTCCTCTATCTGTTTTATGTCATGGTAGACTGAACTTCTGCTGCTGCTGTGATGTATACTGTTTGAGGGAAGTTTGCACTGCTTCTGCTCTGTATTATGTCATGGAAGCTTGCACTAGCGATGCTGCTGTGATACATACTGTTTGTGTGAGGGAAGCTTTCACTGCTTCTGCTCTGTATTATGTCATGGATGCTTGCATTACTGCTGCGATACATACTGTTTGTGTGAGGGAAGCTTTCACTGCTTCTGCTCTGTATTATGTCACGGATGCTTGCATTACTGCTGCGATACATACTGTTTGTCTGAGGGAAGCTTTCACTGCTTCTGCTCTGTATTATGTCACGGATGCTTGCATTACTGCTGCGATACATACTGTTTGTGTGAGGGAAGCTTTCACTGCTTCTGCTCTGTATTATGTCACGGATGCTTGCATTACTGCTGCGATACATACTGTTTGTGTGAGGGAAGCTTGCACTGCTTCTGTTCTATATTATGTCATGATAGTTTGCACTAGAGCTGCTGCTGTAATGTATACTGTTTATGTGAGGGACGTTTGCGCTGCTGCCTGTGCTGTTCTTAATCTGTATATGAGAAAATAAACTTGCTGCCAAAAAGGCGTATAAATACCCCCAAATTATACCTCGATTATGACACCTGCATATTCGATAGCTAGCATTCCATTTGTTACAGCTTGAGTATTTTATGGATCTCTTTAATTAATAACGGGTTGTCGCAGTCTTGGAACGAAGGGGAAATGCTTCTAACAGTGAGGTCTCCATTATCAATCTTTGGCAATTTTTGCATCCTCAGTACTTCGAAAGAGTGAATGAAAATTCAGAAAACGTTTATAATCCAACATCGTGTTTGAGAAATTCAAAGTGAGCCTGTGATAGAAACTACCCAAGCAGAGCTTTTTTAAAACTGTTTTGGGACTTGAGAGCCAGGATCCCCTATACAGGTGTGTGCTTGCAGCATTGGAATACGGTGCATAAATAGGTTAGTCTTGGCGGTATTGACATTTGTTGACGGTATTGACCAGTGGCGTAGCCAGTTGTCATGAGCCCTGGTGCAAGATAGGGAATAGGCCCCTCTGGCTGTTGTTTAAACTGTCAAATACAGCAATATTTAGGGCTAGTACCTCTGGGCCCCGGTGCAACTGCACCGACTGCACAATGAAAGCTAGACTCCTGCGACCACATTATATAAACAGACTGGCATTTGTTGTTGATCAAAGCTAACAGCAGTATTTCAATTTTTCAGTCGAGACAGATGTGTGTATTTATAGAGAACCACACCTAGTAACTTTTATTGTGTCTTTCATTGCTGCAGTTGGCATTTGTATATACATTTTTTTATTTTACACAACAATCTTAAATGCCACAAATGCATGCTACCATAGTAAACTCAGATGTCCCTGACGTAAACCGGTTTGCGTTATACCGACAACACCATTGATAAATGTAAATAATACAGATTTAAAAAAAATTCCATGGCCCAGCCCAAGGACTGATCTAACCGATCAAAACACGAGGTGTTGGCTCAATTGTGCTGGATTGAAAAACAAGAAAATCTCGCTTTTCGAGAAACATAGTTGTGATGCATTTAAGAGTGTAATTCTTGCATGGCTTCATTACAAATGAGGGGCTATGTGGAGCTGTTTTTATTAATTGCTACCTTGCCGGGTTAAACTCCCACTAGGTCCTGTCCATAAGAATCAATGTAAAAACTAAATGTGTCGTTTTCAGACAAAACAGATACAGAACGTGCATTTAAGAAGGAATGGGGAACAACAGGTCACCCTTTTGGCTCTTTGAGGAGCACGTAATGATCATCTCAATAATTCTTAAATGATTGTCAAAGTGTGTATTAGAAAAGCTCTCACACTGGAACGGAACTGTGGTTGTAAAACTTTACATTTATCACGATTACGAGAATCTATAAGGCAAGTTGCTGATATAAGATGTGTGAATGCCTAGAAACTATGTTCAGAAGTTAGGAGGAAATACTGTATACCTTGTGATCAGCTACATTATTCTGCACGTTTTCAAGTTTTCCTCTACGTCTCCCTGTACTTTTCCCACCACGGGCCTTGAACCTACAGCACTATATTTCACCATCTCTTGTTTGGACCCCTAGCAGAATATAAAAATCTGCCGGATTTCGAGAACAACGAAAGTGCCCGCCTGGGCACACTAGCGGATGTCACCATAAACCAAGGATCACCACCACAGTCTGTGAGTGGCCGTCAGCTGCCAACGGTAGTGAAACACACGCGGAAAAGATGCCGGTAATACTGCCAAAGGGGCCTAACATAATGCTTGAAATGGCTAAACAATGCCAATCACCTCATGCTAGGGTCATCATAATGCTGAAAACACCCAAAATGGCCAAGAAAGGTACCTTGTTCCAGGGCCACCATAATGTCTAAAATGCTCATAATATGCTACTGAGCATCACCTTTTACCATGGCCACTACAATGACTAGAATAATCACACTATGAAAACAAGCATTGGCAAAGCCAAAGGCATGCTTTTATGACGAAAAATCGTTGTAATGACATGTGTGGTAACAACGTGGTCGTTGTTCTGACCGCGTTGTTAAGGCATGCGTGCTTCCAGCATGCCTTTTTCCATCATACATTCCAACACATGGCTTTTTCTCTGCCTTAACCACGCATGTGCTGAACTACACATATGCGGGGTTAAGTCAGAGAGGATGCGGTTAGGTAAGTGAGGTTGGGGCAGGGTTGGGGGTAGTTTTTAGGGGAAGAGGTAGATAAAGAGATTCGGATGGAGGTGTGGGGTGGACTATTTTTATTTTAGGGGCAGGGTGGGTGGTGTTTGGGATTTTTTTTAGGGTAGGACTTAGGGTGGGGGTCATGCAGGGTTGGGGTAGTTTTTAGGGGTGGGGTGGATAAAGTAGCATGGGGTAGACTGGAGTGAAGTGGGGTAGATTGGGGTAGAGTGGGGTAGATTGGAGTAGGGTAGAGTGGAGTAGGTTGTAGTGGAGTGGGGTAGATTGTGGGAGAGCTGAGTGGGGTAGATTGTGGAAGAGTGGAGGGGTAGATTGTGGTGGAGTGGGAGTCAGTGGGGCAGGGTAGATTGGAGTAAAGTGGGATGGGGTAGATTTGGGTAGCTTGTGGTGGGGTAGATTGAGGTAGAGTGAAGTTGGGTGGATTGCAGTAGAGTGGAGTAAGTAGAATGGAGTGAGATAGATTGGTGTAGATTACAGTGGAATGAAGCGGAGTACAGTGGAGTGAGGTAGAGTGAGTGAGGTAGATTGGGACAGAGCCAAGCAAGGTAGAGTGGGATCTAGTAGGGTAGAGTGAGGTAGGGTAGATTGTAGTAGAGGGTAGTGGGATAGAGTGGGTAGAGATGGGTTGATTGCAGTGGAGTAGAGTGGGGTAGATTGAAGTGAGGTAGATTGGGAAACGCCTAAACTATGCGGGTTCAGTCACGCGTGCCGTTTGTCCGCAAGCTGAACAATGCTTGCCTGAAGTATGCAGATGCCTTAACCACACATATGTGTGGTTAAGGCAGGAAGCATATGCATGGTTGTTAGACCAGGCACCCTTGGGGTGTTTTGCCCTGTCTTTTTGCCTCTGCTTCCTGTGTTTTTGACTGTGTGTTGGACTTTGTGTTTGCTGGATTTTGTACTCTGGGCACTTTACCACTACTGACTAGTGCTAAAGTGCAAGTGCTCTCTGTGTAAATTGGCTTTTCCATGATTGGCATATTTGATTTACTAGTAAGTCCATAGTAGAGTGCACTAGAGGTGCCCAGGGCCTTTAAATCAAATGCTGCTAGTGGCCCGGCAGCACTGATTGTGCTACCCACATGAGTAGCCCTGTATACATGGCTCAGACCTGCCACTGCAGTGTCTGTGTGTGCAGGTTTAAACTGCCAGCGACCTGGTAAGTGTACCCACTTGCCAGGCCAAAACCTTCCCTTTTTGCCCATATATCACCCCTAATGTAGGCCCTAGGTAGCCCCATGGGCAGGGTCAAGTGTATTTAAAAGGTAGGACATGCACTGGTGGTGTGTTTTACATGTCCTGAAATACTGCCAAATTTGTTTATCACTATTGCAAGTCCTATCCCTCCCATAGGTTAACATGGGGACTGTCTTTAAATATCTTTTAAGTGCAATTTCCCATTGGGGGCAGATAGAGATCTAGAGTTTGGGGTCTCTGAACTCACAATTTAAAATACATCTTTTGGTAACGTTTTTTTTTAGATTGTCTGTTTAAAAATGCCACTTTAAGAAAGAGGGCATTTTCTTGCTGAACCATTCTGTGCCTCTGCCTGCTTGTGGAACACACGTCTGGGTCAGACTGACAGTTGGGCTGTTTGTGAATTCCCTCTAGACAGTGACATAAAGGGAGCTGGTTTGTAGCCTGCATATCCTGATGAGTCTCCTTGGCTAGAATGGCGAGGGAGGAGCTGACACTTACACCTAAAAGGGCTCTACCTGGCCTCACACAATGCAGTCTATAATCCCGGGGTCTGTGTCTGGGGCCAGGCCTGGGAAAGGCAGAATCTTGTGCACAACAGAGGCTTTCCTTTGACGTTTGCCAACTTCAAAGGCAGAAATGTGTATAAGTAGTGGACCCAAAACCCCAGACTTTTAGATAACTTCCGGATCAAGTGGAACCTCTGCCAAGGAGAAGAGTTGAAGAGCTGGAGGAGGAGTACTGCCCCTATGCCTGTGAGTGTGCTTTGCTGGGTTGACCTTAAGTTGCTGCTTCTGCCTTTGAGAGGATAAAGACTGGACATTGCTGTGTTTTCCTGCTTGTAAAGTATCTCCAAGAGCTTGGACTGAGCTTGCCCCCTGTTCTGAAGTCTCAGGGCCATCAACGGCTTCCTCTGCCATCACCTGGAATCTCTTGCTGAGACACCTACCCTGCCAAGTGGTGCCCAATCCATCCCTGGGCCCTTAAAAGGGGAAGCCGGTGGAACCAAGGCTGCAATCAATGCACCAGAGCCAAGCAGGAGAAAAATCGATGCAACACCTGCCTCTCAGCTGCCAAAATCAACGCATCACCCACACAGCCCGACTCTTCACGACCGTGCACCAGGATTTCGCATGCATCGTCACTGGGAGTCAAAGCCACACTGGCAGTGCAAGGACCTAAGGGTGCCCGTCTGAAATCGATGCATCACTCTTCTGCTGAGAGAAAAACGAAGCATTGCCTACCCGACGGAGAAGAAATTACACATGGCCACATTTGGGAGTCAGGAATCAACGCATTGCTTACTTTTCCTATGCAGGCTAGCCCGTGCGACTTTATTTTTGGCGCATACCAGGTACTTTGAATAAAAACAATGCATCCATTGATTTCAATGGATTAAGACTCTTTTTAATTTAAAAATTCGTATGTTTGCTGGTGTATGTTGAAGTTTTGTCATTTTGGTCTTGTTTGAGTTAGATAAATATTGGCTATTTTTCTAAACTGGTGTGAAGTCCTTTATGTGGTGTTTTCACTGCGTTACTGTGTGTTTTGGCACAAATATTTTACACATTGCCTCTAAGATAAGCCGAGCTGCATGTGCCAAGCTACTAAGGTGATGAGCAAGGGTTATCCTAGGTGTGTATTTCCCTTACCCTGACTAGAGCGAGGGTCCCTGCTTGGACAGAGTGCAAAATGACTGCCAACCAGAGACCCCATTTCTAACAATGGTTCAGGCAGCAGTCAGCGGTCTAGCTGTGTGGATGGGTGGGCAAGCAGGAAGGAGCAGGAAGAAGGCTTGTGAAAGGTAAGTGGGGCCGGGGTTGTTTTTAGGGGTGGGGTAGTTCTTTTGATTTAGGGATGAGGGGGAGGGGTTGAGGTAGTTTGGGGAGGGAAGGTTGTTTTTAGGGGTGCTTGGGGAGTTTCAGAGCTCAGGGCGGGCGGATGGGGTAGTTCTGGGGATTAGGGCTCAGGGTGGGCGGGTTAGGGTAGATTTAAGGGCGGGGGGCTGGGGGTTCAGGCTAGTTTTGTGGATTTAGGCCTCGGGGTGGGGATTGGCAGGGTAAGGGCAGGGGGGTCAGGGTCATTTTTTAGGTTTAGGGCCCAGGGCGGGGGGTGGGTAGTTTTTAGGGAAGGTGCTGGGGTTGTTTTAAGACCAGGGGTGGGGTACATTGCAGGGCAGGGGTGTCTGGTGTTAGGGCACAGGGCAGGGGGGGAATTTACCACACATATTTCTTTACCACATATGCTTTCACAACAAAATTTGTTGTAAAGGCATGCATGGTAAAGACGTGGTTGTGGTTCCGACCACGTTGTTCAGGCATGCGTTGTTTAGGCATGCATGGTTGTGTCATACAACCAGTAGATTAGGGTAGTTTGTAGTGAATTGGAGTTGGGTAGTTTGGAGTGGTGTAGATTGAGTTAGATTGGAGTAGAGTGGAGTGGATTAGACTGAGGAAGAGTGGAGTGTGGTGGAGTGGGGTAGATTGCAGTATGGTGCGATGGGTAGATTTGAGTAGAGTGGGATAGTGTAGGGTAGATTGGAGTGTGGTAGATTGGAATAGATTGACATGGGGTAGATTACGGCAGAGTTCAGTGGGGTAGATTAGGGTAGAGTGGGGGGGTTGATTGGGGTAGGGTGGAGTGCAGTAGAATGGGGTAGAGGCTATCGTCTTCAGCAAGCACACATGCATGCAGACTCCCATACCTTGCAAATCACCCGTATAGATTATTTTTAAGCTCAAAATTGCACCCACTTGCAGAATATGGGCCGCTTTTTCAGCTATTTTGATTTGTTAATGGGGCCACTTTTATTTTGGTGCCTGGGCAGTTTTTTGTCTTAGTCCGAGCCTGCTGATGGGAGCACCGCTCCTTCACAGTCCTTCTCTCCCCGCTGCATTCTAGCAGCAGTGAAATAAGCATGTAAATGCACAAATCAGGTATACTTGTCTGTTAATGAGAGACACTAATCAAACACAGTCGTGGAGGTATATAGGCTTATATAGGCTTAAGCCAGAGAGATACAGCGCATTTCAGCATTCTAAGTATACTCTGCCAGACACAGCCGGTGTAATCCATTTATACAGTTTAAAAATCGTTGACATATATTGAAATACACATGCACAAAAACATGTAAATTAAGCTGAAGAAAATAATTTACAGGAATCCTATCAAAACTTGAACAAACTCTCACAGTGCTAAGGACAAGTGTGATTTTGTCATCTGCTGATTGTCATCCTTTCTTATCTACCTTCTATCTACCTGATCCTTCAGTTCTTAGAAACGTAGGAAAATTAGGAGAAGATACAAGTATAAACAGTTCAAGGACTTTTATCTCCCTTTGCCTAATTGCAAAAGCCAGAGTTTGTACAGCTACAGATTTTATGAAATCACGTTGAACACAACATGAAGAATAGTTGTTCAATATCACATTTCTGCTCCTGCAAACCACCCTTTGAACAAGTGTTCAACATAGTTGTTATAACATTTGCTATTCAATATTCAATATTTATTTGCATTAGTTAAATCACATCTTTCCCCCCTGTATTATGAAATTACTTGGTGGGGAATGTACAATCTGGTACATACCTGACAGCAAACTGGAAGCAGATTTACCCATAGATAAACATATAATATTGCAATAACTATAACTAATATTACCTTCAATTTAGTCCAACCCCAGGCTCCATATAATGAAAAATTAGCATTCCTAGTGCCAAATCACACTTGCGCAGGGGTATCTGTCTGCTCCACCTGTCTGCTTCTCTAGCTATACTGTTTGTTTGCAGATATTTGCTAACAAGCGCCTTAGAATGGTGGCTAATACAGGAAATCACTAGCCCAGATAACTGGACCATCCCCAACTGTTAGGCAGTCAACGATATACCTATTGCCCACAGCCAAAATAAATGCCCTCCCCTCCTGCTACTAATAACGAGGGACAAGAGGCATTGGCCAGACTGAATACTTGGGTGCAGTTACTCTGTCCCATCTCTCATGATCCATTTGATCTGAGACATAACTGTCTGTGTCCTCTTGTTAACCATAAAGCCTAGGGATTGTTAAATAAGAGGAAGGTGTAGGGAATCAAACTACTCATTACTAGGATGATTTTTCTATATCTTTTACTTATGATGCTATCATTGAAGGTGTCCCTGTAAGGTGAAACTTCGCCTCTGATGGAACAGCTTAATGGTACCACTATTTCGTCTCTGCATTTGCATCTAACCTCAGTACCCTTCGGGCCAGAAAACCAGGTGATCACGGCTTTAAATAGACTATAACAAAAATCGTTAAGCACCAATCTCAAAGGCAACAAAGGCATCCTATATTATGTTACAGAAAAAACCTTTAGAGAAATCCAACAATCTAAGACATTTAAGTCCTTGTGATAGGTGTCATTTTTATGGCAATGTTTTCATGGTACCCTTTGGAAAGGTGATCGTGCAGTTCTTCAATAAGCCTGGTGAGGTTTAAACCCAGTAATTTTGGGAAGTTTAGATCATACAAGTAGATGACCACAGCTGTTAGGGTAGTAATGATGATTAGGTCAAACAATATGCACAATTTCTTTGTCAGCATTGTTCCTTTCCATCCTAATTATTTCTCCTGAGCAGTTGAGCCCCTTTGCTTCTTATTCTTTACCGTCACTAGGCCGTGAGAAGTCACCAATACTTCGCAGCCCTGAACCCAATACTATACTATACTATCATTGGTTGGATCAAGGCTATGAACCTACTGTAGGATGTGAGTGCAGGTTGTAGCCAGGGCCAGCATCCTTGATGGGCTGAAGTGGCACAGTGGCAATCCTCTGTGCTGCAGTTGGTGGCATGGTCTGAGGCAAAAGAGCACTTTTCATATTTGAGGCATATATCCAATTCTTATATCCTGGGTATTTCACGCTTATTTGTGTTGCCAGCAGAACCTATATGGGACTCTTGAATGTTGTGCCCAGGCCCCTACAGAGGCAATGACAAGGTGTCATTCACCTGTTTATTAACAGCAGAAACACATTCTGACAATTCAACACAATACTCTTAGAGGAGTGTATCAATTATTTGTGTTGTTAGTAATGTTTTTAGGACCCCCTAACAGGCGTGGGTCCATCCAGTCACTATTTCATGCTGGCTGAGTTGCGTTACAGTATCTGGGGTAGTTTCTATACTCATAAGGGCAAGTGATCCACCCAAGCAATGTGGATTCTGTGCATTCTCTAGTTATTTTGGCCTTCAGGATGCCATTTCTCCTTTCACTGGCACCTGCTGCTTCGGGGAGGGCTAAACAATGAAACTTTTATTGCACTCCCACTGTCTTACAGACCAATCGCATTACCTTTTTGACAAAGTATATCTTGTTGTCACTTGAAATTATCCGGGGTAAACCAAAGTGTGGAAATAATTCTTTCAGCAAGCATTTGGCTGTGGGCAAATTATCTCTCATTGTAGGATAGCCTTCGATCCACATGCTCAACATACCTACCACAGTCAGCACATACCCATACCTGTTTGTAGGAGGTAGCTCAATAAAGTCCATTTACAAATGTTCGAAGGGTGCCCCAGCAGGTGCAATATGCCCTGTAGAGGTAGGAATTCCTTTACCAGCATTATACTGTGTGCTTACCATGCAATTTTTACATATTTTGTCTGCAAATTGACATATATTTCTGTTTTCCCAAAACAATTTAATACTATTCCTAATGCCATTTCTTCCCAAATAGGAAGGGTCATTCATCATCAATTTCATAGCATATTACGGTTTGTTATGTAGCATGAATTGATAACCACGATGATCCTTCCAACAGCCATTCACCAGAGTACCATATTGTTGCCATTTTTGTATCTCTTCCTTAGTTGCTTGTTTCTGTAAATGTGCTATGCCCCTATCACTAAAGTTCTATGCACTTTCTTTCTCTTCAATAAACATTCAATGGGAAGCATATGTTAATGAGATGACATTCTATGCAGTCTCTTTGGCTGTCTCATCAGCAAAAGCATTCTTTTTGCCTACGTCATCCACTATCTTTTTGTGTGTACTGCAATTGATGATAACTACTCTTTTTGGCAAGGATAACCATTCAGTAATAACAATCAGTGGACCATACTGTATTTTTATTTCTTGGGATGTGAGGAAACCTCTTTCTGCTGAAAGATGCCAAATTATGCACAACTCCAAACATATATTGACTATCAATAGATACATTCACAGTTAATCCAGTGCTCACAGGCTCTTGTTAATGCTATTAACTCGCTTACTTGTGTGAATAATTCTAATAGTCTACAGGTTTCAATGAAATTGTGCATGGTGGTAACAGCATAGGCTGAAGTAGTTGTCCCATCCTTAAGCTAAAGCAAAAGCCATCAACCTATAAATCACCATCTATTTCTTCCATCAGTGTGTCTTGTAAATCTATTCTCCCTTTGTTCTCTTCTTCTGTGATCAGTACTCAATCATGGGGCATGTCAGTCTCATTCTGGGGAAGGGGCAAGAGCGTTTCTAGATGAAGGGCCTGATTTAGAACTCAGCAGATGGGTTACTCTGTCACATCTTTGACAGATATCCTATCTGCCGAAATCTAAATTCCATAGAATACAATAGAATATGGATTTCACGGGACAGGATATCTATCAGCGTTGTGATGGAGCAACCCATCCACTGAGTTCTAAATCAGGCCTTAAGTTTGTTACATCGATGTATGGTAACATGAGGACTGAACAAACATAACTCATAATAGTAGTATGGCATTTGTCAGATCTTGAGTTTGCCTTTTGTTTAACAATATATCTACAGTGGAGCACATACGGATGCACTTTCTGTCTTAGAATCAGTATTTCTGCTTGTTTTAGAGAAACAGCTGCTGCGACAGTTGCTCACAGGCATTCTGACAAAACAAAAAAAATAAAAATAAATGCAGGGTTTCTTCCTGTCACCATGTTTTTGTGTAAGAACAGCAAGCGTGCACCCATCTTATTAATGAACAAAAAGATTAGGGGCCAGATGTAGCAAGGCATTAGCGCCTCTCAAACGGCGAAAAACGCTGTTTGCGAGGCGCTAATGCCCTCACGCGATGCTGAAAAAACATATTGCGATTCGGTACCGACTCGCAAAATGTGTTTCAGACTCGCAAATAGGAAGGGGCGTTCCCTACCTATTTGCGAGTCACACTGCGATGTAGGGTTGATTTGTGACCGCGAAAGCGGTCGCAAATCAACCCGCAGTTACCATCCACTTTAAGTGAATGGTAACTCATTCGCAAACAGGAAGGGGTCCCCATGGGACCCCTTCCCCTTTGTGAATGCTCCCAAAAATATTTTTTCAGAGCAGGCAGTGGTCCCATGGACCACTGTCTACTCTGAAAAAAACCGAAACAAAAATGTTTCGGTATTTTTTTCTATTTGCAGCTCGTTTTCCTTTAAGGAAAACAGGCTGCAAAGACAAAAAAAACTGCTTTATTTAAAAGCAGTCACGGACATGGTGGTCTGCTGTCTCCAGCAGGCCACCATCCCCGTGAGTGCCTAGACTCGCTATGGGGTCGCAAACTGTGACCCACCTCATAAATATTTATGAGTTGGGTCTTTGCGACCCCATAGCGAGTCGCAGAAGGTGTCTGAGACACCTTTCTGCATACCAATTTGCGAGTTGCAAATTGCAAGTTGGAAGGACACGCAATTTGCAACTCGCAAATTGGTTTCTACCTACATCTGGCCCTTAATTCTTTAGCATAGTCAAGCATTCCAAGAGCAGGAAGGTCAGAAAGTGCCTATTTAATTTTCAGAAAACTATTCTGGTGATCGGTTAACCATGGTAAAGGTTGGAAAGAAAGGGAAAGTTAGGGATCCTTTGTCTGAATTAGCCTGCCATACCCAGGAAGGTTTGTGGTTGTTGTTGTGTTGTAGTGGTTTGCATATTCAATATAGCTTTCACTCTTTGATGGTCAAGTTGTTTCCCCCTTCAACAGGTGTAGTCTTAATTAGGCAACATCCGGTTAAACAAATTGTAATTTAGTATGAGATCCCTTGTGGTCATTCCTACCAAGGTATTTTAATAGGGCAATGGTGTCAGAAACCCAGTCTGATTTGCTGGTGCCGGCCAATAATATTTAATCTATTTATTGTAAGAGAGTTGTGGTTGGTGTCAACCCAAAGGTAACTGGTTATGCTTTAAATGCCTGTGAATAAATACTATAAACCTCCAAAACATCTTCCTTAATCAGGGTTCTCAATTTCCTTTTTAAATAATACACAAAGGAGCAGGCTATTGCATGGGGAACCCTGAAGTCCTCTTATCACTCTATTCTTAAGTAAATCCTGTATCACTATTTCCATTCCCTGTTCTCTTTCTAGTGATATTTTGTACTGTGCCACTCATGGGAGAGAAACATTTGGTTTCAGTTATTTGTAAGGTGCTATTATCATATGCCCAACATTGTTCTTACCAGAGGCCTAAACATTGTTGTCTACATCTGTCAAACACCTGAGAGAGCGTAGTTTAAATATTACATATTATAGACATGAAATGCTTATGTTTAACAATGCTGCATTAATAATATTATTCATTGAAATGTATTCATAAACATGGAGAATTGTTCACCTTTGTAAACTAATGTCAACTACAAGAAATAATCATTTATATCATGCCCAACTGAGCACATTAACACGTATAAAACTGCATTCATTAGAACTCGTATATCTTAAGTTAGCGTGAGTCGAGAACTAAGCTGTGTAACACTCATATTAAAGCGTATTTTTCTGTTTCTCCAGTGTGCTGACTTGCAAAAGACCATGACCCAGCGATTGTTCTTTTCCTTACTTGTTTGCAACAATGCTAGATTTTCTCATTCGCATGCTAGCAGCTTTTAGTATAAATTATGAAACTTCGAAACAATTATGGACACTTCCAAGGACGATAAAGCGTGGAAAAGAGAACTTTTGACCTGACGTGTGCCAAGGAAATGAAGTAACCCCGAATGTGCCACCTACGAAAAACGTCAATTATGAACACCAATTAGGATTTAGAGAAATATTGTGAAATGACAAATGCATTACTTAATGTATAATTTGATTGGTTACCGATAGTGGGGTGTAGTGACTGACCAATAGAATTTTGGGGGAATGTATTTTGGGAAAAGGGATAAAAACCCATGACACAAGAGACAAAGTGCATTAGGTAGGGAATGATATCAATTGCATCCAGAAACTCTGTCACTCTATTTGGTGACTTGAGACTTAGACAACCATCCTTGCCCATAGACTGCCCGTTACACTTTCCTCCTTAAGGGGAGAGTGTCCCTTGCCTTTAACTTAGATAGACTCACAGTGATCTAACTGATGTCCTGAAGACGAAGACTGATCCTGTATGCTGACCTATCTCGAGGAGGGTAATTATTGTTAATGAAATCTATTTTGCCTTTTCTTTCTAGGTACCAACTGCTGTATGTTTTGATTAGAGATCTTAGTTAGATGTTTTCCAAATTAATGTTCTAAATTGTTTTGCATGAAGCCCAACATGCTAATGCTAATTTGAGGATAGATGAGGTATTCATTATGACTGACGGAACTGACGTGACTGACGTAGTGCTATGCTGAACTAAGACCTTTAGGAGGTATTATGTATCGCGTTCTGTTCTTATTCGCATGATTATCTTATGTTCCTGATCTTTACATTATTGAAAGCTCATCATAGTTGTCGCCTTGTGATTATGTTTATATGCTTCTTGGTTTCGAGATTAATGCATTTGCTATTAGATTGTAATCAATAGGGAATAAAATTCACTAATCTCCATTAAGGTGTGGTTATTCGTGACTGAAAGGTCATGATTGCGCCGAAGGTTTATTAATGACTAAAGTGAAATATATTTTAGTGTTAACTGTTGACAATGTTATTGACATATTGATTGACATATTGATCAGTTATCTCGTCTTACGGTGCCTCACCACTGGGTCCAAAGATTCATCGGCCTAAAACGAGTCCTGATGTGTATAAATTAACATAGACGGACGCGTTAACACACCGATTCAGGTACTGTAGTTTGGGGTCGGGTGAAGTAGACAAGAAGGAAAAGGAACGTTTTTATACATTCAAGATATGACATCTGCTGTGAATTTTATTGTTGCATGTAAATTTTGAAGTAAGTTTATGCCCATCAAGTTAAGGGTGCAATTGTCTGTCAATATACAGCAATGATTATCAGTTATTGGGCCACAGATGTATTATATTTTTCCAAGAGGGGTGCGTGCGGGATACATTTTCAAGAAATGGAGGAATTAGTGGCCTCAGTGTCTGCTAGGAAATTCATCTTCTGTACCTTCGCTTCAACATATAACCCTGTTGGATCCAACATTTCCACTCATTCCTTTCTCCCTTCCCAACCCTGGTGGGCAAAATCATAATCAGGCAAGGTGACAGTTACCATCTGGAATCCGTCAGCCTGTCTGTTAAAGTAGTTTTGTTGGTGTCGCCTATAAGTGGTGTTATTAGCATAATGTTCAACATAAGGCCTATTGTGGACACATCACTGTGAACTTGTGACCCTCTTTTAAAATAATTTATGTACCCCTTTTGGGCACGTCCTCATGACCTTGAGCACCCTCTGTTAGTTTTCTGTAGTAAAGGGGACCCTCTGACCCAATGATTAGGGTCTTTGCAATTGTGGCACCCATTATCTATTTGGGCATTCTGAGTTCTGCAAGTTGCTGCAGAGTATCCCCTTGTTCCCCCGTTAATGTCCCCGGAATGTGGACCTGCCTCTCCCTTGCTGTCGTTCCTGGAGTTATAATTTATTTGTGTACTTGTGTTTCTTATCTTTATTCTGTTCTTCCTGTGCCTGTCTTTCAGCATAGTATGGGGCAATGCGCAATAGCTTTCTGTCCGGGTATACCATTTATCAGGGTTTTCCCTTATAACTGGATAGTCATTGGAAAAGACAATTAATTCTGTTGTAGTCCAGTGGACATCTACATGATAACAAAGGTTATTGGAGTTAAAAGCTGGTACATCACCCATAGGAGCCATCGTAGAGGCACATAAGGATTGGTATGTTATCAGTCCATTCAAGATATAGGGCAAGCGTGGTATTACATTTAGCGTCAGTCAGGCCAAATGTGTCAGATTTGCTGTCCTGCGGCTGTCCCTGTTTAAACGATACTGAATTATGACTAATGCCTAGGGGATATATAACCTTTCGTATTTCTTGTATTATAGAGTTTTGCAGTGTATTTTTCACAGGTGTTCAAATTCTGATCCTCCTTCTCTTCATACTGCTTAGTGCAATGTTTTATTCAGTTCTAAATGAGTATTTCAATTTAATCTTGCACTTCTGGTATTATGGTGCTTCTTATTAATTTAGTACTGGAAGCGGGTCCCCCTCGAGGCAGAAAACTGGGGGATGGGGAAGAAAAGGAGGGTCATCCTCCGTTGGGTCTGCCTGTTCTCTGAATCTGGCATCACCTGTGTTTGCTCAGTGATCGGTGGTTGCTGGATAGGATGGCGGGTGTGGCCTTTTAGTGAAAATGTGCTCAATTATAGGGTAATGGAAGCAGCTGAGGCCATCCGTTCTGGTTTCTACGTCACAAATGTCTTACTCTCCTCTATATTATGTTCACTCTCTCATTTAGTCAGCAAATTCATTAGCTCTTTTCTTTCTGTCATATTCCCTTGCTTTTACCCTTCCAGTCTTCTTTACTTTCTTCATATGTGTTTGCCTGGTTTATTTTTCCCATCTATTCAGCACATCAAACTGCAACCGTCTCACTTTCCTTTCACAAACATACATACCCTTAGGTAATTCAGTTTATCATAATCAATAGTTCCATTCAATGGAAACTGTAATGGGGCATACTTTTCAGTAAATTCCTGCCATAAATGCAAAAACAGTCCGGTCTCCATCCCTTGTTTAGTCATCATCTTCCATGCTGGAATTCCTTCTACTGGCCATGGCTGTACTTTATCTGCATATTGTTTGTTTATTTACACCACACTATATGCTACAACAACTACCCATTTTTCACTACTTCTATAAAATAATATTTTTTGTGCAGTAATGCACTAAAAATCAACATGTTGGACTTCCACATATTATTTTAGTGCTATAGTAGTGAATCTCCTTTTCACAATACAAATGCTTCCCATCACACCACTACCCATTAAAAATTACCAACATGTGAGACGTTCACATAACAAAGTACAACACACTGTACTGCCCCTAAGGCCATATTTACCTTAAATGCCTTTGGATCCAGGTGATTGAGCCTTTTGTCTTCAGGGTACCAGTGATGCCATCAGACTGCGCAACCCCCTCTGCGGGTACATACTTCAAAGTCAGTTGGTTCACCAACTAGCCCTTGACCATGGCTCCTTCTGGTCCATCTCGATTGATTTGGTGGATCCCAGGACAAGCTCCCAGTTTGTGAATGTACAAATCAGGTACACTCGTTTGTTAATGAGAGACAACAATCAAACACAGTCATGGAGGTATATTTATTTAAACTTAACCCTGAGAGATACAGAGTATATCAGCATTACAAGTATACTCTGCCAGACACACTTGGTGCAATCCATTTATACCCTTTAAACATCATTGACATACATTGAAATAGATGAGTCATACATGTGTGCACAAAAATATGTAAATTAAGCTGAAGAAAATCATGAACAAGAATCCAATCAAAGCATGAATACATGTTCCCAGAGATAAGAACAAGTGCAACTTTGATGTCTACTGTTTGTCATCCTTTCCCTTTATACCTCTTCTCTATCTGATCTTCATTTCTTGAAAACAAAGGAGAAGCTACAAGAATAAGCAGTTCATGGACTTTTATACTCCTTGGCCTAATTGCAAAAGCCAGGGTTTGTACAGCTGCTGGGTGTATGAAATCACGGTGAACACAACATTAAGAATAGCTGTTTCATATCACATTTCTGATCCTGCAAGCATCCAAGACCACAGCCTACATGCCTTCTAGCGCGAAACTTCTGGTATCCTAGTAGGTTTGACCATTGCTGTTTGAGGGCTTGGTTTGAATGTATCGAAGGCATGATTAGTAAGGTGGGAACCGTAGGAAGCGCTTGAAGGGTTAAATGACAAAATGTCACCCACGAAAATCAAATATTGTGGCACAATAATATTGTTGTAAAAAATAAAGATCGACAAACAATTGACTTTATATAGATATAATATAAGGTACAAGAAAATCTACAACAAATGATATTGTGACTCAAAATATCAACATTTCATTGGTAAGTATATGTATTTAAATGTAACTAACATTATTGTTATTTTTAAAATGTTACCATACTTTTTTTAAAAAGTGTAAATCATTAAAAAACCTAACAATAAGAATATATAAATAATAATATTTTGACACAAAAGTAATTCTTAAAAATACATGTACATTTAAAATAATGTAATCAATTAACAGGAAAGTATTCTAATTTTAAACAACTACATGTATTATTCAAATAAATATAATTTTAACCCCTTCGCTGCCAGGCCTTTTCCCCCTCATGTGGCAGGCCTTTTTTTGGCTATTTGGGGCAGTTTGCGCTTAGGCCCTCATAACTTTTTGTCCACATAAGCTAGCCTAGCCAAATTTGCGTCCTTTTTTTCCAACATCCTAGGGATTCTAGAGGTACCCAGACTTTGTGGGTTCCCCTGAAGGAGGCCAAGAAATTAGCCAAAATACAGTGAACATTTCGTTTTGTTTTAAAAACATGGGAAAAAGTGGCTGCAGAAGAAGGCTTGTGGTTTTTTCCCTGAAATGGCATCAACAAAGGGTTTGCGGTGCTAAAATCACCAGCTTCCCAGCTTTCAGGAACAGGCAGACTTGAATCAGAAAACCCAATTTTTCAACACAAATTTGTCATTTTACTGGGACATGCCCCATTTTTACAATTTGTTGTGCTTTCAGCCTCCTTCCAGTCAGTGACAGAAATGGGCGTGAAACCAATGCTGGATCCCAGAACCCTAAACATTTCTGAAAAGTAGACAAAATTCTGAATTCAGCAAGGGGTCATTTGTGTAGATCCTACAAGGGTTTCCTACAGAAAATAACAACTGAAAAAGAAAAATATTGAAATTGAGGTGAAAAAAACAGCAATGTTTCTCTACGTTTTACTCTGTAACTTTTTCCTGCAATGTCAGATTTTCGAAAGCAATATACCGTTTCATCTGCTGGACTCCTCTGGTTGCGGGGATATATAGGGCTTGTAGGTTCATCAAGAACCCTAGTGTTAGACCTGACATGCCTTAGGGTGGTCACCCCTAACTTTTTGCCTGCCTCCCTCCACTTTTTGGACCCTGTTTTGCTGGCTTTTAGACTCTGCGCACTTTACCACTGCTAACCAGTGCTAAAGTGCATATGCTCTCTTCCTTTTTAAACATGGTAACTCTGGCTCATACCTGATTGGACTATTTAATCTACTTATAAGTCCCTAGTAATGTGCACTACATGTGCCTAGGGCCTGTAGATTAAATGCTACTAGTGGACCTGCAGCACTGGTTGTGCCACCCACTTAAGTAGCCCCCTTAACCTTGTCTCAGGCTTGTCATTGCAAGGCCTGTGTGTGCAGTTTCACTGCCACCTCGACTTGGGATTTAAAAGTACTTGCCAAGCCTAGAACTCCCCTTTTTCTACATATAAGTCACCCTTAATGTGGGCCCTAGATAACCCCTAGGGCAGGGTGCTGTGTAGGTAAAAGGCAGGACATGTACCTGTGTAGTTATATGTCCTGGTAGTGTAAAACTCCTAAATTCGTTTTTACACTACTGTGAGGCCTGCTCTCTTCATAGGCTAACATTGGGGCTGCCCTCATACACTGTTGAAGTGGCAGCTGCTGATCAGAAAGGAGCAGGAAGGTCATATTTAGTATGGCCAGAATGGTAATACAAAATCCTGCTGACTGGTGAAGTCGGATTTAATATTACTATTCTAGAAATGCCACTTTTAGAAAGTGAGCATTTCTTTGCACTTAAATCTTTCTGTGCCTTACAATCCACGTCTGGCTGGGCTTGGTTGACAGCTCCTTGTGCATTCACTCAGACACACCCCAAACACAGGGTACTCAGCCTCACTTGCATACATCGGCATTTTGAAAGGGTCCTCCTGGGCTGGGAGGGTGGAGGGCCTGCTCTCCCACAAAGGACTGCCACACCCCCTACTGGGACCCTGGCAGACAGGATTGAACTGAAAGGGGACCTGGTGCACTTCTTAGCCACTCTTTGAAGTCTCCCCCACTTCAAAGGCACATTTGGGTATAAAACAGGGCCTCTGCCCTACCTCATCAGACACTTGCTGGAGAAGAAACCTGAACCAGAAACTACATCCTGCCAAGAAGAACTGCCTGGCTGCTCAAAGGACTCACCTGTCTGCTTTCTACAAAGGACTGCTGCCTAGCTGTTGCCCTGCGGCCTTGCTGAACTCTTGTCTGGCTGTGAAAGTGCTCTCCAAGGGCTTGGATAGAGCTTGCCTCCTGTTCCCTGAAGTCTCAGGACCAAAAAGACTTCTCTTTTTCACTTGGATGCTCCGTGCGCCGAAAATTTAGACGCACAGCTTGTTCCACGGCGAGAAAAACGCCGCACACCGCCGCTGATCGACGCAACGCTCTTGGGACGACCGAGAATCCGACGCACGGCTTCGCAAGGACAACGCCGCCCGACCTCTAGAGGAGAAATCGACGCGACGCCTGCCGTGAGATCGTAATTTCAACGCGCAGCCCCGCAGACCGACCTCTAGAGGAGAAATCGGTGCGACGCCTGCCGTGAGATCGTAATTTCGAAGCGCAGCCCTGCAGACCGACGCGCAGCCGGAGAACAAGCAGGAAAATCCACGCACAGACCCGGGACATCTGGTAATCCCCGCGATCCACAGAAAGAGACTGTCCGCGCGCCGGAAAACGACGCACGACTTCCCTGCGTGGAAAATAACGACGCAAGTCCGTGTGTGCTGGGGAGAAATCGACGCACACATCCTTTTTCCACGCACCTCTTCCTCTGTGGCCCTCTGAGGAGATTTTTCCACTATAAACCAGGTACTTGTGCTTGAAAGAGACTTTGTTTATCTTCTAAAGACTTAAGACACTTTGTTTCACTTTTCAGTGATATCTCTACAATTTCCCATTGCAACTTTATTCTTTTTGACCTACAATTATCCTGATAAATATTATATATTTTTCTAAACACTGTGTGGTGTATTTTTGTGGTGCTATATGGTGGTATTGTATGATTTATTGCACAAATACTTTACACATTGCCTTCTAAGTTAAGCCTGACTGCTCGTGCCAAGCTACCAGAGGGTGGGCACAGGATAATCTTGGATTGTGTGTGACTTACCCTGACTAGAGTTAGGGCTTTTGCTTGGACAGGGGGTAACCTGACTGCCAACCAAAAAACCCATTTCTAACACCTAGGTACCCAGAGCCAATAAATGAGCTGCACCCTGCAGTGCGTTTTCATTCTGTACAGGGTATACAGCAATTCATTTGCTGAAATATAAAGAGTGAAAAATAGCTATCAAAAAAACCTTTGTATTTCCAAAATGGGCACAAGATAAGGTGTTGAGGAGCAGTGGTTATGTGCACATCTCTGAATTCTGGGGTGACCATACTAGTATGTGAATTACAGGGCATTTCTCAAATAGATGTCATTTTTTCACACTCACTTATATTTGGAAGGAAAAAATGTAGAGAAAGACAAGAGGCAATAACACTTGTTTTGCTAATCTATGTTCCCCCAAGTCTCCCGATAAAAATGATACCTCACTTGTGTGGGTAGGCCTAGCGCCCGCAACAGGAAACGCCCCAAAACGCAACGTGGACACATCACATTTTTTTAAAGAAAACAGAGGTGTTTTTTGCAAAGTGCCTACCTAGAGACCTAGGGGAATCCAAGATGGGGTGACTTGTGGGGCTCTGACCAGGTTCTGTTACCCAGAATCCTTTGCAAACCTCAAAATCTGGCTAAAAAAACACATTTTCCTCACATTTTGGTGACAGAAAGTTCTGGAATCAGAGAGGAGCCACAAATTTCCTTCCAACCAGCGTTCCCCCAAGTCTCCCGATAAAAATGATACCTTATGTATCATTGTGTGGGTAGGCCTAGCGCCCACAACAGGAAATGCCCCAAAACGCAACGTGGACACATCACATTTTTTGAAAGAAAACAGAGGTATTTTTTGCAAAGTGCCTACCTGTAGATTTTGGCCTCTAGCTCAGCCGGCACCTAGGGAAACCTACCAAACCAGCGCATTTTTGAAAACTAGAAACCCAGGGGAATCCAAGATGGGGTGACTTGTGGGGCTCTGACCAGGTTCTGTTACCCAGAATCCTTTGCAAACCTCAAAATTTGGCCACAAAAACACTTTTTCCTCTCATTTCGGTGACAGAAAGTTCTGGAATCTGAGAGGAGCCACAAATTTCCTTCCACCCAGCGTTCCCCTAAGTCTCTCGATAAAAATGGTACCTCACTTGTGTGGGTAGGCCTAGCGCCCACGAAAGGAAATGGCCCAAAACACAACGTGGACACATCACATTTTTTCACAGAAAACAGAGGTGTTTGGGAGCCCAAGGGGTCGCTCCCTTATGCCACTTTCTCTTTTCTCTTTCAAGCTTCCAGCGCGATGGGGGAGGCCCTGTGACAAATCAGCGCGCGCTCGCGCGCTGACGTCATTGGGGGGGTGGGGGTGGTCGGGGGTGGAAGGGGAAGGGCTTCCCCTTCCATCCCTGCCTTGGGGGGGGGGGGGAAGCACAGGGGTGGAGCGCTAGCGCTCCCCCCAGTTCCTGTGCATTGGACGAGGTGACCTCGTCCAAGGCACACGGGAACTGGTGCCTTGGACGAGGTGACCTCGTCCAAGGCACAGTACCGGTTACATTAAATATACTATTAGTGTATATTAAATAAAATAATAAAACTATAGGAATATAATTTTAATACATTTTAAAAATAATGAAAGCCTACTTAATATTTTTAAACAATTAATACATTATATAGTTATGTAACAAAAGCTATGATTTTTTAAAATAAAAATAAATTGCAAAAAGTAGAACACAAAACAATTTTTTTAAAGAAATTAAACAAATGTATATTTTTAAATAAAATACCCTTAAAATAGTCTGAGAAAAGTAGAACAAAGTAAAAACTCCAATCTAAAATATTAAAAGAAAAGACAATTAATTCATATTTCAACATACTTTATTCAATTATTAACACAATAATCATAAACGTACAAAGTATAACCAACACAAGCCAAAAGAGAAATACATTTCATAAATATATCATAAGATATGAAAATAATTTAAATAAATTGAATCTAAAGCATCATCCTATTAAAACATTATAGACATGCAATAACTAATTGAGGACTGTAAAAATTAGCAAAATTCTGCTACACAAGGGTGATTAAAAAGCCTTTACAAACATTCTTACAGCCTGATGTAGAGTTTGGCGAATGGGTTACTCCATCACAAACGTGACTGATATCCTGTCCGTTGTGTTACAATCTCCATAGGCTATTGTAGGATCATAATACGGCAGACGGAATATCCATCAGATTTGTGATGGAATAACTCCCTCTGCCAAACTCTAAATCAAGTCGTAAGGCTGGAAAATGCAAATGTATACAAAAAGGAGATGGTGAGGTGGTGTAAATTTATTATCTTATCTCCAGTTGAACAACATTTGAGGAAAGTGCATACACTTGGGAAGTCCGATTAACTATTCTAACACCAGACTAAGAAACACTGGTGAATGTGCATACTGAGAGAGGAAGGACTTGCAAGATTTAATATTGCAACTCAAACCCACAAAACATTGGGAAAGAGCATACATTGAAATGTCATATTTACTATTCTAAGTCGATTCTAAGAAACACTGGAGAAGGCACGCATAGGGGTGACCAGATTTAATATTCTAACTCCAACTTGAAAAACACTGGAGGCACACACTCAGGGTGTGCAGGCAGATTTGCTTTTCTATCTCGCCTAACAAACACTAGGGAAATATTTGAGGGGGCAGATTTACTATTCTAAATCCAGTCCAAGACACAAGGAAAAAGCATACACAGGGGTGTTATATTTGCTAATCTAACCACAGTCTAAAAACATTGGGAAAAGTGCATACATTGGGGACGGCCAGATATACTATTCTAGCTCCAGTCTAAGAAACACGGAGGAAACTGCGTATATGGTATAATGCATGTCTAGCAAAACTTGGGGACAGTGCATACATGGGTGTCAAGAAAGTGCTTATAGTGTGGAAGTGAGGGGATCCAATCTAGTATTCTAACTCTAATCTAAAAAAATTGCAAAAATTGCAAGCATGTTAGTGAAATCAGACCTGCTATTCTAACTCAAGCCTAACCAATTTTGGGGAAAGTGCATATATTTGGGGAAGGCAGATTTTGCTACGTACAAATAATACCCATTACAAAAATATATATATATTTTTTTCAATCATTAAAATATATTAAAACTGGATAGAATGCTAAAATCTTTTTCAACAATTTAAAAATGTAATATAATTATGAAAAAAAGTAACTTATAAAAACATTTTTAAAATAAAAAGGGCCGCCTCAAGCTCAAACATAAAACACTTAAACATTTATTTTACATATTTAGGTTTTTAGTTACTCATAAGGTATTATTAAAAAAAAACTGCTGACCCATTCCCACAGTATACCCATTAATCCATTTAAAATAAGATTTACTTCACAGATATATGCACAAATATGTTTAAATGTTAATATTATTAAACATACAATTAAATATTTTCAGGTTAAAATGTGAAAATGAGGCCCTCAGTGTGTAGTAAGGCCATGTGTGAGGGACTGTGTAAACTGAGATGTACGGTTTAGGGTTAGAGTAAGGGCAAGGGATAGGGTCAGGATCGAGGTAAGAACTAGCAATGGGGTAATGGACTTTGTTGACTGTAGGTGTTTTTTAGGGATGGTGCAAGTGAGCATACCAGGATTAAGGTGGATGGATAGGCCAGATTTGGAGTAAGGGCTGAGGTTAAGTTTAGCTTAGTTTTAAAAGTTGGTTTGTGGTTAGGGTTATGAGGGGAAGTTTTACTTAAGTCGTAAGTGATGGTGTATGAAGAAGGTTCAGGACAAGGGTGGCACTCAAGGTTGTAGTTAGTTAGAATCATTGAATTGCCACGTGTGGCGCATCGAGTCAGTCCTGAGGCTTTTCATCCAACTTCTATGACATAGAGAATGTCAATGTGTGAAGCTGAGGTGGACTGGGTCAGTTGAAACTGGCTGACTTGCCCCGTGGCCTTTGGTGATGATCCTGATTACCCTTATACCTCCTTTCCTAATGTTTGCGTTTGGCTGTTATTAAGGAGGGTATTGTAAAACAGGTGGGGACGAGTGGACATGGGTCAAACGTGTCTATATTCCAATTGTCCAATAAACCAATATTAACACGTATTACATATTCATTGCTGCTGTCCCTATGTCAACATGTCTCTTGTGATGCTACAGAAAGGGGGGGGGCATTTAAAAAGATATCCTTTGTGTCACAGGCATCAAGCATGTTTTTGATATTTATTGGGGAAACACTTTTATGGATTGTGACTGAAAAATACTATTTAGGTAAGAATTTGCTAGAAACCTTCTAATAAGTAAACTTTCAATCATATACCCCCCTTCTACCAATATTACTGTTAATATGAAAAGTGTCCTTCTATAATTTAAAATCTACTTAGTAAAGCATTTTTACCTAGAAGGGTTATTCTATAATGTGGAATTCTGGAGAAATTCTATTCAACCTCACAGTAAGTACCCTGTAGAGCTGCAGAGCAGCAAAGTGTTCACCTTGTGAACATTTTGTTACTCTGCACAGGATGGACTGTACAGTGGCAGCCAGGCAGCAAAGAGTGTGCATGTGTTGTCCTGTGATAAGGTAAACAAGCATTTACAATGCAGTAGGTCTCACATTTGTCAAAGTTAGAGCATTTGGCATTGTAAATGATAAAGGGACTGATTATGACCTTGGCGGAGGGGATTACTCCATCCCAAAAGTGACAGATATCCCATCCGCCGTTTTACAAGTTCCATAGAATATAATGGAACTGGGAAAGCAAGATGGCGGCCGCGTGATTCGGCCGTGAACGTCTGCTCCGGCCAGAACCCTTCAGTGTGGCGGAAGCAGCTCCCCAGTGAGCCGGAGGCTCTCTCTGCGGCAACGGCGTCCTCGCGCTGGATACATTGTAGCGGCGGCTTCACCTCTAGCGGTCGGACACACTGGATACATCGTAGCGGCAGACTGCTGTATTAAAAAAATATCGTGGATACTGTTGCTGTTGTCGAAGGATTACACGCCCCCTTCGAGGAATGTGCTCTGGCTCGCTCCCCTTCCTGCTTGAGGGCAACAGCTGTTTTGTGTTCATGGACGCTAATCTTGGAAAGCTTCAGGTGCGGATTCACAAAATGGTTAGATTTCTTTTCTATTACCGGCGCTTGGCATTTGGTATTTACTGCAATAACGTATCTGTGCTTCGGAGAGCGAAGAAGGCAAAAATGCCGCCAAAGGGGGTAAAAAATATGACTTTGACTGGACGGGGAAAACCGTTAAGGGTTAGCACGTCAACTCGACAGGGGGCAACAGTGGATATAAAACATGGTTCGGGGGAGAAGATGTACCCTAAAATTAAGAATGCTTCGCTGGATAGGTTTCTTGAGAGAGGGAAGGACATACCGGTAGGGGGTATAGATGCCCCCTCTGTTGTGGTGGTGGCTGATCAATTAGCAACTATTGAGATGGTGGCTGCGGAAGGACTCCCCCCACAGGAAGGAGGTGGGGGCAGGGTCACGCTTCAGATGTGGCGGCCCTAGAAAAGCATGTTGCTGGGAGTCAGGTGGATCAGAGGAATAACTCTCAAGATGATATGACACTGTCACAGGTAGAGGTGGGGGGTCAACAACAGCTACAACAAAACTTTTTTGGTAGTGACGGAGCTAACGGGATGGAGGGCCCAGGAGAGGACTCGTTACATCTTGCTGGGATAAGTTCGTTAAAGCAGGGGCCTATGGTGTTACGAGATAATGAGACAATGCAAGGAGATAAGTTCTTCTCATTATCGGATCATTCAAGCTGGTCAAGCAATGAGCAATTGGATTTAGAGGCGGGTAAGACTTCTTCAGAGTTTGATTCCGAGGTGTCCTCCTCGGTGCTGGGGAAGGAAACACATGAAAGTAGCAAGAATGCCACGGTTAGGAAGAAACAGAGGAAGAGAAGTGAACAATTAGGACCTAATAGGCATTCTACTAACTCCCTGGATACTAAGGGTCTTCAGTAGGAATATTCTAAGGATGACTTAACTCTATATGATAATACTGAAAAACAGCCTAATCCTGTGTTGCTGGAAACCATATATCAAAGCATTATGGAACATCGAGAAGAATCTAAATCTGAGAGCCGCAGGACTCAATTAGCTTGCCAAAAGATGCAAATCCAAATTCGTCGGGTGGCTAAGACATGTTCAGAGTTTGCTACATGGATGGAAGAAGTGGAGACTCATATTTCTCATCTGGAGGATGAGGCCGGATCCCAGCAAGTGACTCTAGAAGCTATGGAGAAACAACTTGAGGATACTCAGTGGAAACTGACAGATTTGGAGGACAGACTAAGGCAGAATAATTTGCGAGTACTGGGTATACCAGAGGGACTTGAAGGGTCGAATACACATAGCTTCATGGTCGCACTCTTTAAGGAGGCCTTTCCTGACATACATCAGTGGGATTGGGACAGAGAGATTCAAAGAGCCCACCGATTTCCTTTTAGTAGAGCAGGGTTAAACTCAGTAGGAGGAAGTTGGAGACCAAGAGCGATGTTAATCTCTCTGCTTAATTTTCAGGCAAGACAGGCCGTAAATGACCGTGCCCGACCCAATTCTAGAATTAAGGCTAAGGGATGTGAGTTTTTTGTGAGGCCAGATTTCTGTCACACTACTGTTGAAAAAAGATGGAGGCTCCGTCAGTTAATTCAACCACTTCAAAAATAAGGGGGCACAAGCTTTTTTACTAAACCCTGCTAAATTGAAAGTAGTAATGGATAATAGGACCCAGTATTTTACGTCAGAGGGGAAAGCAAGAGCCTTTTTGGGCGGACTTAGTGGTCAGGGCTCTTGATGTAGGGTTGATGTAGGGTTTTTTCTTTAATGTGGGGGGTGGGGAAAGCATAAAGGGTAAGGTGTTGAGAGTTGAGAGGATGAGGTGGTGGTAAATAATCCTTTGTGCTTCTCCCCCCTCACGACTATCTTCTTTTTTTCCCCACTAAAAAATTTAGACACAGATTGCACTCATCCCCTTCCCTTTGCGCACTCGGGGAACATGGCGGCCGGTTGAAGCGCTGACCGCGAACTCCCATCGGACGAGAGACGCGACCTGCGACCCCCGACCTGGAAATGACGCGCTGAGAGCCGGAGCAGTGCCGCAGTTGGATTGACGCGCGAGAGGATCACCGCGGCCGTAGAGGGGCCCCCTTGTTGTGACGAGGAAGAGGTTTGGAGGAGAGACGCCGGGGGAGAGACTAGGGGAGAGACTGGGATTGTGTTACAGGCAGGGCTCTTAGACCGGCGCCCGGGTGAGTCGTTCCTCTTGCCGGGAAGAGCTGTTGATGGCGGGTTTTTTTTCTTCTTTTTTTTTTTTTTTTCTCTCGGTGTTGAGGCTGACAGAGCTCCCTGCGCGAGAAACACACACTGATAAATCCAGATTGGTAGGAATACCATAAAACGTTAATTAACAGATTGCACTCATATAGATAGAGATAAAATGTGAAGGTTATGATACCATAAGATAGTTTTGTGGCTTGGTACAAAAAGTTCCAAAAAATAATGCACTGGGTGGGACGGTCGGAGCGGATGTGCTACCATCATTAGGGACAGTGGGATCCCATACTTTCCATAAACTGGGTGTAAGGGTAAGGGTAAGGGTACGGGGGGTACAGGTGGGTGGGGGTGTGTGGTTGGTTGCAGGGTTGGGTGGCAAGGGGTGGGTGGGTGGAGGAGGGGTGGTGGGGAGTGGGGGAGCATTTATATAGGCAGTAATGTAAGGAATGAGTTAATGGAGACATGCCAGAAGAGGAGGATTATTAGGGCTCAAAGCCAACAAGTAGATTTGTTCAGAGGAAGGAGCAGTGATGTGAGATTGGTACAACACATTGAGCGAAATGGCAAATAAACTAAGGATCTGCACGGTGAATATTTGTGGTCTTAATAGCCTTCAAAAAAGGAAAAGAGTGGCAGCTGGTCTTAAACTGATTAAATCAGATTTATATTGTTTACAAGAAACACATATTTCATGGAGCAGGCGTGAGTTCCTGCGAGAACTTGGGTTAACGCCTGTGGTTTGTACCCGACAGGAGGTGTCGACACGTGGTGTGGCGATATTTGCTAGAATGAGTAATGTTCATGTTTCTCGATCTCTAGCAAGCAGTGATGGGCGCTGGGCTCTCGCATAACTCTCTGTGAACACATTTAAGTTTACTCTCTGCACTATATATGGGTCAGTTTTTGATGAGGCTGAGCCTCTGGACACATTGAATGTAGAATTAACCGGATGGCCCTTACCATTAATTGTATGTGGTGATTTAAATATTCATCTAGAGGTAGGCAGTAATAGTATGGGTGCTCAGAGCTTATATCAGGGCCGAAAGCCTAAAGTATGGAAAGATTTAAGGAGGTTAGTGATGGATCATGGGTTGATGGATGTTTGGAAAATATTAAAGCTCCAAACCCAGGGTATACCTATTACTCTTTCCCTCACGCGAAATTAGTACGGCTGGATTATTTTTTTATTTCACAAAGTTTAATTCAAGGGGTTGGAATAGAAGGTAAGCCTGGATTTTTATCAGATCATAATCCGTTAATCTTATCTATAGCAGGGAGGGGGCCATCTAGTCCACGGCGTGTGTGGACATTTGATAGGAAATTGTTGGTCGACCCAGGATATATATCCTAAATGAGAGTGTGGATTCACCAATTCTTTGAAACTAATAGGAATACGGCAGATCCTGGAATGGTATGGGACTCATTTAAAGCCGCTGTAAGGGGTGAAACCCTCAGTTATAGTTTGGGAGTACAGGCAGCTAGGGGGAAAGAAATTGCAGAGCTTCAGCAAAGATTAATTACAAAAGAGAGGGAATTAGCTCTTAAAATTATTAGTAAGGAAGATGTTACTCTTATACAGACTCAGACGATGATCCTTAAGGCTAAAATAAATGCTCACTTTAACAAAACAGTTGCAGCTGACTATCAAAGTCATCGGTCTGAATATTATGAATATGGCGAAACAACAGGAAAAGTCTTAGCTAGGCGGGTAAGGCAAAAGGCTATTAAGCAGAATATTTTGAATATCACTGATAGTAACGGGCAGAAACATGTAGAGCTAGAAGGAATTTTAGAGGTCTTTAAGGGCTACTATCAGGATCTGTATAGAGAGGATATAAATTACTCTGAACAGCTTCAAAAAGAGGTCAGCGGATTTTTGGGTGAACTAAAAAGCACAAGGCTCTCTCTTGAGGAACAAGCTATATTAGATGCACCAATTCAGATTGAAGAGATAATTGGGGCCGTGAGCTCCCTGGCAACGTGGAAGGCAGCTGGGCCGGATGCCATACCACTTCAATTCTATAAGGTTTTTTTGGCAGACATAAAAAGGGACATGCATATTACTTTTTGCATAGCACAGACAGGTCAAGCGCCCCCATTGTGGGAATACGCTAATATTATAGTGTTAAGAAAAAAGGATAAACCAGCAGAGCTTCCCAGTTCATATAGACCTATTTCTTTGTTGAATGTAGATGGAAAGATTTATGCAAAGGTTTTGGCTAGTAGATTGGCAAATGTAATAGTTAGTTTGGTAAGGAAACAACAACATGGATTTATTCCTGGTAGAGATACAATTGATCATATAAGAAGAATAATATCTATGTTTGATCTTGCAGAACTGCATCAAACAACTCTTGGGCTATTACTTTTATCAATCAATCAATCAAGAATTTGTAAAGCGCGCTACTCACCCGGAGGGTCTCAAGGCGCTGGGGGAGCGGGGACCGCTACTGCTCGAACAGCCAGGTCTTGAGTTGCTTCCTGAAGGAGAGGTGGTCTTGGGTCAGACAGAGGTGGATGGGGAAGGAGTTCCAAGTCTTGGCTGCCAGGTAGGAGAAGGATCTTCCTCCCATGGTGGCTTTTCTAATGCGTGGAACGGCGGCAAGGGCGTGGCTGGTCGATCGTAGCTGGCGGGTGGGAGTGTAGAAGGTCAGGCGGTTGTTGAGGTACCTGGGGCCCAGGTCGCGGAGGGCCTTGTGTGCGTGGGTGAGGAGGCGGAACGTGATTCTCTTGCTGATGGGGAGCCAGTGCAGGTCTCTCAGGTGTCCGGAGATGTGGCTGTGTCGGGGGATGTCGAGGATGAGGCGTGCGGAGACGTTCTGGATGCGTTGGAGTCTTTTCTGTAGTTTGGTTGTGGTTCCGGTGTAGAGGGTGTTTCCGTAGTCCAGTCGGCTGGTGACGAGTGCCTGGGTGACCGTTTTCCTGGTTTCGGTGGGGATCCATCGGAAGATCTTTCGGAGCATGCGTAGGATGTTGAAGCATGATGATGAGACGGCGTTGACTTGTCTGGTCATCGAGAGGGAGGAGTCCAGGATGAAGCCCAGGTTGCGTGCGTGGTCCGTTGGTTTGGGTGCGCTGCCCAGGGCCGGGGGCCACCAGGAGTCGTCCCAGGCGGAGGGTGATGATCCAAGGATGAGGACTTCTGTCTTGTCTGAGTTCAGTTTCAGGCGGCTGTTCAACATCCACTCGGCTACGTCTTTCATCCCTTCGTGCAGGTTGGTTCTGGCGGTGGCAGGGTTGTTGGTGAGGGAGAGGATCAGCTGGGTGTCATCGGCGTAGGAGATGATGTTGAGGTTGTGTTGGCGTGCGATGGCTGCGAGGGGGCTCATGTAGACGTTGAAGAGGATGGGGCTGAGTGACGATCCCTGTGGTACGCCGCAGATGACTTCGGTGGCCTCGGATCTGAACGGGGGAGGCGGACTCTCTGGGTTCTTCCGGCGAGGAACGAGGTGATCCACTCTAGTGCCTTCTCTTGGATTCCGATGTTGCTGAGGCGCTGCACTAGGGTGTGGTGGCAGACAGTATTGAACGCTGCGGAGAGGTCCAGGAGGATGAGTGCCGCTGTTTCCCCGTTGTCGAGCAGGGCTCGGATGTCGTCAGTGGCTGCGATGAGGGCAGTCTCGGTGCTGTGGTTGGCTCGGAAGCCGGACTGCGAGTGGTCGAGGGATCCGTTGGTCTCGAGGAAGGTGGCAAGCTGTCTGTTGACGGTCTTCTCGATGACTTTGGCAGGAAACGGGAGGAGCGAGATGGGGCGGTAGTTCTTGAGGTCGGTGGGGTCTGCTGAGGGTTTCTTCAGGAGGGCGCTGAGTTCGGCATGCTTCCAGCTCTCCGGGAAGGTGGCGGTGTTGAAGGAGCAGTTGATGATGTCCCGGAGGTGGGGTGCGATGACGGAGTCGGCCTTGTTGAAGACGTGGTGGGGGCATGGGTCGGTTGGTGATCCGGAGTGGATGGTGTTCATCGTGTGGATAGTGTCTTCGGTGCTGACCGGGGTCCAGGCGCGGAGGGTGGTGTTGGGGGGCGTCGGTTTGGGGGTTGGGTGCGTGGTCTGTGCGCCGAAGCTGTTGTGTATGTCGGCTATCTTGCGGTGAAAGAACGAGGCGAGTGAGTCGCAGAGGTCTTGTGAGGGAGTGATGTCGTTGTTTCCGGCGCTGGGGTTGGAGAGCTCTTTAACGATGTTGAAGAGTTCCTTGCTGTTGTGTGCGTTGTTGTCTAGTCGTTCTTTAAATGCTGTCTTCTTGGTGGTGTGGATCAGCTGGTGGTGTTTGCGGGAGGCGTGCTTGAGGGCGGTCATGTTGTCTGTAGTCAGGTTTTTTCGCCAGGCTTTCTCGAGGGTGCGGCAGTTCTTCTTGGAGTTCTTGAGGTCGATGTTGAACCAGGAGGCTTTCTTGCTGTTGGGCTTGATGGGAGGGGTTTTCAGCGGTGCGAGGTTGTCAGCGCAGTTGGTGATCCATTGTGTGAGGTTGTTGGCTGCTTGGTTGGGGTCCGCTGAGCTGGCGGGAGGGTTCTGGTTCAGTGATGTGGAGAGCTGGTCGGTGGTGATCTTGTTCCAGCTCCTGTGGGGAGCCTGGTGTGGGTGGTGGTGAGTCGTGGTTCTTCTGAAGCTGAAGTGGACGCAGCTGTGGTCTGTCCAGTGGAGTCCAGTGGAGTGGCTGAAGGAGATGTACTTGCTGGAGGAGAAGACTGGGTCAAGCGTGTGTCCGGCGTAGTGGGTGGGGGTGTTCACCAGTTGCTTGAGTCCGAGGTTGGCGAGGTTGTCCAGCAGGATGGTGGTGTTGTTGTCGTTGTTGTTCTCCAGGTGGAAGTTGAGGTCCCCTAGGAGGATGTAGTCAGCGGAGGGGAGGGCGTGTGGGCTGATGAAGTCTGCGATGTCTTCGCTGAATTGTGTGCGGGGTCCTGGGGGTCTGTAGATGAGGGTGCCTCTGAGTGTAGTCTTGGGGTCGGTGTGTATCTGGAAGTGAAGGTGTTCGGCGGCTGTGAGGGTGTCGTCGGTGTTGGTCGTGATGCGGATGGTGTTCTTGTGGACGATGGCGATGCCTCCTCCTGTCTGGTTGACGCGGTCCCTCCGGGTGATCTTGTATCCGTCCGGGATGGCGATGGCGATGTCGGGCGCTGAGGAGGCGTTCATCCAGGTTTCTGTGAGGAAGGCGACGTCTGGAGATGTGGTGTCGAGCAGGTTCCAGAGTTCCACGGCGTGTCTGTGGATGGAGCGGGTGTTGAGCAGGATGCACTTCAGGTGGTTGCTGCTGGTGCTTGGTTTGGCGGGTGCGGTGCGGGTCTGGATGCAGGAGAACTTGCAGGATTGGCAGGTGAAGGGTCCGTGGGTGCGTCTTGGGGCGGCACGGCAGCACCCGGGGATCCGGCCGGTGTTGAGTGCGAGGAGGGTGGCGGCGCTGTAGGTCTTGCGGGTGGGCTGGCCTCTGCGGGGGCCAGGGGGTCTGGCGCTGGACGCGGGCCAGGCGCGGATGGGCGCAGACGGGCTTGCCTTAGGCGCGCCCGCTGCGCAGCCTCCATAAGAGTGGGAGAGGGAGGGAGGAGCAGCTGGGAGGTGGGAGCGGGGTGGCCAATGGGGAGCGAGGGGGGCAGAGCTACGGGACGCGGCGGCGGGAAACGGCGGCGGGAAACAGGGGGAGACGCTGGGCGCAGGGACCCAGAAACAGGACCAGACTGGGCAAAAGAAGGTGAGGATAGCAAAAAAGGCGGCAACAGGACACAGGTATGGAGCAGCGGTCAGCGGTCACACAGGGGCTGCGTGGCGGTGAGGGGAGCGACCTGCCTGGTAAACAGGGTCAGAGGTCGCTCTCTCTACCGCTGCGCGGCCTCCATACGATTGGGAGAGGAAGGGAGGAGCAGCTGGGAGGTGGGAGCGGGGTGGCCAATGGGGAGCGAGGGGGGCGGAGCTACGGGACGCGGCGGCGGGAAACAGGGGGAGACGCTGGGCGCAGGGACCCAGAAACAGGACCAGACTGGGCAAAAGAAGGTGAGGATAGCAAAAAAGGCGGCAACAGGACACAGGTATGGAGCAGCGGCCAGCGGTCACACAGGGGCTGCGTGGCGGTGAGGGGAGCGACCTGCCTAGTAAACAGGGTCAGAGGTCGCTCTCTCTACCGCTGCGCGTCCTCCATAAGATTGGGAGAGGGAGGGAGGAGCAGCTGGGAGGTGGGAGCGGGGTGGCCAATGGGGAGCGAGGGGGGCGGAGCTACGGGACGCGGCGGCGGGAAACGGCGGCGGGAAACAGGGGGAGACGCTGGGCGCAGGGACCCAGAAACAGGACCAGACTGGGCAAAAGAAGGTGAGGATAGCAAAAAAGGCGGCAACAGGACACAGGTATGGAGCAGCGGTCAGCGGTCACACAGGGGCTGCGTGGCGGTGAGGGGAGCGACCTGCCTGGTAAACAGGGTCAGAAGTCGCTCTCTCTACCGCTGCGCGGCCTCCAAACGAGTGGGAGAGGAAGGGAGGAGCAGCTGGGAGGTGGGAGCGGGGTGGCCAATGGGGAGCGAGGGGGGCGGAGCTACGGGACGCGGCGGCGGGAAACAGGGGGAGACGCTGGGCGCAGGGACCCAGAAACAGGACCAGACTGGGCAAAAGAAGGTGAGGATAGCAAAAAAGGCGGCAACAGGACACAGGTATGGAGCAGCGGCCAGCGGTCACACAGGGGCTGCGTGGCGGTGAGGGGAGCGACCTGCCTAGTAAACAGGGTCAGAGGTCGCTCTCTCTACCGCTGCGCGGCCTCCATAAGAGTGGGAGAGGGAGGGAGGAGCAGCTGGGAGGTGGGAGCGGGGTGGCCAATGGGGAGCGAGGGGGGCGGAGCTATGGGACGCGGCGGCGGGAAACGGCGGCGGGAAACAGGGGGAGACGCTGGGCGCAGGGACCCAGAAACAGGACCAGACTGGGCAAAAGAAGGTGAGGATAGCAAAAAAGGCGGCAACAGGACACAGGTATGGAGCAGCGGTCAGCGGTCACACAGGGGCTGCGTGGCGGTGAGGGGAGCGACCTGCGTGGTAAACAGGGTCAGAGGTCGCTCTCTCTACCGCTGCGCGGCCTCCATAAGAGTGGGAGAGGGAGGGAGGAGCAGCTGGGAGGTGGGAGCGGGGCGGCCAATGGGGAGCGAGGGGGGCGGAGCTACGGGACGCGGCGGCGGGAAACGGTGGCGGGAAACAGGGGGAGACGCTGGGCACAGGGACCCAGAAACAGGACCAGACTGGGCAAAAAAAGGTGAGGATAGCAAAAAAGGCGGCAACAGGACACAGGTATGGAGCAGCGGTCAGCGGTCACACAGGGGCTGCGTGGCGGTGAGGGGAGCGACCTGCCTGGTAAACAGACGCCGAGAAGGCATTTGACCGTGTATCATGGAAGTATTTATGGGAAACTATGCAGTGGAAGGGTATAGGGAGTGGGTATATCACAGCCATAAAAGCCTTATATGCAGCTCCTAAAGCTAGAATTTGCATCGGGGTCTGGAGTCAGGTATTATTTCAATTTCAAGGGGGCCCAGGCAGGGATGCCCTGCTCCCCCTTGCTCTTTGCTTTATATATTGATTCTTTTTTGTTAAGATTAGAAGAATGCAAAAATATCAAACCATTATTATATCATGGAGAAGCATATAAGGTGTTCGCTTATGCTGATGATGTAGCTATAGTGACAAGTAGTCCGGAGGATGCCATTAAGGCAGTAGAAATAGAGGCAAGAGAGTTTGGAAGATACTCTGGATACAAGTTGAATTCTGATAAGACACAGATAGTATGTTCTGAGCATACCTCGCTAATAGATATGCGGCTGGTATCTGATGCGGTGTATTTGGGGGTCAAAATCACTCCTGCGGTTAATCGTCTGGTGGAAATTAATTTCGCTCCACTGTTAAGTAGAATAAAGAAGGATTTAGATAGAATGCATAATTTGCACTTATCATTGGAGGGTCATTGTAACGTTTTGAAAATGATGATTCTTCCGAAAATCTTATTTCGGGCTATTCCCCTCGAGGTTACCAAAAAGTGGCTTAAAAGATTGGAAAAAATGGGGAATAACTTCTTGTGGGGATATGCTAAAACTAGAAGGGCAATGAAGTATATGACACTTCCTAAGGATCGTGGCGGCTGGTCAGTTCCCAATTTTACACTGTATTATTATGCTTGTTGTCTCCAACACATGGACGAACTTATGAGGGGAAGTCCCAGACGAGTTATAGAAGTAAATCAAACCTCTATCTATGCTATGATGGCGGGTGGGGAGGCAAGTGGGTGGTTGTTGAAATTTGAGGAACCAAGTTATTTAAAAAAAGTAAGATTTAAGCCTTTCTTAGCCGCCTTCAAGGTTTGGGCTCAGGTAAAACGGAGTATGGGATTGGGAAAGATTACAGCTTACACGCCAATGAATTTTTCGGCTATTCCTAATTATATTTTTAAAGATCCTATACTAGCGTTTTGGCGTTCTAGGGGAATAAAGAAGGCTGGAGACATGTATTGCAAATCTGGATGTAAATCCTTTACGGAGTTGCAATCCCAATACGGTTTACCTAAGACCCATTTCTTTAAGTTTTTACAAATACGAAACTTTTTTTACTGTCAGAAGTACGACATGTCAGGAATGACGGAGATTCCATTAGTTGAGGCTATTAAACGTGGTGCAAAGATTGGCAAGATACATACTTTGCTATCTGATTTACAATCAGATTATATGGCACATCAGAATGAAAGATGGACTGCACGGTTTGGTTTGGCTGGGGAATGGATGGATCAATCTTTAGCTATGGCTGACACAACACTTCTCTCAGCTAATCTGAAAACCCAGAATTATAAAACATTGGCGGACTTATATTATACACCTGCTAAGTTGAAAAAGTGGGGGAAATCCTCTGGGATTTGTACTCGTTGTGGGGAGGCTGAAGCTGAGATACTGCATATGTTTTATGCATGTCCAATGTTGCGGGGAATTTTGAATGAGATAGAGGTATTCCTCAAGAAGATTACGGGTTGTAATGTTCAGTTATCTGTTATGCTGGTTGTACTTGGGGTTATGGATTCATCTGAAAGTATGGAGCCTGCATTGTATAAAATAAGGCGATTTTTATTTTTAACAATGGCAATATATCTTCTTTGTATTGCAACAGACTGGATCAAAAAAGAACCCCCTACGTTTGAGGGATGGCGATCTAGACTACTTGCCAGCTATAATATTGAATTAAGCCTTTACAAACTAAAGGGCCATTAGAAGAGACATAGGGGGGAACGAATTTGGGCACCACTGACCAAATGGCTGGAAAATCAAGATATACTATAGAGGGTGTTAGTTGCTTTGATATGCGATGTATATATCTGTCTCCTTCCAGGTTTTTTTCTTGTCTGCTTTTTTTTGTGGATATATTATGTCCTTCCTTTTTTATAGTCCTCCCTCTCTGACATATTAAATAAAATAATTAAAAAAAAAAAAAAAGAAAGAATATAATGGAACTAGTAATACGGCGGAAGGGATATTTGTCACGTTTAGGACGGAGTAATCCTCTCTGCCAAGGTCATAATGAGTCCCAATGTCTTTTACCTATGTGTTTTGGTTTGGAGTATAGTGGATGTATGAACAGAGACACAGCTGCAGCACTGTCCAGATGACTAAGAATGGGGAATTACCACTGGGAACAGAGACACAGCTGCAGCACTGCCTAGAGGACATAGAATGGAAGCGTTACTGTTGGAACCAGAGAAGCAGCTGCAGCACTGTCTAGTTGACTAAGAATGAGTAATTACTAACGGGAACAGAGAAGCAGCAGCAGCAGCATTGTCTGGAGGGCTAAGAATGTGGAATTACCACTGGGAATAGGGAGACACCTGCAGCACTTTCTAGAGGATTTAGAATGGAGGAGTTACTGACAGGGCCAGAGAAGCAGCTAGCAGCACTTCCTAGAAGACTAAGAATGGGAATTACCACTGTGATCAGAGACATAGCTGCAGAACTGCCTAGAAGGCTTAGAAGGGGGGAGTTACTGATGAGACCAGAGAAGCAGCTAACAGCACTGTCTAGAGGACTTAGAATGAGGAATTACCGATGGGACCAAAGAAGCAGCTACCAGCCCTTCCTAGAGGACTAAGAATGAAGAATTACCAGTGAACCAGAGAAGCAGCTGCAGAACTGTCTAGAGGACTGAGAATGAGGAATTACCACTAGCACCAGAGAAGCAGCTGCAGCACTGTCTGGAGGACTTAGAATGAGGAATTACAACTGGGACCAGAGAAGCAGCTGCAGCATCGTGGACAGGAGTAAGAATGAGGAATTACCACTGGGACCAGAGAAACAGCTGCAGCACTGTCTAGAGGACTTAGAATGAGGAATTAACATTAAGCCCAGAGAAGCAGTTAGCAGCACTGCATAGAGGACGTAGAATGGTGAATTACCTACAGGATCAGAGAAGCATCTAGCAGCACTTTCTAGATGACTTAGAATGAGGAATTACTGTTAGGGTTTGTGCACAGCAAAGAGCATGTCCCCTCTCACTGCACTAGTGGGTTCTGTAATAGCTCCCTTTTAAACTTACTATTGAAAGCCTTTCTTGTTATCTCACCTTCCCCCCCCCCCAGGCTTCTGTGTATGTTGTTTAACCCCTTCGCTGCCAGGCCTTTTCCCCCTCCTGTGCCGAGCCTTTTTTTGGCTATTTGGAGCAGTTCGCGCTTAGGCCCTCATAACTTTTTGTTCACGTAAGCTACCCACGCCAAATTTGCGTCCTTTTTTTCCAACATCCTAGGGATTCTAGAGGTACCCAGACTTTGTGGGTTCCCCAGAAGGAGGCCAAGAAATTAGCCAAAAACCAGTGAAAATTTCGTTTTTTTAAAAAAAATTGGAAAAATGGGCTGCAGAAGAAGGCTTGTGGATTTTTCCCTGAAAAGGGCATCAACAAAGGGTTTGCGGTGATAAAATCACCAGCTTCCCAGCTTTCAGGAACAGGCAGACTTGAATCAGAAAACCCAATTTTTCAACACAATTTTGGCATTTTACTGGGACATACCCCATTTTTACGATTTTTTGAGCTTTCAGCCTCCTTCCAGTCAGTGACAGAAATGGGCATGAAACCAATGCTGGATCCCAGAAACCGCAACATTTCTGAAAAGTAGACAAAATTCTGAATTCAGCAAGGGGTAATTTGTGTAGATCCTACAAGGGTTTCCTACAGAAAATAACAACTGAAAAAGAAAAATATTGAAATTGAGGTGAAAAAAACATCCATTTTTCTCTAAGTTTTACTCTGTAATTTTTTCCTGCAATGTCAGATTTTCGAAAGCAATATACCGTTACGTCTGCTGGACTCTTCTGGTTGCAGGGATATATAGGGCTTGTAGGTTCATCAAGAACTCTAGGTACCCAGAGCCAATAAATGACCTGCACCCTGCAGTGGGTTTTCATTCTATGCCGGGTATACAGCAATTCATTTGCTGAAATATAAAGAGTAAAAAATAGCTATCAAGAAAACCTTTGTATTTCCAAAATGGGCACAAGATAAGGTGTTGAGAAGCAGTGGTTATTTGCACATCTCTGAATTCCAGGGTGCCCATACTAGCATGTGAATTACAGGGCATTTCTCAAATAGATGTCTTTTTTACACACTGTCTTACATTTGGAAGGGAAAAATGTAGAGAAAGACAAGGGGCAATAACACTTGTTTTGCTATTCTATGTTCCCCCAAGTCTCCCGATAAAAATGATACCTCACTTGTGTGGGTAGGCCTAGCGCCCGCGACAGGATACGCCCCAAAACACAACGTGGACACATCACAGAAAACAGACCTGTTTTTAGCAAAGTGCCTACCTGTAGATTTTGGCCTTTAGCTCAGCCGCCACCTAGGGAAACCTACCAAACCTGTGCATTTCTGAAAACTAGAGGCCTAGGGGAATCCAAGATGGGGTGACTTGTGTGGCTGGGACCAGGTTCTGTTACCCAGAATCCTTTGCAAACCTCAAAATTTGGCTAAAAAAACACATGTTCCTCACATTTCTATGGCAGAATGTTCTGGAATCTGAGAGGAGCCACACATTTCCTTCCACCCAGCGTTCCCCCACGTCTCCCGATAAAAATGATACCTCACTTGTGTGGGTAGGCCTAGCGCCCGCGACAGGAAACGCCCCAAAGCGCAACGTGGACACATCACAGAAAACAGACCTGTTTTTAGCAAAGTGCCTACCTGTAGATTTTGGCCTGTAGCTCAGCCACCACCTAGGGAAACCTACCAAACCTGTGCATTTCTGAAAACTAGAGACCTAGGGGAATCCAAGATGGGGTGACTTGTGTGGCTCGGACCAGGTTCTGTTACCCAGAATCCTTTGCAAACCTCAAAATTTGGCTAAAAAAACACATGTTCCTCACATTTCTGTGGCAGAAAGTTCTAGAATCTGAGAGGAGCCACAAATTTACTTCCACCCAGCGTTCCCCCACATCTCCCGATAAAAATGATACCTCACTTGTGTGGGTAGGCCTAGCGCCCACGACAGGTAACGCCCCAAAGCGCAACGTGGACACATCAGAGAAAACAGACCTGTTTTTAGCAAAGTGCCTACCTGTGGATTTTGGCCTGTAGCTCAGCCGCCACCTAGGGAAACCTACCAAACCTGTGCATTTCTGAAAACTAGAGACCTAGGGGAATCCAAGATGGGGTGACTTGTGTGGCTGGGACCAGGTTCTGTTACCCAGAATCCTTTGCAAACCTCAAAATTTGGCTAAAAAAACACATGTTCCTCACATTTCTGTGGCAGAAAGTTCTGGAATCTGAGAGGAGCCACACATTTCCTTCCACCCAGCGTTCCCCCACGTCTCCCGATAAAAATGATACCTCACTTGTGTGGGTAGGCCTAGCGCCCGCGACAGGAAACGCCCCAAAGCGCAACGTGGACACATCACAGAAAATAGACCTGTTTTTAGCAAAGTGCCTACCTGTGGATTTTGGCCTGTAGCTCAACCGCCACCTAGGGAAACCTACCAAACCTGTGCATTTCTGAAAACTAGAGACCCTGGGGAATCCAAGATGGGGTGACTTGTGTGGCTGGGACCAGGTTCTGTTACCCAGAATCCTTTGCAAACCTCAAAATTTGGCTAAAAAAACACATGTTCCTCACATTTCTGTGGCAGAAAGTTCTGGAATCTGAGAGGAGCCACAAATTTCCTTCCACCCAGCGTTCCCCCACGTCTCCCGATAAAAATGATACCTCACTTGTGTGGGTAGGCCTAGCGCCCACGACAGGAAACGCCCCAAAGCGCAACGTGGACACAACCAAATTTTTGAAGGAAAACAGAGGTGTTTTTTGCAAAGTGCCTACCTGTAGATTTTGGCCTGTAGCTCAGCCGCCACCTAGGGAAACCTACCAAACCTGTGCATTTCTGAAAACTAGAGACCTGGGGGAATCCAAGATGGGGTGACTTGTGTGGCTGGGACCAGGTTCTGTTACCCAGAATCCTTTGCAAACCTCAAAATTTGGCTAAAAAAACACATGTTCCTCACATTTCTGTGGCAGAAAGTTCTGGAATCTGAGAGGAGCCACAAATGTCCTTCCACCCAGCGTTCCCCCACGTCTCCCGATAAAAATGATACCTCACTTGTGTGGGTAGGCCTAGCGCCCGCGACAGGAAACGCCCCAAAGCGCAACGTGGACACATCACAGAAAACAGACCTGTTTTTAGCAAAGTGCCTATCTGTGGATTTTGGCCTGTAGCTCAGCCGCCACCTAGGGAAACCTACCAAACCTGTGCATTTTTGAAAACTAGAGACCTAGGGGAATCCAAGATGGGGTGACTTGTGTGGCTGGGACCAGGTTCTGTTACCCAGAATCCTTTGCAAACCTCAAAATTTGGCTAAAAAAACACATGTTCCTCACATTTCTGTGGCAGAAAGTTCTGGAATCTGAGAGGAGCCACAAATTTCCTTCCACCCAGCGTCCCCCCACGTCTCCCGATAAAAATGATACCTCACTTGTGTGGGTAGGCCTAGCGCCCGCGACAGGAAACGCCCCAAAGCGCAACGTGGACACATCACAGAAAACAGACCTGTTTTTAGCAAAGTGCCTACCTGTGGATTTTGGCCTGTAGCTCAGCCGCCACCTAGGGAAACCTACCAAACCTGTGCATTTCTGAAAACTAGAGACCTAGGGGAATCCAAGATGGGGTGACTTGTGTGGCTGGGACCAGGTTCTGTTACCCAGAATCCTTTGCAAACCTCAAAATTTGGCTAAAAAAACACATGTTCCTCACATTTCTGTGGCAGAAAGTTCTGGAATCTGAGAGGAGCCACAAATTTCCTTCCACCCAGCGTTCCCCCACGTCTCCCGATAAAAATGATACCTCACTTGTGTGGGTAGGCCTAGCGCCCACGACAGGAAACGCCCCAAAGCGCAACTTGGACACAACCACATTTTTGAAGGAAAACAGAGGTGTTTTTTGCAAAGTGCCTACCTGTAGATTTTGGCCTGTAGCTCAGCCGCCACCTAGGGAAACCTACCAAACCTGTGCATTTCTGAAAACTAGAGACCTGGGGGAATCCAAGATGGGGTGACTTGTGTGGCTGGGACCAGGTTCTGTTACCCAGAATCCTTTGCAAACCTCAAAATTTGGCTAAAAAAACACATGTTCCTCACATTTCTGTGGCAGAAAGTTCTGGAATCTGAGAGGAGCCACAAATGTCCTTCCACCCAGCGTTCCCCCACGTCTCCCGATAAAAATGATACCTCACTTGTGTGGGTAGGCCTAGCGCCCGCGACAGGAAACGCCCCAAAGCGCAACGTGGACACATCACAGAAAACAGACCTGTTTTTAGCAAAGTGCCTATCTGTGGATTTTGGCCTGTAGCTCAGCCGCCACCTAGGGAAACCTACCAAACCTGTGCATTTTTGAAAACTAGAGACCTAGGGGAATCCAAGATGGGGTGACTTGTGTGGCTGGGACCAGGTTCTGTTACCCAGAATCCTTTGCAAACCTCAAAATTTGGCTAAAAAAACACATGTTCCTCACATATCTGTGGCAGAAAGTTCTGGAATCTGAGAGGAGCCACAAATTTCCTTCCACCCAGCGTTCCCCCACGTCTCCCGATAAAAATGATACCTCACTTGTGTGGGTAGGCCTAGCGCCCACAAAAGGAAATGGCCCAAAACACAACGTGGACACAACATATTTTTTCACAGAAAACAGAGGTGTTTTTTGCAAAGTGCCTACATGTGGATTTTGGCCTCTAGCTCAGCCGGCCCCGGGGGGGGTATATGCCCTAAAATAAATTTGACCCCCCACCCCCCCAAACCCCCCCCCCCCGGAGCGACCCTTGCCTACGGGGTCGCTTCCCCTGCGTGACATTGGCGCCAAAAAACAAATCCCGGTGCCTAGTGGTTTCTGCCCCCTTGGGGCAGATTGACCTAAAATCGACCAATCTGCCCCCAAGGGGGGCAGAAATGGTCTAAACACAGTTTGCCCCCCAGGGGAGCGACCCTTGTCTGATGGGTCGCTCCCCATCTCTAAAAAAACAAACAAAAAAAAAACAAAACACAAAAAAAAATGTGCCCTGGCAACAAGAGGTTTCTGCCCCCCCCTGGAGGCAGATCGGCCTAATAATAGGCCGATCTGCCCCCAGGGGGGGCAGAAATGGCCTAAAATAAATTTGCCCCCTGAACCCCCCCCCCCCTTAGCGACCATT